>NC_044322.1:5863287-6172662 GCF_007399415.2 Gopherus evgoodei
GCATTTTTTAAGAATATTAGGAACAAAAAGAATTTTAACAATGGTATTGGTCCATTACTTGATAGAAATGTTAGAATTCTCAATAATAATGCAGGCAAGGCAGAAGTGTTCAATACATATTTCTATTCTGCTTGTGGAAAAAAACAGATGATGTAGTCATATCATATGATAACACTCTTTCCATTCCACTAGTATCTCAGGAGGCTGTTAAACAGCAGCTACTAAAGTTACAAAGAGTCCTGTGGCACCTTATAGACTAACAGATGTATTGGAGCATGAGCTTTCGTGGGTGAATAGCCAGAACACGTGTCTGACGAAGTGGGTATTCAACCACGATAGCTCATGCTCCAATACGTCTGTTAGTCTATAAGGTGCCACAGGACTCTTTGTTACTAAAGATACTTTGATACTAAAGTTAGAAATTTTTTAATTAGGAGATCCAGAAAACATGCATCTAAGAGTTTTAAAACAGCTAGCTGAGGAGCTTGCTGGAGTATTAATGTTGATTTTCAGTAAGTCTTGAAAACCAGGGGAAATTCTAGAAGACTGGAAGAAAGCTAATGTTGTGCCAATATTTTAAAAGGAGGAGTAGAGCAGTTATTTTACCTCTATATTTGGCACTGGTGAGACTGCTGCTGGAATACTGTGTCCATTTCTGGTATCCCCCATTCAAGAAGAATGTTGATAAACTGGAGAGGGTTCAGAGAAGACCTACGAGAATGATTCAGGGATTAGAAAACCTGCCATATAATGACAGAATCAAGGTGCTGAATCTGTTCAATTTAACAAAGAGAAAGTGAACAGGTGACTTGCTTACAGGCTATAGGTATCCACATGGGGAACAAATATTTAAGAAAGGGCTCTTGCATCCAGAGATCCAAGTTGAAACTAGACAAATCCAGATTGGGAATCAAGACATGAATTTTTAACAGTGAGATTAATTAATCATTGGAACAATTTACCAAGGGTCATGGTGGATTCTCCATCGCTGGCAAGTTCTAAACCAAAATTGGATGTTTTTCTAAAAGATCTGCTCTAGGAATTATTTTGGAGAAGTTCTATGGCCCATGTTATACAGGAGGTCAGACTAGATTATCACAATGGTCCCTTCTGACCTGGGAATCTCAAGTTCCCTTCCAGCCTCACATTTCTATGACACTGTGAGTGATACTTTTGGGTGGTGTGTTGAATGGATTATATGCCAGATTTACCTTTATCTGCCAGTAGTACCAACTGACATACAACTCCATGGTTTTTTGTTAGTTGGTTTGATGGTCTGCGCTCAGTTTCAGGGTACATAAAAGTCCACACATAACCACACATTATGGTTTTCCCCAAAAACAACAGTCTTTGCTCAGGTCATGACCACAGATAAGTGCCAGCCAATTATATGGTTTGGGATCTTTTGCAGAAAGTATCTATCCATTGTGTAACTTCTCATTGCCCTGACAGGTCCTTCTGAATTATGGTGAAGGTCACCTAGAAGAATAAAGTGCAATTTTAGCTTGTGCTACATCTGGGCTATTGATTCATAAATTCCAGTTTCCTGACCTGACAGAACTATTTTCAGCTGCAGAAAATGAGAAAGGTCAATGCAGACCCTTTGTTTAACTTAGAATTTCTTAAAATCATCTGGAGCCAAATGAATGTTTCTGTCTGTGATTTAGTGACAGTTCTTCTGCCATGGAACAGAAGCCAGATGCCTGACCAGATTCACAGGAACCTCTGTGAGCTCCACTTTAATCCTAAATTGAAAAGCTTCTTGGTAGATTTTTAAAGCATGCTAAGTGAAGCTCTGCCTGACATAGGCACCGACTCCATGGGTGTTCTGGGGCTGGAGCATCAATGGGGAAAAATTAGTGGTTGCTTTGCACCCACTGGCAGACAAGCTCCCCAATCCCCTGCCCCACCTCCTCCTCCTCCCCCTGAGCGCGCCACGTCCCCGCTCCTCCACCTACCTCCCAGCACTTCCCACTGGCTGGGCGCCACCAAACAGCTGTTTGGCGGCATGCTGGGAGGGAGGGGGAGGAGTGGGAATGTGGTGCGCTCAGGGGAGGAGGCGGGGAAGAGACTGGGCCAGGTGGGGATTTGGGGAAGGGGTTGGAATAGGGGCAGGGAGGGGGCAGAGTTGGAGCTGGGACTTTGGGGAAGGGGTTGGAAAGGGGGAGGGGCAGGGGTGGGAAGAGGTGGGGCGGGGACATGGCTGCATGGAAGGGGTGGAGTGGAGGCATGGCCTGAGGCAGAGGGGGGTTGAGCACCCAGGGGAAAGTGGGGAAGTTGGCACCTATGCTGCTTGATAGTGTGGCCTGGTGAGTATGAGATTATTTTACTACTTTCTTCAGCAGTTGAAGCAGACTTCTGTCACTAAGGGCTGTGCCATAAGACTCATCCAATGCCTGCTGAAGTCAATGGAAAGGCTCCCATTGATGGAGACTGGATCAGGGCCCGTGGCTGCAATCCTGCAAAGCACTGAGCCTCATCCACTCCTACTCAAGTGACTGGAGTTGAGAGTGCACAGCCCCTCACAAAAGCTGGCCCTGTGTGAGGAAGATTCTAGGATCGTGACCCAGCAAAGTGCATGAGTGCCTGCATAATTTTAAGGAAAAGAGTTGTCCCACTGCACTGGGTGGTTGGTATTTTGCTAGGTCAGGTCCCAAGCCAGTCTCTGTGAATACTATGAGGTCCTATTCTTTGTTACGAGGGAGTTTCACCCCTCTAAACCAGGCGATCAAACTTATTATGGAGGACAGGCCCGAATTCCACTTGCACAGCCAGCTTATACATTCAGGGCTATATACTCCTCACAATGCACAGCATATGGTCACTGATTTTTAAGGACACAAATATCAGAAAAGGGTCAGTGCTACTAATTATGGTAGGCCCCAGATATTCCTGAATATGGTAGCTGAAAGATTTCTAATAGTCACTGAACTAACAAGAGGTGATGTCATTTTTAGATTAAGTATTGGTAAGTCGTGAGGACCTTACAGAAAAACCGATTGTAGAGAACAACCTTGGTTTGAGTGGTCATGAGCTAGTTCAGTTTAAATTAAATGGAAGGATAAACAAAAACAGGTCTGCAACTAGGGGCCTTGCTTTCAAAAGGGCAAACTTAAAAAAATTAAGGGAGTAAGTTAGGGAATTGGACCAGACTGAAGAACTCACAGATCTGAATGTGGAGGAGGCTTGGAATTACTTTAAATCAAAATTGCAGAAGCTATCTGAAGCCTGCATCCCAAACAAGGGGGAAAAAACATAGGGAAGGGTTGCAGACCAAACTGGAAAAACAAGCATCTCAAACAGGTTAATTAGAGAAAGCAGAAAGCCTGCATGGAATGAAAGAAGGGATGTATCAGCAAGGAGGGCTACCTCCTGAAGGCCAGAAAGTGTCGGGAAAAGGTGAAAACTGCCAAAAGCCAAGTGCAGTTGGACCTTGCAAAGGAAATTAAAATCAATAGTAAAAGGTTCTTTAGCCATATTAAAAAAAAACACACAAAGAAAGAAGAAGTGGGAGCACTAAGCACTGATGATGGCATGGAGATTAAAGATAACCTAGGCATGGCCCAACACCAAAACAAATACTTTGCCTTGGTTTTTAATAAGGGTAAGGAGGAGCTTAGGGATAGTGGGGGGGAGCTAATGGAATGAAGATATGGAAGCAGCAATGACCACATCTGAGGTGAAAGTCAAACTCAAACACCTTAATGGAACCAAATCGGGGGTCCAGATAATCTCCATCCAAGAATATTAAAGGCATGGGCACAGGAAATTACAAGGCCAATATCAAGGATTTTAAATAAATCCATAAACTTGCAGGTCATACCCTGTGACTGGAGAATTGCTAATCTAGTACCTATTTTTAAGAAAGGGAAAAAAACAGGATCCAGGCCCATTAATTTGACCTCAGTTGTATGCAAGGTCTTGGAACAAATTCTGAAAAAGAAAGTAGTTAAGGACATAGAGGTAAATGGTAATTGGGATGAAATAAAACATAGTTTTACAAAAGGTAGGTCATGCCAGACCAACCTGATCTCCTTCTTTGAGAAGAACACCAATTTTCTAGACAAAGGAAATGCAGTAGATTGAATCTACCCAGATTTCAGTAAGACATTTGATACAGTTCCACATGGGAAATTTATTAGTTAAATTGGAGAAGATGGGGATTAATATAAGATCTGAAAGGTGGATAAGAAACAGACTAAATGGGAGATTACAGCAGGTCATGCTGGAGTAATAGAAATGGAATGAAATTTAGTAGTGCAAAGTGGAAAGTCACACACTTAGGGACTAAAAACAAGAACTTATGCCATACACTGGGGACATATCAGTTGGAAGTGACTGAGGAAGGAGACAGTCTTGGGTATACTGGTTGATCACAGGATGACTATGAGCCACCAATGTGATGCAGCTGTGAAAAAAGCTAATGTAGTCATAGAATGCCTCAGGCAAGATATAGCCAGTAGAGACAGGGAAGTGTTAGCACCATTATATAATACACTGGTGAGACCTCATTTGGAACACTGTGTGCAGTTCTGGCTTCCAGCGTTTAAGAAAGATTAATTTATATTGGAAAAGGTGTAGAGAAGGGCTACGACTATCAGAGGAATGAGAAACTTATGAGAGGAGACTGAAAGAACTTGGCTTGTTTAACATGACCAAACAAAGGTGGAGGGGAGATCTGATCCCTCTCTATAAATACGTCAGAGGGATAAACACCGGGTGCGGGGAGAGTTGTTATTTAGGTTAAGGGCCAATGTTGGCACAAGAACAAATGGATGTAACTGGCCATCAATAAATTTAGGCTTGAAATTAGATGATGGTTTCTAAACAGCAGAGGAATGAAGTTCTGGAACAGCCTTCCAAGGGGAGCAATGGGGGCAAAAAACCTAACTTGGTTTAAGGCTGAGGGCTGGTCTTCACTATGGGGAGATAAATGCTGCTGCAATTGATTCAGCAGGGATCGATTTGGCAGGTCTAGCGAAGACCTGCTAAATTGATGGCAGAGCACTCTCCGGTCAACCCCGGTACTCCAGCTCTCCAAGAAGAGTAAGGGAAATTGACTGGAGAGCTTCTCCCTTCAATGCAGTGCAGTGAAGACATCGAGGTAAGTCGACCTAAGACCTGGTCTACACTACGGGGTTAGGTCGAATTTAGCCGCGATAGGTCGATTTAAAAATGAATGCATCCACACAACCAACCCCGTTCTGTCGACCTAAAGGGCTCTTAAAATCGACTTCGGTACTCCTCCCCAGCGAATGGGTCGACTTTGGGGTAGTGAGGACACACATCGACGGTATTGGCCTCCAGGAGCTATCCCAGAGTGCTCCATTGTGACCGCTCTGGACAGCACTTTGAATTCCGATGCACTAGCCAGGTACACAGGAAAAGCTCCGGGAACGTTTGAATTTCATTTCCTGTTTGGTCAGCATGGCAAACTCAACAGCACTCAGCAGCACAGGTGACCATGCAGTCCCCCCAGAATTGTAGAGCGTAGAATGTTTCTATGCTCCCCCCCCATCATCTCCATCCCTGAGGCTATCGCAGATTAAAAGGTAAAAAAAACAGACTCGCGATTACATGTTTTCCCGCAGTGATAGGGCACAGCTTAATGCATGGAGGCATTTAGCGGCAGAGGCCAGGAAAGGACATGGTGAAGCGTCTGTTGAGGGAGCAAATGGACATGATGATGAAGCGTCTGTTGGAGCTGCAGGAAAGCCAACAAGAGCACAGACACCCACTGCATCCACTGTATAACCGCCTACCCTCATCCCTATGTTCCATAGCTTCCTCACCCAGACACCCAAGAACGCGGGGGACGAGGCTCCGGGCACCCAGCCACTCCACTCCAGAGGATGGCCAAAGCAACAGAAGGCTGTCATTCAAACAGTTTGATTTTTAGTGTGGCTACAATAAGCAATGTGACCTTGTCCTTCCCTCCTCCCCCATCCCGTCCGGGCTACCTTGTCCATTATCTCATTTTTTTTAATTAATAAAGAAAGAATGCATGGTTTCAAAATAATAGTTACTTTATTTTGAAGGGGGGAGGGTAGTTGGTTTACAGGGAATTAAAATCAACCAAGGGGGTAGGTTTGCATCAAGGAGGAACACACACAATTGTCACACCGTACCCTGGCCAGTCATGAAACTGGTTTTCAAAGCCTCTCTGATGCGCAGCACACCTTGCTGTGCTCTTCTAATTGCCCTGGTGTCTGGCACAAAACGATTGTCTGCCTTTGCTTTCATGGAGGGAAAGATGACTGATGAAATGTACCTTAAACCACCCGTGACAACATTTTTTGTCTTATCAGGCATAATCCAGAATTCCAATGGGCGGCGGAGACTGCGGGAACTGTGGGATAGCTACCCACAGTGCACCGCTCTGTAAGTCGATGCTAGGCATGGTAGTGAGGATGCACTCCGCCGACTTAATGCGTTTACTGTGGACATACGTAATCAACTGTATAAAATTGATTTCTAAAAATTGACCTCTATAAAATCGACCTAATTTTGTAGCGTAGACATACCCATAGCTGGAGTAGCATAATTTAGGTCAATTTACCCCCATAGTGAAGACAAGCCCTGAGCTTGGTAAATTTATGGAGGGAATGGTATAATGAGATTATTTTCAACA
Organism: Gopherus evgoodei; assembly: GCF_007399415.2. Taxonomy (NCBI): domain Eukaryota; kingdom Metazoa; phylum Chordata; order Testudines; family Testudinidae; genus Gopherus; species Gopherus evgoodei. The sequence continues at coordinate 5,869,919 of NC_044322.1, forward strand.
GAGTATGGCCTATCTGAGACTCCTAGTACCAAATATTCCCAGTGGCCGGAGATGAGATACAAGATGGGGAGGGCTCTGAGTTATTACAGAGAATTCTTTCCCACGTGTCTGGCTGGTGGGTCTCTCTGACCTGCTCAGGCTTTAACTGATCACCATATTTGGGAACGGGAAGGAATTTCTCCCAGGTCAGCTTGCTAGAGACTCAGGGTATGTCTACATCTAAAATTTTGCAGCGCTGGTTGTTACAGCTGTATTAGTACAGCTGTATAGGGCCAGCGCTGCAGAGTGGCCACACTTACAGCAACCAGCGCTGCAAGTGGTGTTAGATGTGGCCATACTGCAGCGCTGTTGGGCGGCTTCAAGGGGGGTTCGGGGAACGCGAGAGCAAACCGGGGAAGGAGACCAGCTTCGCCGCGGTTTGCTCTCGCGTTCCCCGAACACCCCTGCAAACCGCAGGGAAGGAGATCTGCTTGCACGGAGGTTCGGGGAACGCGAGAGCAAACCGGGGAAGGAGACCAGCTTGATTACCAGAGGCTTTCTCGGGTATGCTGGGATACCTGCTTATTCCACGGAGGTCAAGAAAAGCGCTGGTAAGTGTCTACACTTGATTACCAGCGCTGGATCACCAGCGCTGGATCCTCTACACCCGAGACAAAACGGGAGTATGGCCAGCGCTGCAAACAGGGAGTTGCAGCGCTGGTGATGCCCTGCAGATGTGTACACCTCCTAAGTTGCAGCGCTGTAACCCCCTCACCAGCGCTGCAACTTTGTGATGTAGACAAGCCCTTAGAGCGTTTTTCACAGCATAGAGCACGGGTCACTTCCAGGTTTGAACGAAAGTAAATGGTGCATTCTCCGTGCTGTGCAGGCCCCAATCTCTGCTCCAGCTGTCAAAATGAACGCTACAGCAATGGAGTTGGTGCAAAGAAACTGCTGAACTTTATCCTCCCTGGCAAATCTCTAGGAGAGCCAGGAAGGTCTGAAGCACAAGATGTTTTTGCCAGTCCTTCTATTGTTGCCAGACAAAATACTTCAGCTTATAAAAAGAATAATAGCTTTCAAACACCTGATGTTTCATCCAGGACTTTTTTTTTTCCTTAGGGTTGGAGAATAATTATTTTCTTTCCTACGTTTTCTCAGTGGCAAAAGAAAAGTCCATTTCAATGTGCTTAATCTCTGTTCTGCAGGGACCAGCTCTGGAAGATGAAATGAGGTGCATTTCCATGTTCTTTCAGGGACTGAGCCAAACACCATTGAAATCAATGCTTTGGAGCAGGCTGCTAATTGTTGGCCTCTCTGCTGGAACTGTAATGAATGCCAGTGACTGTAGAGGTGAGTATTTTTTTTTTATGTTGCCACTTAGCCCTGGTCTACACTGGGTGGGGGGATCGATCTAAGTTACGCAACTTCAGCTATGTGAATAATGTAACTGAAGTTGACTTACTTAGATCTACTTACCACGGCGTCTTCACTACGGTGAGTCGACTGCTGCCGCTCCCTTGTCGACTCTGCCTGCACCTCTTGCCAAGCTGGAGTACAGGAGCTGATGGAAGAGCGCTCAGGGATCCAGCCAGTAATGAAGACATACCCTTAGCCATTAAGAAATGGCCATCCAACTCATTCCACTTCAGCCACTGGGTAATAGCTGGGGTAGTTGGCTATTGCCTTGTTTTGTTGTTGAGTAGCTTCGTTTTTCCATCAGTTTCTGTGCCCCATTGCAAGTTACATTATTACTATTATTAGCTTACAAGTCCTGTTCATTTCTACTGTTTCCCTTCTTGTTAGAAAACGTGAGTACCCTCCTTTTAATGCTTTAACCTTTAAACGAAGCAATTTGCTTCTGCGTCATCAGTGGGAAGGATTTAGCAGGAAATGATAGCAAGACAATAACATTTTCTTGCATATTACATGGTTATCATATGTACATTACAAGCTTCATTTCCAAGGTAATAATTGGACTAAATGGATTATCAAAATGGCAGCTGGTCACTAGACATTAAATAAACTTAATCTGGATATTCTAATTTTGGCCTTGGGGCTTGATGACATGTTTCATAGATTTAGTCCAGATGGGAGCATCTAATCTGACCTGCATAACCCAGGACAAAGGATTCCACGCAGTAATTCCTGCATCAAGACCCCTAACTTCTAGTTGAGTTGCAGGACATATTTTTAGCACGATGTCCAACCGTGAATGATGAAGAACCAACCACAACCCTTGATAGTTTGTTCCAACAGTTAGTTATCCTCACAGTTAAAAAAAAGAAAAGTGTGCCTATTTCTAGTCTCAGGGTATCTAGTTTTGCTTTTAGCCATTGGATCTCATTGGATCTTTGTCTGCTAAACTAAAGAGAATCTACTATAAAAAAAATCTCCCCATGGAGATACCCCATGCTGGATTCTTTAGTCTATGATCATCCTATCTATATACGCACACACGAAAAAGGACTTCTAATGGACAGTGTCAGGCAGCCTTCCCCAGAGGCATCACTGCCACCTATATGTTGGAAGCAGTAAGATTTGGGGGTTGTCTACATTGCACTGTAAACCTGGATCTGTGGGCTCTGAGCTTGTGGACTCTGGGTATGCTGCGGTAGATACCCCACAGCACTCAGTCTCAGAGCCCAGGTCAACTGACTTGGCTCACAGGGCTATACGATTGCAGTGTAGATGTCTGGGCTGGATTCTGGGCTCCAAGACCCTCCCCCTCATGTCTACACTGCAATTTTATAGCCCCACAGCTCCAGCCCTGTGAGCCCAAACCAGCTGACCCGGGCCAGCCTTGGACACACCATGGGTCTTTCATTGCAATGTAAACATGTCCTATGTTTTCAAGCCTGCATTGGAGCATCCACACTGCATTGTAAATCTGGGCTTACAATGGATGGACCCAGGTCTCACAGCCACGCTAGCATGTCCATATTGCACTGCTCAGATCTTCTTACTCAGGTCTGCAGCTTGAGCTGCCCCCATACTGCAAAATGACAGGGCTTGGAACCAAGTGACAGGGGGACTTGACCCCCATAGCAGGGTCCTAGGCCCTGTGTCCCAAGTGTTTGCTGACCCAAGTTTGACTGATTCGTGTGTGGATGGAAGTGGGGCTTGGGCTCAAACCTCAGTCAGAGCCCAGGCTTAATGCGAGTTGTAGACATACCCCTTGTGGTCAAGGTGCTAAACTAGGACTCAAGAGATTTGAGGTTAAATTTCCAGCACTGATAGCGAGGCAGAGTGGCCTTTTTCCGGACTGGATAGTGAAAGACCACTCCTCTCCCGCTGGTGGGTGGAGCCAAACCCACCCCACCCACCTCGTTGGAAGTACCGGGGCGGGATAGGAGGTAGAAGAGGAGAGCCCTGGAAGTCAGTTGGTGCTGGACCATCGGAGGGAGCAGACGTCTCTTCCTGGGAACTGCAACCTCTGCAGGATCCCAAACCAACAGCTGAGCCAACTAGCGCTCTACTGAACAAAGAGACAGAGGATGCCAAGGAGTGGCTGACATGGCTACTGCCTGGCTGTGAGGGAGCAAGACAGAAATATGTCTATAGCTGTGGGGCTATAAAATTGCAGTGTAGACATGAGGGGGAGGGTCTCAGTGGAGCAACACAAACTAAGTGGGGGTAGGAAGTAGCCCAGGGGAACCAGACTTTGGTCTGATTGTGCTGCTGGGAAGCGAGGCAGCGTGTTTCGGTGATTTCCCCGCTGATCCCGTGGCAGGACCACCCGCCACTTATAGAGCTTTGGACTGGGACCCGGTGGAGTAGGATGGGCCCGGGTCTCCCTATCCCTCGCTGCCAACCCCACCCCGAGGGTCATGGCCTACTCACCTGAGGCCACAAAGCCTTGCTATACTGTTATATTGCAGTCTGGCCCAGCCAGGAGACTTGGGCTGAAGACTGCTCATTGCTCTGCGCAGTCCAGCCCAGCCCAGCAACCTTTAAGACTTCAACCTGCAGTCGTCAGGAGCTGCAGGGTCCCCCGCCATCCACAGGGGCAGAGAGCTGTTGTGTACCCCCACTGCCTCTGGTGGCAGTGGGTGGACTCCCGAGCTCCTGGCTGCCATGGGGGAACCCCTGAGCTCCCGGTCACTGAGGCCCCCAAAGCCGTGGGCGGGGGCGGGGGGATCACGCAGCTCCCAGTTGCTGCAGGTGGCTCCTAGCCCCTACACAACTACCCTGCTTCAGGCGGTGTGGGAACCCACAGCTCCCCATTTTGTCCCAGATATTTTTAGTAAAAGTCACGGACAGGTCACGGCTTCCGTGAATTTTTCTTTTTTTTCCCGTGACCTGTCCGTGACTTTTACTAAAAACATCGGTGGCAAACTCTTAGCCTTAACAATTATTGCTCTGCCCCGCCCCGGGGCCGGAGCCCCAGACTGTTAACTGTTGTTTGCCCTGCGAGGAGGCTGCGAGCCATAGATTGCTGATCGCTCGGCCCCGACCAGCGGGGCACAAGTCCCAGTATTGTTGCCTGACATGGTGAAGTGGAGTGGCCTCCCTCCCCACTGGATAGTGAGCGACCACTACAATAGTCTTAGGCAAGTCACTTAACCTCCAAGGCTCATTTCCCTGTATGCAGATCAGGGACAATAATGTTCCTTTCCTCTCACCCTTTGTTTGTCTTGTCTATTTATTTGGGATCAGGGACTGTCTCTTGCTATGTGAGTATTTAGTGCCTGACACAAAGGTGCCTGCGGCTGGGGTCTCTAGGAGCCATCATCATATAAACACACACTGCAAGTCCATTTACAAAGCTGATGTACATGACCCGCAATGAGCTCCTATTCTGAAGCCGTTCCCCTGGGTAACCTCAATGTCCATTATGCAGGCAGTTTCATTTTAAAATATCCTTCTGATGAGGGTTGGACTAGATGACCTCCTGAGGTCCCTTACAATCCTGATATTCTATGACACTGACCAATTGTGCTTTTGGGGGTGTACATATGTGGCAGCCACCGCTCGTTACAGGGCAGCTCTGGGGTGGTTGTCATGGTCGGACTCGTCTTGGCGTGACAAAGAATTATTTTGACTTTTATAACAGCATCCAAAGCTCTTTAAAAAAATAGTTATACTCCCCTCCTTCTTGGGAGAGGCACTCTGTCTCCCTCTAGTGGTGGCTTGACCCCTAGTGAGCAATGAGCCTGCTACAGTTTTGGTGAAGCGAGATGTGTATCTTTGCTCATGCAATAGCGGCTCGTGCATTTAGCTCCAGAAGTCCCAGGTTTGATCCCTGCTGCCAATGCTCCTGTGTGGGCTGGCGTTACACCAGGGAGGAATTTGGGCCGGCACTTTCAAGTTTGGATGTCTAAGGTTAGGGTCTGATGACAGGTTATTCTGCAGTACCAGGGCTAAATGTAGCAGTACTGATTCCAGGTTCCCCGGTTATAACTACAAGTGGAAATTCCCCTCCATCACCATCTGCACCCCAGTCCTCAAAGAGCTGAGAATAAGGCGTGCCTGAGTCTGGGAATTTAGCAGGAAGAGGCCTTTGCTGTTTCTCTGCTTCCCTCTTCATTCCCAGAACATCCCATTGTCCTCCTGATGCTGCTCCTCAGGGGTATGTCTGCTACACTACAATGACAGGGAGTGACTACAGCTTCAGCTGATACACTCCGGCGAGCTTCAATCTAGCTAGCTCAGGTCCCAGAACACTATGGCCATGGCCGTGGGAGCTTCAGCTCAATCTGCCTGGAACCCTGGGTAATTACTTGCAGGTCGAGCCCGGGCTTACACTCGACTGCTGCTCCAGAACCCGAGGTAGCTAGATTAAGGCAACCACACCCTCACTTGCAGTACAGCCATTCCCTCAGAGGCACAAGCTTATCCCTTTCTGCCCTGCCTTGCCTGGGCTCGGCTTTAGGATTCTGCAGAGGTTCCCAACTTAAAGCTCTGGAGTTCTTTTTGGTTCCTTTGTTTTGTTTGGGGGAGGGAGAAACTATTTTCTCAGTTTTATGAAATTTCATGTAAAGCTGACCAAGATATTTTCATATAAACATTGTGACCAAATGAAAGTTTGTTTGGCTGAAAGCTCTTTGGGGTCTGATGATTTGAAACATTAGAAGGTTTAAGGCTGATAAAACTCTCAGAAAGTAGAGAGATTGACACCAGGTGCTGATTTAGTGGAAGCAAGGTCCAGTGGTTAAAGCACAAGCTTAAATGTCTGGATTACCTTTCATACAAAAAAAAAATCTTCCTCAGTAATGCCGAGGCTAGGGTACGTGTTCAGCACTGCCTTACACTGAGTGGAATAAGTCCGACCAACTCACAGAGACACAGTTGTCCTCTACTGGTGAAGCTGGAAGAGACCTATTTAGATCTGCCCCTCTCAAGGCAGGGTTGTTTCCACTTCACTGCCAAGTTAACACGAATTATAATGTGAGATTTGCTCCTAACTTGAGTCTCATCCACACACAGACCCGTAACTCAAGTGTGGATTCGCTTTGAACTCAGGCTGCCTGGCCCAAGAGGGAGATACAGGCTACAGTTCATATGAGCCCAACTCATCTAACACAACCACTTTGCAGCAGGGACACTGGCTAGTGCCACTCGAGTTCTGCTAGTCCACTGATTCCTCCCCACAGTTCCCCCTGTGTGCCCAGAAAGGACAGACCAGTTCTCCCACGGCCCAGCTTACTGCAGTGCTAAGAACTGTGGGATGGGCCCCCAGAATTCTTAGCGTACCAGACGAGTGAGTGCAGGGCCAGGATGGACATAGCAACTGTAGTGCTATTCTGCAGTGTCTGCCCTCAGCTGAAAGGAGTCACTCAAACTCTGATGACGTGAGTGAACTCTGCGGTGCAGACTGACCCTGATTCCCAAATGCTTTCTCCAGGCTACTTTTAAGTGACTCAAGCAACTGCTTCTCTGGGGAAGTTATTCTGCTGTTCAGTACCGTAGCTCTCACTGTCTGGAAATCACTTCCGAGCCCCAGGGCTTGTCCACGTTGACTTCACTGCCGACTACGAGGGTGTGATCTGCAGAACACACCAGAGTGTGGCGCTGTGCCTGTGTGGACTCTGCTGGCAAGGAACTAAGAGATCCCTAGTTGGCATGAATGTCGTCCTATTTCAAACAGGATTACAGTCACATGAACTAAGTGCCTTCTGGCTCCCGCCCACAGCGTCCACCCTGGGCAGTTACAGCGCACCACTGTGGTGCGCTCTGTAATTCACACCCTCAGAGCCGCAGTGCAGTGCACACTGCCCCAGCCTAAACCTTCCCTTTGCCTGAGTCACAGACCATGGTTCAGTGCTTTGGATCAAAGCTGCTAGTCAAAGAACTACAAGGCCAATAGAAACGCAGCTCTATCTCCTGGTGCCACCCGAAGAGCTCCCTTGTAACTTACAACCTTTGGGTATGTGCCAAGAGGCTTAGCACCCTGCGGTATTGTCTAGCCAGGGATAGCGGGCTGGATCCTTAGCTCCAATTGAGATACACTGGTTTACACTGGCTGAGGATCTAGTGCCTTTAAGTATTAAATGTTTCCACATCCAGTCAGTCCCTCCGACCCCCTTCAGTTCTGCTCTGTCCTGACTCTCCTGCAGGCTGTCACCTCGTCTCTGGCTATCGTGGTGTCTAGAGCTGACTACAATAATCACTCACCAAATCACTCTTTTCAAAAACTTTGCTTTCTCTTCCCTCGTTTTCCTGTTCATTCCATTACCCCCACGTTCCAGGTTTGGCTATTTTAATTGGGAAGCTTCTCGGGGCAACACTTTTAAACCCAGGTGCTTGAAGTTAGACTCTACAATGCACATTTAGACACATAAATAGAAAGGGCTGGTTTCCAAAGCTACTGAGGCTCAGATCCACAAAGGTATTTAGGCACCTAACTTCCACTGAAATAAATGGCAATGAGGAGCCTAAATACCTTTGTGGATCTGGGCCTACGTATCTCCCGGTTGTGTTAACTTCAATAGAAGCATCCATGGTGCTCCATGCCTCTGAGATAACAGGCCACTTCTACCAAGAGCCTAACTTTAGGCATCCAAGTTATAAAATTTTGGCCTAAGTCATTTTTTTCATCTCTAGAAAGCACGAGACCAAGTGATGGGACTAGAGAAAAGATTTAATACAAACAGTAAGAACGTTAGGTCTTGCTGATACTGCGCGGTGGTCTGGCCCATGTGTATGCAGCTCTTTCCACGGCCATGATCGCACTAAGTGTAGGACAAATTTGTACTTCAGTGTGTCCCTTCGAAAGCAGGAACACTGAGAAACTCCTCAGTATCATTCTCCTGTTGAACATCGGTGAGCCTGGCTGGTTTGGGTTCATACCAGGTTATGATTAGTGCTATGGTGTTTGCATTTGGGCAGGGCCGGCGCTTCCATTAGGCAACCCTAGGAAGTCACCTAGTTGCCATGATTCGGGAGGTGGCATTTGATGTGCTCCCCACAGGGCGCACGGGAGCTTCCGGTTCCGCTCCCGTCGCGCCACCAAAGAAGGACCTTCTGCCGACGTGCCGTGGAAAACAGCGGCAGGCAATTGAGCAGCTCAATGACTGCCACTGTCGCCTGCAGCATTTCGGCGGGGGGTGCTTCTTCAACAGCGTGATGGGAGAGGAACTGGAAACTCCCGCGCGCCCCGTGAGGAGTGCACAAAACGCCGCCCCCTGAATTCTGCCTAGGGCGCCAGAAACCCTGGCGCCGCTCCTGCATTTGGGGTCAGAACAGTGGGAACCTGGCCCTGAATTTTTCTGCAAGATTAAATCAGAATAATCTAGTTCTGATCATTTTTCATATGGTCCATCCAAAGTTGTTCCCTACCCCCATGAGTTTTGCATAAAAAGGTGTCGTTGTTCCAAAACGAGGCAGTGTGAACCCAATGACTTTTCATCACAACTCTACGTGTTGCCTATAGAGTTGTGAACTCTTCCAAACATTTCAATCCATTTTCACAAGGGGCCGCCTGTAGTTTTTGATCAACCCCTTTGGCTCCGGATTAATGTGACCCCAGGGAGGAGGGAAAAGCAACTAGAAAACTTTACTCAACTCTTTTCCTAATTAAAGAAAAATGCTTTGTAATAAAAATTAAGCAAGGAGGGAGGCAGCTTCAGATACCAAACAGACTATTCCTGGGAAAGGTTTATACCTAGTTCTGGAAAAAATGTAGAGTAAACTGATCATTATTTATAATTTGCATTGTACTTAAATGTCCCAGTCAAGGATCAGAGCCCCTTTGTACTAGGTGCTGTAACAAAGAGAGAGTCCATGTCCCAACGAGCTTACAATCTAAGTGTAACCCACACTGGGGTGTGGGGTTCTGTCCCATCTAGTGCCACCAAGACCACTTAGCGAGAGAGAGAAAATGAGCCTGCCCTACAGCCTTAGTTAAGAGGCAGCTGGTTTTTAGCTCATGTGGTAGAGGCTCACACACTAAGCTCCAGAGGTCCCAGGTTCAAGCCCTGCCCACTGAGGTCGGTCGGCGTTACGTAAGTATAAGAGGAGGCAATAGATGGATCTGACAGACGGATGGAGCACGAGGAAAGAGGAAGAGCATTATGATTTGTATGCTAAGAAACGGTTGCAGCCTATCAACTGCCTGATCAATGTCAAGTGGTAATATAAATACGACCATCAGCATACACAGAGTGCCTAGCACAAGGGGACTCTGAGCTTGATGGAGTCCCCTAGGTGCTATTCTAAATGAAAATAAATCACTTTCTCTCTGGCTGGCCTAGTTCATCTTCAGAAGACATGGGCTACACTTTTAGCCTGCACAGCACCAGTCTAGAATTATAAAATCATAGGGTTAGTAGGATTTGTTGTGTCTAAACCCTACAAGACGGATGGCTCCAGCCTCCTTTCGAAAACCTCCAGTGAAGAAGCTTTCAGAACCTCCCGAGGTGTCTGTTCCATTGTCCTGCTGTTCTTACAGCTAGGAAGTTTCTCCTGAGATTTAATCTAAATCTGCTGAGCTGTGGTTGGAACCCATTGCCTCTTGTCCTGCCCTCTGTGGCAAAAGAGAACAACTTTCTCCATCTTTTCTGTAGCAGCCTTTCAAGTATTTGAAGACTGCAATCATGTCCCCCCTTAATCTCCTCTTTTCCAAACTAAACATACCCACTTCCTTCCACCTTTGCTTATACGACTTTCATTCCATCCCTTTGATCATCTTTGTCGCTCATGTCTGGATCCTTTCCAGTTTCTTGACATCCTTGTTACACGTGGGTGACCAAAACTGGACACAGTTCTCCAGCTGAGGCCTAACCAGAGCCAAGAAGAGCAGTGCTATCTCCTCCCATGATTTGCATGCTATGCCTCTGTTAATGCAACCTGAAATTGCATTTGCTTGTTTTGCAACAGCATTGCACTGCTGACTCATGTTGAGGCTGTGATCCACTACAACTCCCAGACCCTTCTCAGCAGTGCTGCTGCCAAGCCAGTTTTCCCACATTCTGTACGTGTGCATTTGGTTTTTCTTTCCTAAGTGTAGCACCTTCCATTTGTCTTTGTTGAATTTCATTTTGTTAGCTATAACCCTGTTCTCCATATTATCAAAATCCCTCTGAATTTTAGCTCTATCCTGCAATGTATTGGCAATGGCCCCTAGCTTTGTGTCATCTGCAGACTTGATCAGTATGCTCTCTATATCTACATCCAAGTCATTAATAAAAATGTTAAACAACACTGGATCCAGAACAGATCCCTGTGAACCCTCACTTGAGACCTCCCTCCAAGCTGACATGGCATCATTTCATTAATAGTTACTCTTTGTTTAACCAATTATGTATCCACTTAATGGTAGTTCTGCCCAGCCCACATTTCTCCAACTTACTTAACAGAATGTCATGTGGGACTGTGTCAAAATCCTTGCTGAAGTCCAGGTATATTATATCCACTGCATTCCCCCTATCCACCAAATAAGTTACCCTGTCAAAGAAGGACATCAGGCTGGTTAGGCATGATTTGTTCTTGGTGCATACATGCTGGCTGCTGTCATAAACAGATAGCTAAGGGTTAATGTCTCTTTCACCTGAAGCACCTGACCAGAGGACCAATCAGGAAACCTGTTTTTTTCAACTTTGGGTGGAGGGAATTTTGTGTCTGAGGTCTTTGTCTGTCTGCCTGCTTTCTCTGAGCTTTGGAGAAGTAGTTTCTGCTTTCTAATCTTCTGTTTCTAAGTGTAAGGACAAAGAGATCAGATAGTAAGTTATATGGTTTCTTTTCTTTGGTATTTGCATGAATATAAGTGCTGGAGTGCTTTGATTTGTATTCTTTTTGAATAAGGCTGTTTATTCATATTTCTTTTAAGCAATTAACCCTATATTTGTCACCTTAATACAGAGAGACCATTTGTATGTATTTTTCTTTCTTTTTTATATAAAGCTTTCTTTTTAAAACCTGTTAAAGTTTTCTTTACTGGGAAATTTCAGGGAAATTGAATCTGTACTCACCAGGGAATTGGTGGGAGGAAGAAATCAGGGGGAGATCTGTGTGTGTTGGATTTGCTAGCCTGATTTTGCATTCCCTCTGGGTGAAGAGGAAAGTGCTTTTGTTTCCAGGACTGGGAACGGAGAGGGGGAGTCACTCTGTTTGGATTCACAGAGCTTGTGTCTGTGTATCTCTCCAGGAGCACCTGGAGGGGGGAAGGGAAAAAGGATTATTTCCCTTTGTTGTGAGACTCAAGGGATTTGAGTCTTGGGGTCCCCAGGGAAGGTTTTTCAGGGGGACCAGAGTGCCCCAAAACACTCTAATTTTTTGGGTGGTGGCAGCAAGTACCAGGTCCAAGCTGGTAACTAAGCTTGGAGGTTTTCATGCTAACCCCCATATTTTGGACGCTAAGGTCCAAATCTGGGACTAGAGTTATGATAGCTGCTAATGAGCATCTCTTCCTCCTCCAGGTATTCACACATTGAACATTTTATACATTGCTCTAGTAGCTTCCCAGGTATCAAAGTCAGGCTGACGGGTCTACAGTTTCCCAGCTCCTCCTTTCTCCCCCCCGTTTTAAAGATGGACACTACGTTAGCCCTTCTCCATTTTCCAGGACCCCTCCTTTCATCCATTAATTTGCAAATATTATTGCCAGTGGCTCCAAAATTTCATCAGCTAATTCCTTCAGTACCCTCAGCTGAATAGCATCCAGCCCCGCTGATTTGAATTCATTCAAATTGGTCAAAAGATCTCTGATGTGTTCTTTACTTATCCCGATCTGCATGCCTTCTCTTTTATTGACTACGGTAACATCGCTAGTTGTCTGGTCACATTATTTTTTGTGAGATGACTGAAGCAAAGTAGGCACTGAGCAGCTCTGCCTTCCTATCATCTTCCATTACCAGCTCATGTCATCAAGAAGTGATCACAAAAGGTTCCCCAAGATCAGGGGCGTCACTGCAGAAAAATTTGGGGGAGAGGGGCAAAGTTGTGTCAACATACTGCTTCCACCTCTCTGCTACTCGTGAGGGGTTAGCAGGCTGGTCCCATCCTGGAGGGGGCAGGGAGGTGGCAGGACAGTCCTATTGTAGGGAGTAGGAGGGGGCAGTGGGGCAGTGAAGATGGGGTATGGGTCACCAATGGCCAACCTGGGGCAGGGACCAGAGCACAGCTGATTTCATGCTCAGCTTCAGCCCCAGCCACTGCTACTGCTTCCTGTCCAGATGGCAGAGAAGGGGACAGTGCTGACAGCATAGCAATTACAAGCTCTGGCCTGGCACACCTCACAGCAGGCCGAGGGGAGACATGGCAGTGCCAGCGGACAAGGCGCTTTGAAAAGTCTGAGGGTGCGGGATGAGGGGGAACTCCCTCCCCAACAGCACATGACACCCCATGCCAAGCACTCTGGTGTTGGAACTGTTCTTAGGTCTAACATTCTGCCCAGAGTCCAGCTTGGGGAACATACAACTTGTCACATGGGACAGGATGATGGTTCAGCTAGTCTGGTGTCTGACAGTACCTGGTGAGGAAGATAGACGCTCCTCAGAATAGTCAGTGCTAGTTCCTTGGGAGGAATTCCTCAGGACTTCACTTTAGGCCCCCGATAGCCTTTGTCAGAGTAGCTGAACCTGTCCTCCTGCATGTAAGTTTCACCCACACAGCTAGGATTTAGTTGCAAGTCGGATTGGATGGGCCCAGTCCTGCAAGGGGTCTCCCATTTTCAGCTTCCACTGGGAGCTGGGCATATTCAGCAGCATAGGCCTGTTTGCCTCCTGCATAACATATTCCTCCTCTCTGTGTCTAATGTGCCTATTAGAATGACTTCTGTTATCTGTGCAGCTGGGAGGTAGGAAGGGAAGAACAGGCCAAACAATCTCTATTGCTTCATTTTCAAATGTTTCAAAGCCACCGATCAGATGACCCAGATGGTGCTAAATGACTATGAACGACTATTAAACAGTGGGCTATTGTTGTGCTCATTGAGTTAGATAATTGTGATGGCCCTGAACTAATTCATTTTGGCAAAAAGCACTGAATCATGGTCTTTTGGCAAGGCTGGTGAGAAGGACTTGCATACAGCCTCTTTTGGCTTTATCCCGGGCACACACGCCACATTCTCACCACTGGGGCAGTATTATTCTGTACCAGCTCCCAGGCCTGCAAGGTGACCTACTCAACAGCACAGGACCAAGGAGGAAACCTGTTGTGTGCCACTTGTAACAATTCAGCACATTTCATCCTCCAGCGATGCTGCCTCATCCAAAAAATACTCCAAGCTTGTTCAAAAACCCTTCCCTTGTTTAGAATACACACATGTGCTGGGTCACGTCCTCAGCTGGTGCAAATCTACAGAGCTGCATTGATTCAGTCAATTTACAGCAATGGAGGATCTGACCTTACATGTATAATATCCTCCTGTATGTATAAAAATATAGAGAGCAAATTCAAAGAAAGAGGCATCCCCATGGGTAATATCTAAGCTACGGTGCCACATGATGCTTTTCTAATTATTTTTTGTATAATATATTTATGGTATATATAGGGCACCAGTCTCCATTCTGTCATGAAACAGACCTTCATCAGATCTCAGCTGGTCCATGGTTCACCCCACAGAAACAATAACCCAGTTTCAAGCCCGCTGAGGCTAGCAGATGTGCAGTGGCAGTAGATCAAGAGGAACGTATCCAGGCTTTTAGAGTTCTTTGGGGTTAGATATGATCACATAGCACATCAGAAGAACCCCCTACCCTCTGCAACTCCCTTTTAACAATGGGAGACCCCATGAGCTGACATGGTGCAGCCTATATTATGTTTTGATATTCGGGCTGATGAAAAGTTTTCCATCAAACCTTTTTTCAAATAAAATATTTTTTTCCCGGAAAGTGTCTACTATCTTTCAATCTCCAAGGGCGGCCAGGCCTCTCTGCTACAGAGCTCAGGGGAGAGTGGTTTTTTCTTTGTCTCTTTCTCTCCTTTTCACTTGACCCTTAATTAGCAGGGGGGAAGGCGGGAAGTGGACTACGCCCCAGAGTAAGGCCATTCACCTGCTTGGGAGGTGGGTCTTCTTAATTCACTAAAGTTCACTGGGGAATAACATCTAGTGACTTTTCGAACAAGGGTCTCTGCTTTAGGTGGAGATTTGGGGTTTGCACAAAAAGAAAAAGAGGTGATCTGGACACCGCTGTGATAATTTATGTGGAACTGCAAGTGAAGCCATAACCTGCTGAGTGGGGCATTACACTCATCACATACCCCTTCCAGAATTATCCAACCAATGTGACTTCATGACCCCACTGTGACACTTTGTACCTTGGGGGAACACCCAACACCCCCATGTTCATCCTTGTAAAATGATTGTGTGGTATCCCATGCAAAGTTTGGCATGTTGGGTGTCTTTGGAAGGTTCATGATGCACAGAGCATTGTTGTTATAGTGATGTTATAGGTTATAATTTCATGTACGTAGTTATGAGGCTGAAAAGGTATCCTCATCCCTTAAAATAAGCCCAGGCAAAAACTCTCCAAGAGCACAGAGACAGTTCACACCTCATCAGGGCAGGCATGGGGCAAACCCAGCCCAACCTCACAGGAACAAAGGATGCTGTTGGACTCTCAAGGGAGTCATCCCCCTTCCTTTGGCCAGTTTGAGACTGCAATGAGGTAATGCTCACCTGACTCGGGGCGGGGGGGAGGGCAAAGCCAAGAGGGAAGAAAGAACATGATAGAAGGAAGAGACATTTGCCAGGCTCTTCCTCTCTTCCACTTCCACCTACAGACATCACCACCAAGTGACCGAAGCACTGATCAAAGGGGAGAGCCTGGCTGAAGGGCAGTCAGCCAGCCTGTGGTAAGAAGCATCTAAGTTTGTAAGGGCAAATTTGTAAGTGTTAAGATCAGCTTAAAATGCATTTTGCTTTTATTTCATTTGACCAAATCTGACTTGGTGTGCTTTGACTTATTATCACTTAAAATTTTTTTTATAGTTAATAAATCTGTTTATTCTACCTGAAGCAGTTTGAAGTGTGTCAGAGACTCCCCTTGGGATAACAAGTCTGGTACATAGCAATTTCTTTGTTAAATTGATGAACTCATATAAGCTTGCAGCATCCAGCGGGCATAATTGGACACTGCAAGACGGAGGTTCCTAGTGTTGTGTCTGGGACCAGAGATATTGGCTAGTAGCATTCGGTTACACAATCCAAGGAGCAGTTTACATGCCAGAGGCTGTGCGTGAACAGCCCAGGAGTGGGGGTTCTCACAGCAGAGCAGGGTAAGGCTGGCTCCCAGAGTCAAGGATTGGAGTGACCTAGCAGATCACTGGTCCAGATAACACCAGAGGGGAACGTCACATCCACAAAAGAGACCATTGCTGTTTCAAGTGGTTTTTGTATGCACACATATAGAGTAAATAGTCTAGCATGTTTTTTCATTTGGGTGTAGAAAGTAGTGCCAGGGCTGCTTTAGTATATTTTAAAACTTTTCAATGGCTTAGAGTATTTTGAAACTTGCTTAAAAGCTTTTTCCTATTTTTAGGCTGTTCCTGAGAAAGATAAATCAGTTTTATTGGATGTGGAGTTTTGTGTGTGTGCCTTTTTTAACAGTTTCGTTCCAGCTAAAGCTACTACCCTGTTCGGTGTATATTACTTATTAGGAATCTACCTAGTAGTCAGGTGGGACAGAACTGACGCAGGTAAGAGGAGCACCTGGGCAGGAGGTTCCATGGTGAGAGGACAAGATGATTTGGAAGATCCCTTGCCATAGTCTCCAATGTTCAGGCTCAGTCCTGGCCTCTCACCAGCAATTGTGATGTCTAATTGGGTTGCAGCCTTAAACCCAATCACAAGGTGTTCTGGGGAGCCAGTAGGCAAGGCCCTGCTGGTGAAGTCTCATTAGGCAGATCGGGTGAAAGGAAGTCCCCTGGAGTTACTGATGTCCCAACCCTTCTCACAGGCAGGGAACCAGGCCCAGCCTGTTCCTCTGGTAACACTGGGGGTGGTGAGAGACAGGTTGCTTCTCATCCCACCAGGGTGACATAGGATCCCATTTTACCAAACCCCTCCCCATAATCCTGTTATGCTTGTTGCTTTGGTTTGCAAAATGCTTTGGGACCCTTGGGAATGAAAGGCGCAAAAGTAAGGTACTAAAAAGACTCACTGCTGCAAAACCACTGGACAGGCAGGGCTGATTCTTCAGGAGCCAGAACTTCTCCTAGCCCTGACAGACAGAACATTCACATCTGACTCTGATCAAATGGACGCAGCCTCACAGAAAACACCAACTTGTACAAGTCACACAGATATTTTTCACTTTGCTACAAATTTCAAATAAATATTCTAATTAGCTGGCTAGTGTGTACCCTCTGCTGGATGGAATTAGAACTGCACAAATGCACAGGGTAGGCCCCACACTACTGGAGAGAGATTTATCCTTCAGCTAAAGCAGTAGGGTGACATGCTCATAAATGAGATGAGCCAGGTAATTATAGGCCTTTCAGTCTGACATTGATCCCAGACAAGATAATAGAGAGGCTATTGTGTGCCTTGATTAATAAAAAAAATTAAAGGTGGGTAATATAATGAATGCCAATCAACATGGGTGTATGGAAAATATAGGCAACCATGGATCTACTGGACCATAGTGTACCCGTAAAAGGCCTAGTTAGGTGCCTGATGAGTCCACTTATGGCTGACAAGCCCAATTTGGGAGCGACGCAGCTTGTTACAAATTTCACAGATCCATGTGTTGTCAGAGCTGGGAGTCCAAGATTACAGCATGCTGCTTTCTTCTCTCTCGCTTTGCTTCCATCCTCTGGATCAAAGCCACTTCATGCTGAGCTGCACCCTGTGCCAGATGTTCCCTCCAGATTGGACAGGATACTACACACTCCTCCCAGCTTTCTACATTGAGGCTGAACAACTTCATATCATTTCTGCACACATCATGGTACCGCCATGAAGGCCAACCCTGCTTTCTAGAGCCAGCTGTAATCTCTCTGTACAAAACATTCTTGGGAATACGGTCTCCTCCCATTCTCCTGACATGACCGAGCCATCACAACCTCCTCTTCTTTGACAGCACCTCTGTGTTTAGTATTTTGTCTTTCCACTTTATTTTCAGGGTCTGGAGCAGGCATCTCATCTGGAAACTGTTCAGTCTCCTGATGTGCCTACCTTATGTAGTCCTCGTTTCTGAGCCATAAAGCAGGGCTGACAGCACCCAAGTCACGTAGATTCGCATCTTCACCTTAGTCGATCGTTTGCTGTTATTCCATATTCGTTTTTGTAATAGCCCAGAATTCTTAGTTGCTTTTCCGATTCTGCTAGTCAGTTCAGGCTGAAGACCAAGGCTCTGGCCGATCCTAGAATCCAAGTGACAAAAGCTGTCAACAATGCCAAGAGATTTACCCTCCAGAGTGACATCAAGCATCGGTGCTTCCACTCCTTGGTACATGATCACAGTCTTCTTGAAACCAATTGTCAACCTGAAGCTCTTGCATGACACAGAAAATCTACCCAAGAGATTTTGCAGGCAAGATTCATTGTGGGCAACCAAGGCTGCATCCTCCACAAACAGAAATCTCTCAGAACCAACCAGTCTAAGAACATTTTCCCCTTGGTTTTCATGCTAAACCGGGGAGGGCAACCTGAGCTTCAGAAGGAGCCAGAATTTACCAATGTACATTGCCAAAGAGCCACAGTAATACGTCAGCAGCCCCCCCCATTAGCTCCCCCACCCCACTCCCAGCGCCTCCCACCCACCAGCAGCTCCACTGATCAGTGCCTCTCCTTCTCTCCCTGCACCCTCCGATCGGCTGTTTCATGGCATGCAGGAGGTTCGGGGTGGGAGGAGCAAGGGCATGGCAGGCTCAGGGGAGGGGGTGGGAAGGGTTGGAGTGGGGCCCGGGCTTGTGGCAGAGCCAGGGGTTGAGCAGTAAGCGCTCCCCCAGCACACTGGAAAGTTGGCACCTGTAGCTCCAGCCCCGGAGTCAATGCCTATACCAGAAGCCGCATATTAGCCTCTGCACAGCCACATGTGGCTCCAGAGCCACAGGTTGGCCACCCCTGCTCTAAACCTTGAGCTGTTGAAAAACCTCCATCTCGTCTGGTTTGAAGAGAAACGCCCTCATTGCTGTCCTTAAATGCATGAAAAAGCAGGAATGAAAGGTAGATGCTAAAGAGCACAGGGGCTAAGACACCTCCATCCCCCATTTCACCCTGTTGTTGATGTCAAAGGCATTTGATTCCATGTTTTCATAGGCTACAGTTGCCCTCATACCTTGATGTAATGAACTAATGATTTTCAACAATTTGGGGGGACACCCCAGTTTCTTCAGAACAATGAAAAGGCCCAGTCTGTGGACCGTATCAAATGCCTTCATCAGATCGATGAAAGCTATCTATAGTGACATTTGTTTTTCTCTGTGGAAAATAGAACCTATCAAACTAATTTGATTTCTTTTTTGGATGAGATTACAAGTTTCATTAACTGTAGAATCATAGAACTGGAAGGGACCTAGAGAGGTCATCTAGTCGCATCCCCTGCACTCAGGGTAGGACTAAGTATTGTTTAGACCATCCCTGACAGATGTTTGTCCAACCGTCTCTTAAAAATCCCCAATGATGGAGATTCCACCACCTCCCTAGGCAATTTATTCCAGTGCTTAACCACTCTGACAGTTACGAAGTTTTTCCTAATGTCCAACCTAAACCGCCCTTGCTGTAATTTAAGCCCATTGTTTCTTGTCCTATCCAAGAGGTTAAGAAGAACAATTTTTCTCCCCCCTCCTTGTAACAACCTTTTATATTCTTAAAACTGTTAACATGTCCCCCCTAAGTCTTCTCTTCTCCAGACTAAACTCAATTTTTTCAATCTTCCCCCATAGATCATGTTTTCTAGACCTTTAATTATTTTTGTTGCTCTTCTCTGGACTTTCTCCAACTTGTCCACATCTTTCCTGAAATGTGGCACCCAGAACTGGACACAATACTCCAGTTAAGGCCTAATCAGCGCAGAGCAGAGCGGAAAAATTACTTCTTGTGTATTGCTTACAATATTCCTGCTAATACAGCCCAGAATGATGTTTGCTTTTTTTGCCACAGTGTTACACTGTTGACTCATATTTAGCTTGTGATCCACTACGACCTCCAGATCCCTTTCCGCAGTTCTCCTTCCTAGGCAGTTATTTCCCATTTTGTATGTGTGCAATGGATTGTTCTTTCCTAAGTGGAGTACTTTGCATTATTGAATTTCATCCTATTTACTTCCGACCATTTCTCCAGTTTGTCCTGATCATTTTGAATTTTAATCCTATCCTCCAAAGTACTTGCAACCCCTCCCAGCTTGGTATCATCCACAAACTTTATAAGTGTACTCTCTGCCATCATCTAAATCACTGATGAAGATATTGAACAAAAGTGGACCCAGAACCAATCCCTGTGGGAGCCCAGTCGTCATGCCCTTCCAACGTGACTGTGAACCACTGATAACTACTCTCTGGGAATGATTTTCCAACCAGTTTTGCACCTACTGTATAATAGCTCCATCTAGGTTGCATTTCCCTAGTTTGCTTATGAGGAGGTCATGTGAGACAGTAAAGGTCAAGATTACCACATCTACCATTTCCCCCCATATCTACAAGGCTTGTTACCCTGTCAAAGAAAGCTATCAGGTTGGTTTGACACAATTTGTTCTTGACAAATCCATGCTGACTGTTACTTATCACCTTGTTATCTTTTAGGTGTTTGCAAATTGATTTCTTAATTATTTGCTCCATTATCTTCCTGGGTTAAGCTGACTGGTCTGTAATTCCCTGGGTTGTCCTTATTTCCCTTCTTATATATTGGCACTATATTTGCCCTTTTCCAGTCTTCTGGACTGTCTCCCGTCTTCCATGACTTTTCAAAGATAATTGCTAATGGCTCAGATATCTCCTCAGCCAGCTCCTTAAGTATACTAGGATGCATCTCATCAGGCCCTGGTGATTTGAAGACATCTAACTTGTTTAAGTAATTTTTAACTTGCTCTTTCCCTATTTTAGCCTCTGATCCTATCTCATTTTCACTGGCATTCAGTATGTTAGATGTCCAATAGGCACCAGCCATCTTGGTGAAAGCCAAAACAAAGAAGTCAGTAAGCACCTCTGCCATTTCCACATTTTCTGTTATTGTCTTTCTCCCGTCATTGAGTAATGGGCCTACTTTGTCCTTAGTCTTCCTCTTGCTTCTAATGTATTTTTAGAATGTTTTCTTGTTTCCTTTTATGGCTCTAGCTAGTTTGATCTCATTTTGTGCCTTGGCCTTTCTAATTTTGTCCCTACATACTTGTGTTATTTGTTTATATTCATCCTTTGTAATTTGACCAAGTTTCCACTTTTTGTAGGACACTTTTTTGAGTTTTAGGTCATTAAAGATCTCCTGGTTAAGCCAGAGTGGTCTCTTGTCATACTTCCTGTCTTTCCTACACAGTGGGATAGTTTGCTCTTGTGCCCTTAATAATGTCTCTTTGAAAAAACTGCCAACTATCTTCTATTGTTTTTCCCCTTAGACTTGCTTCCCATGGGATTTTACCTACCAATTCCCTGTGGTTGCTAAATTCTGCCTTCTTGAAATCCATTGTCTTTATTTTGTTGTTCTCCTTCCTACCATTCCTAAGAATCATGAACTCTATCATTTCATGATCATTTCACCCAAGCTGCCTTCCACTTTCACATTCTCAGCCAGTTCTTCCCTATTTGTCAAAATCAAATCTAGAACAGCCTCTCCCCTAGTAGCTGTCTCCACCTTCTGAAATAAAAAATTGTCTCCAATGTATTCCAAGAACTTGTTGGATAACTGGTGCCCTGCTGTGTTATTTTCCCAACAGAGGTCTGGGTAGTTGAAGTCCCCCATCACCACCACGCCCTGTGTTTTGGATGATTCTGTTAGCTGTTTAACAGCGGTTAGCAGCTTAAAGAAAGCCTCGTCCACCTCTTCTTCCTGTAGTGGTCTGTAGTAGATCCCTACCAGGACATCACCCTTTTTTTACCCCTTTTATCCTTACCCAGCGGCTTTCAACAAGTCTGGGAGGGATAGCTCAGTGGTTTGAGCAGTGGCCTGCTAAGACTAGGGCTATGAGTTCACTCCTGCAAGGGGCTACTTAGGGATCTGAGGTAAAAATCTGTCTGGGGATTAGCCCTGCTTTGAGCAGGGGGATGAACTAGATGACGTCCTTAGGTCCCTTCCACCTCTAATATTCTATGATTATTTCCATCTCAACCTCAGTCCAAGTATATACATTTTTAATATATAAGGCAACACCTCCTCCCTTTTTTCCCTGCCTGTCCTTCCTGAGCAAGCTGTACCCTTCTATACCAATATTCCAGTCATGCGTATTATCCCACCAAGTCTCCGTGATACCAACTACGTCATAGTTGTGTTTATTTACTAGCATTTTGACTTCTTCCTGCTTATTCCAAATACTTCTTGCATTAGTATACAGACATCTAAGATACTGATTTGATTCTCCCTCTCCCCCACCAGTTCTTTCTTGTCTTTCCGTTATCCCTGCTATAACAGCCCATGCTTCCCCAGATTAATTCAGTAAAAAGCAAGAATCCTAAATTAACATGGCACACATTAAATGGATTAGAACTGGCTAAAGGATAGCTCGGAAAATGTAGCTGTAAATGGGGACTCATTGAACAGGTATGCTTTTAGGGAGTCACTCCAGGATTGGTTCTTGGGCCAATATTTCTAATCAATGACCTGAAAGAAAACATAAAATCATCAATGATAAAGTTTGCAGGAGAGGTAAATAAGGAAGAGGACAGGTCATTCTTAAAGCCTCTGGGTGCAAGCAGACAATATGTGTTTTAATATGGCTAATTGTAAATGAAGGCACAAAGAATGTAGGTAATCCTTACAGCTGGCCTACACAACATGCGGCCCCCGGGCCGCATGGGCTCACGGGCAAACAGTGGGGTGGGGTTGGTGGCTTCGCCCCCTGCCCATGGTGGGGGCGCCCACCTCACAGCCCTGCGTGCGCCGCGCTCCAACTGCCCTAACGACCAGAACCACACGTGTCTCTGTCTCCCGTTCCCCCCGCCTGGCATACACAGTGTTCGTCACTTCCAGGGCCCGCTGAGGCGGGAAGCACTGGGCACAAGGCAGAGCCAGTAAGTGCTGAGCGAGAGGAGGGGCGCCCAGCCTGGACTCGAGCCGCAGCTTGGGGCAGGGGACTGGGCCGAGCCCCCACCCCCGCAACCTCCTCTTCTGTTGGGGGCAGGACGGCTACTGCGCTGGTTGGTCCCAGGGCAGCCTGCTTAGTGGGTCTGAACTGTCTGTGGGCAGCCAGGAAATCCCCGGGGGGTAGGGGGGAGAGGGAGAGAGAGAGTGTGTGTGTGTGAGTGTGTGTGTGTCACCTGCCCTTCCCCGACTGCTGCCCCTTTTCCCTGGTCCAGGGACCTTCCCCCTCCCCAGCCCCATCACACTGCCCCCCCCCGGACTCCCTGCAGCCCCTGTGTTTGTGTGTTGGACAATCACATCCAATCCCTTCAAACTGTCCCCCTTTTCCCCTCCTCTTATTTCATGGGGGGATGACAAGCCGAGTGGGCAGGCAGTGGCGGCGTGGCTTTATACTGGGGGGGGCGGTGAGGCGGCGAGTGGTGAGTCAGTGGCTGGAGGGGGGTTGTTTCCGCAGGGCTGGGTGGCACTGGGGAGGGGGACGTGTTTCAATGGGGAGGCTAGGCGGCACTGGTGGGGAGGTGTTTCAGCCCTCAGCTGTTTTCTTTGGAGTAATATGGCCCTCGCCGCTTTACGAGTTGTGCAGGCCTGCCTTACAGGATGGGGGACTCTAGCCTGGGAAGCAGTGACTCTGGAAATGATTTGGCAGTCGTGGTGGATTATCAGCTGATTTTGGGTCCCAAAGGGCCAATGTGATCCATGGCTGCATAAACAGGAATCTCAAGTAAGAGTAGAGAGGTTATTTTAACTCTGTATTTGGTGCTGGTGCAACTGCTGCTGGCACAATTCAACAAGGATGTTGATAAATTGGAGAGGGTTCAGAGAAGAGCCACGAGATTAGAAAACTTGCCTTGCAGTGAATGAGCTCCTTGGCCCTATCTATTTAGTTCAAAAAAGAGAAAGTTAAGGAGTGACTTGATCACAATCTGTAAGTATTTACATGAGGAACAAGTATTTGCTAATGAGCTCTTCAGTCTAGAAGACAAAGGTATAACAAGAGCCAGTGGCTGGAAATTGAAGCTAGACAAATTCAGATGGGGGGAGGGATAGCTCAGTGGTTTGAGCATTGGCCCTCTAAACCCAGGGTTGTAAGTTAAATCCTTGAGGGGGCCACTTAGGTATCTGAGGTAAAATCAGTACTTGGTCCTGCTAGTGAAGGCAGGGGGCAGACTCCATGACTGTCTCAATTTTTGGGTGCCCAACTTGAGACACCTGGGGTCCGATCTTCAGCACAGAGGGAAGAATTCATTAACCACTGAAACAACTTCCCCAGAGTGGTGATGGATTCTCCATGACTGCCAAATTTTAAATCAAGATTGGATAGTGTTGCTTTTTTTTTTTTAATATATGTTCTAGTTCAACCAGGAATGATTTGGAGGACATTCTGTGGTCCGTGTTATACGGGGAGGGGATTGGTCAGACTGGAGGATCACAATCACTTTGGAATCTACAAGAGATAAGTTCTATCGCTGCTGTTGCCTGAAAGTTTTAACTGGAAGTGATGTGCAACATAATTTGACTTCAGAGCTCCTACGGGCTAATGGATTTACTACAATATTTTATACTAGTTAAAAATGAAATTCTTGTATTATGGTCGTGCAACCCTCACACTGGTGAGCATTAGAGGACCTGTGCCAATGTGCAGTGAATATGAATTATTAAAAGCAGCAAAGAATCCTGTGGCACCTTATAGACTAACAGACGTTTTGGAGCATGAGCTCTCGTGGGTGAATACCCACTTCCTCAGATGCATGTATGAATTATTACAACCTCTAGCTACAAAGCCATGGCTCAAGCTACAGTAGCTCATGCTTTTTAGTTCTAGAGGTACCCCGGGTTCACTACCTGTGTGTCTGCCAAGTGGGCAGTGGTCACTGTGTTATAGGCACCAATGTACCTGGTTCTGTATGTAAAATACAGTAAAAATGGCCCCTGCCCCAGGGACCCGACTGTCTAAAGAGACAAGACACCAGGTTGGAGAAAGGAAGTGGCTTTATTTCCATTTTGCAGAAGGGGAACAGAGGCCCAAAGCAATCGTGGGGATTCTCCACAGTAAAGGAAGTGCATGCCAGAGCAAAGAATCCAAGTTTTTCCAAGCGCTAGGTTAATGCTGGAACCACAAGCCCATTTTTGTTCCCTAAGCAGTCCTCTCCATGAACTTTGACAAGCTTTGAAGTGTTATTTTTGTCACACTGACTGACAGAACGAGAGATGGGCCTGACTCAAAAGCCAAAATGTGAGAAGCGTGAATGCTGGGCTGCTGGAAATCCAGATCTAGGTTTGAATTTTGTAGCAAGAAAAGACAAGGAATTCGTTCAAAGTAAAGCAGCAAATCCCTTCCATTTGGCACTACAGCTCCAGTGCTGGCTATTCTTTTTTCATATTGATTGAAGTCAATAGAGCAGCAGGTGCCCAGCAGTGCTGAAGATCGGACCCAGGTGTCTTAAGTTGGGCACCCAAAAATTGAGACAGTCAGTGGCCATTGAAGAAAAAAATTGTCTTTATGCCCTGTGTGCTACAATTAACCCACCAGTGTAAGAAAGAAAAGGGAGACTGATCATGATGCTTACCCACTTCTGTAACATGGTTTGGGATCTAGAATTGCTATCAAAGTGTAAACGTTTATTACTCAAGTTGCACACGCCTAACCTGTACTCTTACCGTGCCCCCCATAGTAACAACACGTGGGTGAAACAGAGCCACAACATGTGCTTCAACATTTGTACACAAAACACACTGCAGCCAAGACCTGAATGAGATAAGATTGTAGGGTGGGCAGAGCAAGATTTAATTTCCTCCCATTTTGCTCTACACTAAATGAAACAACAATCAATACATGAGGAATGTGGGATGGTTTTGTGGGGGGGGGCAGGTTCAGAGGACGGGTTGCCCATTTTGAAAATGCTGCTTTAGGTACTTTTTGATAAGGTGATTATCCTTAATAATCGCTTGCACTTCAATAACAAGCTCCACACACTGATTAGCCCCCCATTGCCCCAGGTGCTGTACAAACACAGAACAAAGAGACAATATCTGCCCCAGGGTATTTATAATCTCAGTTGACCAAAGGCCTGTTAATATTGGGTGCCAACTGTATTTAAAGATAAATGAACTAATTGCTAAGCATTGTATGAGCCAGTTCTTGTAGGAACGAGAAATAGAACATATAACAGGGACATAACAAAAGTACTTACCAGCTGGAAGGGTGGGATATACAGCAGGGTGCAAAATGGCTACTTTAAAACTATAGATGCTGATATCTGCCAGATTTAAAGGGACAGTCCCTAGAGAGGCATGCTGGGAAAAAATCCTGGTGTAAGAAGGCAACCCTACCCATGGGGAGGGAGAAGAGGTGTCAGAGGATCACGACCAACATGCCCAGCCCATATTGCTATGAGACTGTGGGGTCCCAGTATGGAAGAAGGGTTGCACATGGAAAAGATTGAGAACCCCTGTGACTAGCCTATGACATACACATACATTGAAACTCCATCCACTAGCAGGCAGAGCTATGCATAATCTTTAGCCCGTTCCTTAGAATATTCATTTACTGAGGCTACGTCTTACACTACTGCAGTAAGTTGACCTACGCTACACATCTCCAGCTATGTGAATAACGTAGCTGCAGTCGACGTACCTTAGGTTGAGTTACCACAGGGTCTACACTACAGGAGGTCGATGGGAGAAAATCTCCCATCAACTTACCTTACTCTTCTCATCTTGGGTAGAATACAGGGGTTGACTGGAGAGTGATCTGCAGTTGATTTGGCAGGTCATTACTAGACTTGCTAAATTGACTGCTGGTGTATCAATCTCAGAGTGTCCATCCCAGCTGTGGTGTAGACCTGCCCTAAGAGACCATTTCATGAGCTAGTGAAACATCTAGTTGCTAAGGAACATAAGGCCTTTACCTGGTGATTTTCTTCAGTTTAATTCCCTATTTAAGGAGAGAAGGTTACTCATGTTGTGCAGTATCTGAGGTCCTTTGAGATGTGTGCCCTGCTTCAGAAACTTTGCTACCAAATAACTCTAGCCCACAAACAGTTCTCTGACGACAAACAAATGCCAGTGTGCTGCCTCTGTATATCATAGAACTGGAAGGGTCCTTGCAAGGTTATTGAGTCCAGTCCCTACCTTCACAGCAGCAGGGCCAAGTACTATCCTTGATAGATTTTTGCCCCAGATCCCTAAACGGCCCCCCCCAGGAACTGAATTCACAACTCTGGGTTTAGCAGGCCAATGCTCAAATCACTGAGCTATCCCTCCCCCCTGCATGGGCTGATCATTATTATAACAGGGACCGCACCAGCTCCAATTAAGTAAGGCGGTGCCAGGGCCGCCCAGAGGGGGGGCAAGTGGGGCAATTTGCCCCAGGCCCTGGGCCCCACAGAGGCTCTGAGAGCCCTAGCCCGGCAGCGGTCTGGGTCTTCTGCAGCATTTCGGCAGCGGGGGGCCCTTCAGTGCTACCGAAGACGTAGAGCGACTGAAGGGCCCCCCATCGACTGAACCGACTGATGTGCTTCCGACTGAAGGGCCCCTCCTCCTCCAAAATGCCGCCGAAGACCCAGACTGCCACCGGGTGAGTACAAGTGCCGCAGCTCCCCCACTTTGTCCCAGGCCCCCTGAATCCTCTGGGCGGCCCTGGGCAGTGCAAAGGGGCCATGTGGGGAGAAACAGAGCTCATCTGTGTACCCTTCCAGGGGAAGTTTGTAGCCCTACTGGTGCAGCAAGATGATTCCCTGCATTAGATTTCCATTTTACAGCTGCCAAGTGCCGAGTGATTAGCTGTCAGGATTGCTACTAAAAAATCCAGCAAGGTCTCTTGGGTTTTCTTCAATTGTACAAGTGCAAAGTGAGCCGAGGCACAAGATAACCTGCCAGCTGTTAAGTAGCAAAACTATAGCACTTTATGAGGGCGAGCCCAGGTCCATGATTAATGTGTGCACTGCAGCGCAAGCTCATTGGCCTGCGTGACCATGTCAGAACGGTAGGAACGGCAGCCAAAAGGAAAGTGTTTTACTGTTCAATATAAAATTTATGGGGTGGCTTTTATGACAGCATCCCAAAGTATGGCTGCAATAAAAGGATAAATAAACCACATCACAGAGGCTGAGGTAAAGGCAACAGAGATCTGACGGCAGTGTTGTTAGGGTCCCAAGGCAGGTTTCTGATAGCAGAGGACACACAGGCAGCTGAGAAAGCACTATGCAATTTTGGGAGTAGCCAGCAAATGGCCGTGCAATGAAGCTAGAAACTAGAGAAAGCTCCACTCATGAGGGAATATGGACAATGTCAGTTACACAATGCAAAAGCCAGTATTAGAGTCTTCATAGACTGACTTTTTGTTCTGCATTTGCGCAGTGCCTTGCACAATGGGGTCTCGGTCCATGGCTGGGGCTGCAATAATAATAAAATAATAATAATAATAATTGATTTTTTAAAAAAATCTATTTCCATGGCATATACCATGCAGGAGCATTGTATTTCCATAGAATGTACCATGGAGTGACACTGAATTTCTGTGCAATGTTCCATGCAGGGTGTATGGTATATGAAGAGACACTGAAAAGACTGGGAATTGTGACAGGGGGCTTGGAGGGCTGGGCGGACTAATGGTTAAAGCACTTGGCTTTCAGCCCCTTGCTTGGTCGAGGAACCTCAGTCTTTAAGGCTGAGGAGGATAGGTGGACTCAGGCCCTCCCTCTCCACCGGGTCTCAGCTCAGGGCCCTGTGACCAGGGGGTGGCTGTCATAAACAGATAGCTAAGGGTTAATGTCTCTTTCACCTGGAAAGAAGTAACCTGAAATACCTGACCAGAGGACCAATCAGGAAACAAGATTTTTCAAATCTGGGTGGAGGGAAGTTTGTGTGTGAGTCCTTTGTTCTTGATCTTGAATCTGTCTCTCTCTCGGCTATGAGAGGATTTTTGTTTCCTGCCTTTCTAATCTCCTGTTTCCCAGTTGTAAGTACAAAAAGATAGGTTTGTTTTTTTGTATTTACATGTGTGTAATTGCTGGAGTGCTTTGAATTGTATTCTTTTTGAATAAGGCTGTTTATTCATTTTTCTTTTAAGCAATTGACCCTGTATTTGTCACCTTAATACAGAGAGACCATTTTTATGTATTTTTCTTTCTTTTTACATAAAGCTTTCTTTTTAAGACCTGTTGGAGTTTTTCTTTAGTGGGGAACTCCAGGGAATTGAGTCTGTGCTCACCAGGGAATTAGTGGGAGGAAGAAGTCAGGGGGAAATCTGTGTGTGTTAGATTTACTAGCCTGACTTTGCATACCCTCTGGGTAAAGAGGGAAGTACTTCTGTTTCCAGGACTGGAAATAAAGAGGGTGGAATCCCTCTGTTTAGATTCACGGAGCTTGCTTCTGTGTATCTCTCTAGGAACACCTGGGGGGGAAGGGAAAAGGTTTATTTCTCTTTGTTGTGAGACTCAAGGGATTTGGGTCTTGGGGTCCCCAGGGAAGGTTTTTTGGGGGACCAGAGTGCCCCAAAACACTCTAATTTTTTGGGTGGTGGCAGCTTTACCAGGTCCAAGCTGGTAACTAAGCTTGGAGATTTTCATGCTAACCCTCATATTTTGGACGCTAAGGTCCAAATCTGGGAATAGGTTATGACAGTGGCTCTCCTATCAGGGAGTCTCAATCCACTGACCTGGGCTACTTCCTACAAGTGTCTGTTCAATTTGGGGCATGGCCCGTCTAGTTCCATTCGCTGGGTGACTTACCTCCCACAGTGCCCTCTTGTGGATCTTGGGCAGTGCCCTGTGCCTTCGAGTGGAGCGGCCGCAAATTGGTGAGGCCGAGCCCCAGAGTGTCTCTGTCTTCACTGTCAGACTCCTCCATCTCCTCCACAGTCTCCCTCAGGAGGGGAGACAGGGCTTACGCCCAGGGACCGCCTTGGCTGGCAGGCTAGGGATTTACCTGGGGAACTCACCGGCACATGTTATCAATGAAGGCAAAAGCTTAGCTGGTTTCTGAGAAGGATTTGTCATAATGAGACTCCACAGGTATACTAGGCAGGATACTATATTTTTGTTTAGAAGGGATATAAAGCCACATGTTTGGTGGAATAAACTAGCCACTAAATGGTGGAGGTTATGAAGAAATTTCCTCTATGGACATGTTATTCTATAATTTTTCATTACAGGGTTTCTTACAAACTTCCTGTGGATTACCAGTCTCTATTAGAGATACAAGACCAGATGGACCTCTGCTTTGGTCTGGTCTGGCCATGCCTACATTCCTATTGTATCTCCAATCGAATATACCAGGCGGTGGCATTGTAGTTCCATGGAATGGAGCATGGGGTTAAACACTGAATAGCAATATCTGAAACTACTGACTTCTGGAGCAGAGTGTGGTTAGTTTTGGATCTGCTGAGTGGGTTAGAATACGTGGTGAGCTGGAGTTTGCACGTCCCTTACAGTGTGTTTTACTCCGTACCCTGCAAGGCTACCTCAGAGGCCAGGAGTAAAATGTCATACTGCACTGATCTAACGAAGGGTACCCCAGTAAAGGAGAAAGAACCCCCTGATTCTCAGGTACAGAATGCAGTTAGGTACTGTGTGGCAGCCCTGACTTTCCACTGGCAACAAGGCTACACCTGGGAATCAAATGGGGAACCCAGTTTTCAGCTGTCAGCAGCTACAGTAACTACATCTAAACTGGCATTTACTTCGGTGTCAGTTACTGAAGTGCCCAGTCTGAGCGTTAGATTAGATTTACTGGCGAGGTGCCGCCTTCGCACAGACAGCTGACGGGGTCCCTGTCCCGCAGCATCAGCCTCACACCTGGCTCCCAGCAAACCAGATCTTTACTTCGTCCTGGCCTACACTACAAGCTTACGCTGGTATAACTCCATTGCTCAGGAGTGTGGCAAACCCCCAAGTGACACTTATACGGACTGAACTCCCGCTGTAGACAACGCTATGACTACTACAGGGCTTCTCCTGTCAACACAGCTCCCGCCTACACCAATGGGAGAAGCTCTCCTGTCAGCATGGGTAGCACTGCTGCAGCGCTGTAAGTGTAGCCACGCCCTCAGCCTGCTCGGTGCAGCCCCAAAACTCACAGATTTAGCACCTAGGTTAATTAGCCATTGGGACAGGTTTCCTAGGAATGGGAGTGGCTTCTCTGCCACTTGGAATCCTTAACATCAAGCTTGGATGACTCTAGTTTAACACACATTAACGAGCTGGAGGCAGAATCACTGGTCTGGGTCTAGATCATCACCATGCTCCCTTCTGGCCTTGGAATCTGTGGCTCTCAGCTGTTTTCCCTGAGGGTCTGTCTTCACTGCAGAGTTAGCCTGGGCTGTTATTCAGGCATTGCCTGCAATCCCCCTCCTGTCCACACACAAAGCCCTCTCCCCTGAGATTGGGACTTTCAATCCAGTCTAGCTGCCCTGACTGGGGGATGTGTTACAGCTCGGGTGCTGCTTTCACTGAGGCTGGTAACCAGCCCACTTTGGAGTGAGGACACAGGCTAAACCACTCGAGGGCTGATAGTCCTCCTATTCCTTCTCACGATTCTCCCTGGGTGCCCCAAAAGGCAGGTACATTCCCCCTGCCAGTCACTGGGAGAGACTCATAGAGTGGCTCAGCAGACTGCAGCACAATGGCCAATGGCACGTGCCCCCAGAAGGCTTAGGTATGCTCAGGGATGACTGCAGCAATGGTGAGGCTGCAGTCATTCAGGTAGGTAGCATGACCAATCCCTTGTCCACTCTCACAGCCCACTAGGAGCAGGCTGGGCCCCAGGGTTGAGCCCTGGGCTGAGGCCAGGTGGCTGGTGGGCATGCTCAGTGCATGTGGGCGGGGAGCAGCTGGGGCTCATCAAGAGATCGGTGAGATGTTGCTGTTTGAAGGGCGAACCGGGTTGCACAGACCATGGTGCAGACAGGTTCAGCTGCTGGGTGTCAGACCAGGGGTGAAAGGCAGTGGGTGAGCAGGCAAGGTGCAATGACTGGCTGGCCAACGGGCAGACCCAGAAGACTGGCTTGGATGAGCAGGAGTTTGATCTTGGGAGATGAGGGGCGTGTGGGCAGCAATAGGCTGACGAGACAAGTTGTACAGACAAGGGGTGTGACAAGTTGTACTAACAGCAAAAGGAGAGGAAGGATAGGTCAGCAGTTTGAGTATTGGCCTGCTAAATCCAGTGTTGTGAGTTCAATCCTTGAGGAAGGCCACTTAGGGATCTAGGGCAAAATCAGTACTTGGCCTTGCTAGTGAAGGCAAGGTCTCTTCCAATCTCTATATATTAAGTACAGGAAGCTTTATACTAAAAGGTGTCCAATCAGTAGGCAGTTGAACCTACTGAGTCAAGGGCTGTAGCCCCTGGGTGTGGGGTCCCTGCTGCAGTTTCCTCATCTGAGCCTATAAGGTGGCAATGTAGATGGTATGTCTCTAACCTGACAACTCCCACAAGCCTGAGTTTGAGATCCAGACAGCAAAGATTAATGCAACAGACTCTGAAGCAATTTTCTCTTCAGAGCATGCGCTGTCTTTTCTTTGGTATTATTACTAGTTCATTTCCATTAGTATCTAGGTATTTATCCCCAACAAACTAGACACTAAGGCGATGGGCGCTGTAGAAGGCCCCAACACGGATGGACACAGAGAAAGCGTCGGGGGGAGGAATACTGACTGGCCCTGGAGTGACGAGGACCTGCTTGGTACATAGAACTGACAGGGGACACACGACATCACTCTTGCTGCTGCTGGGAGGTTAAGAAGCGGTGACAGGTGCAGACCGTGAGTCTGGCTATACCTCACTTCTTTCATCTATAGAATGGGCTTAGCCAGTCTTCCTCCCCTTGCCAGCGCGTTGGGAGGCGTCACTGAGGAATGGTTCATGTACCATTTGCACTGCAGCGTGCTCCCTCCATTCCTCATGGCAGAATGTGCATCTAGCCCTGCATGCGCCTAGCCTAGCACGCCGAAGACTGGGGTCCTAGTCAAGGCCATCCTTGCCCATATGTAAAGTGTGCAGCTACATAGGGCACCAGGAAACTGGGGGCACCTGCTCCAGCCCCTGCTCTGCCTCTTCCACAGGGCCCCCACCACTGCTCCAACCCTACTCCACCCCTTCCCCAAAGCCCCCACCCCTGCTCCAACATCACCCCACCTCTTCCTGCCCCTGCTCTGCCCCGCCCCTGCTCTGCCCTGCCCCACCCCCACTCCACTCCTACCCCACCTTTTCCCACTTCCCTGAGAACTGCAACAGGGCTGGGCTCCTGCACTCACCAGCAGTGAGAAGTGCAGGGACCCAGACCCAGACCCAGCCATGCCGCTGGTGAGTGCTGGGGGGGGGTGATTCCACCCTGCCCTCCAAGCAAGCCCCCCTACCCCTATTGAGGCCTGGGGCCAGCTCCTCACCTCCACAGAGGCCTGGGGCCCCATACACACACTCCACAAGGGGGCTGCATAGGACCCCAGAATAGCTGGGACGGCCCTAGTCTTAGTCTTGGTTTGACCAATAATGTTCTGTGTAATCTTGGCCAAGTCAACTTCCTCTCTGTGCCTCTTTTCCCTCTCCCAGCCTTGGTCTGTCATGTCTTTGTAGAGTGCAAGCTTCTGGAGGCACGGCCTGTCTCCTGTGTATGTACACAATGGGGTCCTGAATCTGGGTTGGGGCCTCTTGCAGCACCTCTAATACAAGTAATAATTCACTGTAACCCTGAGCCAGATTTCCCTTGCTGGCAATGGATGTGCCATGCACCAGGCTCATTTTCCACACACTTTATAAAGTTAGACACCAGCAGAGCCCTGCTGCCCTAGAGCATCACTGATGTGGCTCTGTTACATGTGGGCCACTCTGAACTCCCTGGCAGAAACAGGGAACGAATTTGAACCGCTCCCACTTCCCCCTACTCCAGGACCAAGCCCCCACCACGTGCGGCAAAGGAGAGTCTCCGTTATCTACATTTTATAAAGAGGAAGGATGGTTCGGTGAGCAGGGTGCTAGCCTGGAATGCAGATGACCTGGGTTCAGTTGTCGTCTCTGCCACAGACATCCTGTGTGACCTTGGGCAAGTCATTTAGGCTTCGAACTCCCACTGATTTCAATGATAGTTAGGCACCTAAATACCTTTGAGGATCTGGGCCTTAGACTCAGTCTGCCTCAGTTCCCCATCTGTACAATGGGGATACTACAGCAATGGTGTCATAAAGGTGCTCAGGTACCATGGTAATGGGAGTCTTAGCTCAATACAGGCAGTGATGCATAGTTATGAAAATTACCATAGCAACCCTAGAATATAAAAGAAGGCACCAGGCATGTGGATTCAGAAACACTTTAATCAGATTCATCAGACAGATATGGATCTCCAAATAAATAGATTTAACAAAACCAAACCCAGGGATAAATACTTATACCAAACCATCTGAAAATCCCCCAAAGCTATTGCCAGGCAGTGTACACATCAATGCTACCGCGCACCATCCTCGTATGGACAGAGAAGAAATGGCTCTGCTTTCCCTTTGGGAGATGCTCCCTCCTGTGAATATAGTCGGTAGATACTATGTAAGATATATAGAGAGACGTGTATATATATATATGCCGGCATAATAATGTGTTTAAGAGCTACCTTAGTGCATTGTTCAGATCTCAGCCCCAGAGCTCTGAGAACTCCAGAGGTTCCATCTTTGCAGGCTATGTTAGCAAGGAAATGTTTTTCATTGATGTGTAAGTATAAGCCGAGAGAGGATGTCCAATCTGTGTGGCATCAAGGGCCGGGACATTTCACCAGGCTCCCTGGGAGCTTTGCCATTGATTTTGGTGGGAGCAGGATCAGCCCCCTAATTTGCCTATAAATTAACATAAAGTTTCAATAGAAAATAAGTACAACCATAGCGTTTGCCCCGATCAGCCTGGATCAAGGACCAGAAATGGCTTGTTGCTTGGAGTCAAACCTGCTGTTGATCGGCTTAGTCCTCACCCAGCCGCCACAAGGAGAGCGCGGCTGGGTGCCACTTTATGTGACACCATGGGCTGCATCAGCCCCCTGCACATACTGTGGGCACCCCGGTAGGAAGGATTTCCCTGGCCCCATCTAGTCTTCCTTAAAGTTTCCTAGCAGTTTCTAAGAAATAAGACAGAGCAGCAGGGACCTCCAGGCCATTTTGACTGGGATGGGAGATGGGGGTGGGAAGCTAGGAAGCCTCATTTCAAACCTCATCGCTGCAGCATTTTCTTCCGCTGGGCCCGATCTCGGGAAGCACTGAGCACCCTCAGCTCCAACTGACTCTGAGCAACTGGAAGGACTAGGCTCCTTGTGCCCGAGGTCGTCAGTATGGCGCTGTGGTTACCATCAGAGCAGAGGCAGCTCCTGAGGTTGGGCACAAGGCTTCACGCTCAGCTAGTGTGTGTCAGGCAAAGCAAGCTCTCCATCCACCTGCAAACTGACGGGGCTTAGGGGTGAGCCTGGCTGTGAGCCCAGGCAGGGGAGGAAAAGGGTGTAATTCACCCCCTTGCTCCCCTGTGGCGGGGGCTAGCTGCATCTCCAGACCCTGCAAGAGGGGAGGGCAGCTACTGATGGTCCCCAATTCCCCATCTCCCATGAGTAGGCTCCCCCTGCCCAGGGCAATGGCCAGCACAGCCCGGAGGGGGAGTAACCTGCACTAGGAGAAAGGCTGGTCTAGTTTACTCCTCCCCTGGAGCCAGGGGCAAGCAGGGTCTGGAACTCCCAGAGACTCATACTCTGAGGGGGTGAAATATGGGGCTGGTTCAGGGTGGTGCTGTCTGTCTCATTTGCAAACATGTGCCAGCAAGAACCTGTGAAGGTGTCTAAATTGCTGTCAGCCATTCAGGTGGGTATTGTGGTTCCCAGTGACCACCTGGCAGTATCAGACACACCTCAGGATTTAGCAGAATGCGGTCGATAGTAGCAGTAAGCACTATCGTTGGCAAACGCTGAATTTTTCAGGGCTTTGCTGGTAGGTGCTGAGACATTTATCGCTCCTTTTGGTGCCTTTATCTGCCTTTGGTTTCCCAGAATTTGAAGTTGGGATTAGAACTGCATTGAGATGGATTTGGTGATTGAAGACAACCTCAGTAACCTAGGAGCCTGCCTGATCTGACTAACGCAGTGCTAACTCTGGTGGCCCTCACATGGATGCAGTCGCAAGCAGAGGTGCCGTGCACGCCTGAAAACCAGGTCATTTATTTACCTAACCATGGAGTTGGGTGCTCGACTGTAGGCACTCAAGTTTGAACATTTTTGCCTGACGCCTCCTCCATGCAAGAGTCTACGTTGACTTTGGTAATGTACAAGCTACAGTCAATAGGCCAGACTCAGATCTCTGTTACACTGCCAGTATCATTGCTCTGGCTTTATACTGGCATTATTAATATCAAAATCTGGCTACCATGCAGAAGGCTGTGCTAATCGATTAAGTCCCAGTCTGCCCTGTGAAACTCCCAGCTGATGGATACAAGGAACTGTTTCTGCTGCCCTCTCACGGTCTGGACTTAACCCCAGAGGAATTTCAGTAACATTCATTTTGTTAAGCCCCTTCACCCACTAGGCACTGCACAGATGATGGTCCTGCTTCTCCTCTAAGCCACACTGGTGTAAATCTGCAGTAGCTCCATTGATTTCAGTAGGTTTGTTCTGGATTTAGAGAGCAGAGTATGGTTTGCACTGTATCACGTGTGTGCTCAGAGAGGAGTAGCGGGGTGAGAGAGGTGCATAAAGGAACCTATTGACAATAAACGAGTAACAATGGTGTCTGGTTAGCCAGCGGTGGGGAAACATTCTTGTAGGATTACCAGAGCAAAAGCTGTGTGAAGGATCAGGTGCTCATCCTTGTGTTAGCCGATGCTTTGCCTAGAAAATGTCTATCTGGGAGGGCAGCTATGCAGGGAATTTCCTACCGTTCATAAAACCAAACCAAAGCACTAGGCCCGTTGCAATTCTCAATGGGAAGAATAAAAAAACATGAGCATGGAACAAACACACTGGGTTAGAAATTCACACCTTGGACCAAATTCAACCCTGGGGTAACTCTGTCGAAGGTGGTGCAGTTACAGAAGGGATGAATCGTGCCCTTCGCTATCATGGGACTTTCTAAGCAGTGTAATGAATGGTTTTTAATCTTTAGAACCTGGAGCTCTACATCACCATATGGCCTCGAAAAGTAAATGTGTGTGACCTGCAAAGAGAAAAAATAATCTGTTGGGTCTGCATTTCTTTCTTTATGGTGCATAAAGGAGGTCCAGCCTTTTCCACTCTTAGAGTTTTCCAGAAAAAATGTGCTTCTTTTCCACCTTAGAAATATCAAGAATATCAAATCTTGTCGTCTCTATTTTGTCGCTGGAGGTTGCCTTCGAGGACGAGAGAACTGGAGTAGAAGGTTCTTTGTTTTTGACAGAGGGTGAAGGATGTTCGAATCCTTCACAAGGAGAGTTTTTCCTCCTTCCTCTTTGTCTGGAGTTTGAATTAAATAGGCAGTAAGTAAATCAAAGGATATATAAAGCTCTGTAAACAGTTAAATTAAAAGCCCTCTTCCCTCTGTGCCATCCCTAGGTAGGACCCTGATTCAGCCAGGAACCGAAGCATGACACCTAACTTTAAGAACATGAATAGTTTCACTGAAGGAAGTGGGACTACTCGCAGGATTAATGTTTGTTCTTGAACTCCTGGCTGAATTGGGGCCTAGGTCAGTCTGCAAAGAGGCTACATCCCTGGGAGATTTGCCATGATCAGATTATAACATCACTAGTTCTCCAGTCCTCCAAGGAGTCTTCCGGCTAAAATAGACTCAAGCGCTGATATTTCTAAAGTAATATCGTTTGTGTTTTAAATGCTTTGTACATCACAACGATGCTTACAAAGGAAACAATGGCGATAATGGCGATTTTCTCTCTTTGCAGGTCTCCTTTAAGATGATAACTGTAGAAGGAACAAGACTCCTGTTCTGGTTCACTGGTAGCCCATGGTACTGGCTAGCAATACAAAACAGCTGGGAACCAGAGCCCATAGTTTCTCTCTTCACAGCACATCCCTTCTGTCTTCTCCTCCACACCCCTGAAATCATGGACAAGCAGGAGATAAGCGGTTGGCTCCCCCAACCCATCTCTGGGAACATTCCAAAGGGTGTCACGTCCGTGGTTGTCACCGTGTTTCAGACTCAGATCTGTTGTCATCGCTGGTTTGATTGCTTGAGTTTTTAGTTTGCATCCGTTTTTTTTTTCCTTTTATTGCTGTGCGAGTTTATTTAATAATGCAACTTTTTCATATCTCTATATATTTGTTTCAGGGTTTTTTTTTACAAGCTCTTTGTTTCTTTCTCTGGATTCTCTGTCATCTTAAGCCCTGAGGTTTGGGCTCTGAAGTTGTTCCAGTGACCTAAATGAGAAGAGAAGACAGACGGATATTTACTACAGATGACACTCTGACACTTGCCCTATTGGGAATGTAATACTAATAAATAATTATTATTTGTATTATCCTGGCACCAGGATCCCTAGTCATGGACCAGGACCCCATGCGCTAGGCGCTGTACAAATCCAGAACAAAAAGAGAGTATTATCTTATACTTACAATCTAAGTATAAGACAAGAGACAGATGGGGGCGAACAATGAATAGGGCCCTACCAAATTCACACCCATAAAAAACACATCACGGACCGTAAAATCTCATCTCATAAGAACATAAGAACGGCCGTACTGGGTCAGACCAAAGGTCCATCTAGCCCAGTATCTGTCTACTGACAGTGGCCAATGCAAGGTGCCTCAGAGGGAGTGAACCTAACAGGCAATGATCAAGTGATCTCTCTCCTGTCATCCATCACCATCCTCTGACAAACAGAGGCTAGAGACACCATTCCTTACCCATCCTGGCTGATAGCCATTTATGGACTTCACCACCATGAATTTATCCAGTTCCCTTTTAAACACTGCCATAGTCCTAGCCTTCAAAACCTCCTCAGGTAAGGAGTTCCACAAGTTGACTGTGAGCTGCATGAAGAAGAACTTCCTTTTATTTGTTTTAAACCTGCTGCCCATTAATTTCATTTAGTGACCCTAGTTCTTGTATTATGGGAAAAAGTAAATAACTTTTCCTTATTCACTTTCTCCACATCACTCATGATTTTATATACCTCTATCATATCCCCCCTTAGTCTCCTCTTTTCCAAGCTGAAGAGTCCCAGCCTCTTTAATATTTCCTCATATGGGACCCTCTCCAAACCCCTAATCATTTTAGTTGCCCTTTCCTGAACCTTTTCTAGTGCTAAAATATCTTTTTTGAGGTGAGACCATATCTGTACACAGTATTCTCTATCCCCTTT
Organism: Gopherus evgoodei; assembly: GCF_007399415.2. Classification (NCBI taxonomy): domain Eukaryota; kingdom Metazoa; phylum Chordata; order Testudines; family Testudinidae; genus Gopherus; species Gopherus evgoodei. The sequence goes on from NC_044322.1 coordinate 5,908,809, forward strand.
TTAATGATTCCTAACATCCTGTTTGCTTTTTTGACCGCTTCTGCACACTGCGTGGACATCTTCAAAGAACTATCCACAATGACGTCAAGATCTTTTTCCTGACTCATTGTAGCTAAATTAGCCCCTATCATATTGTATGTATAGTTGGGGTTATTTTATCCAATGTGCATTACTTTACATTTATCCACATTAAATTTCATTTGCCATTTTGTTGTCCAATCACTTAGTTTTGTGAGATCTTTTTGAAGTTCTTCACAATCTGCTTTGGTCTTAACTATCTTGAGTAGTTTACTATCATCTGCAAATTTTGCCACCTCACTGTTTACGCCTTTCTCCAGATCATTTATGAATACATTGAATAGGATTGGTCCTAGGACTGACCCTTGGGGAACACCACTAGTTACCCCTCTCCATTCTGAGAATTTACCATTAATTCCTACCCTTTGTTCCCTGTCTTTTAACCAGTTCTCAATCCATGAAAGGACCTTCACTTTTATCCCATGACAGCTTGATTTACATAAGAGCCTTTGGTGAGGGACCTTGTTAAAGGCTTTCTGGAAATCTAAATACACTATGTCCACTGGATCCCCCTTGTCCACATGTTTGTTGACCCCTTCAAAGAACGCTAATAGATTAGTAAGACATGATTTCCCTTTACAGAAATCATGTTGACTATTGCTCAACAGTTTATGTTTTTCTATGTGTCTGACAATTTTATTCTTAACTATTGTTTCGACTAATTTGCTGGTACCAATGTTAGACCTACCGGTCTGTAATTGCCGGGAGAATGCTCAGGGTGATCCACCCTACAATAATCTAGAGACCTCCCCCTCACTTCTTTTTGGATCAGGACCCCTACAATTACAACACCATGACATTTCAGATTTAAGTAGCGGCAATCATGACATTTATTATTTTTAAAATCCTATGATCATGAAATTGACTGAAATGGACTGGGAATTTGGTAGGGCCCTAACAATGAGACCATTAATATTGCACCTCCCATTCTCAAAGATCCTAAAGGAGAGGATTTTGCAAAAGATAGATTATAGAAGAATAGTTTCTTCCACTGCAGAGTGAAATTCTATGGCCTGTTTTGTGCAGGAGGTCGGATTAGGGTGATCAGAGTGATCCCTGCTGGCCCTAAAATCGATGAAGTTATGGACATCATTCCTGCAATCTGTGCTTAGGCACACACACATACACCCCAGACTTCAATGGGAGTGGGTCTGAGTAAAGACAAATATCTCCATGGATCACATCATCTCTGAAACTCAGCCATCCACAGGGCAGAGAGTAGCATTCAGAAACCTCTGGTGGGAGAAAGGTGGCTAAGGAAGACCAGAGCTAAACTCCTAATCTGTGCCCTGAGGCCTTTACAATCCATGCTTCACAGAGGATGTTTACGTCTATAAGATCTCACCAGGGAGACCTGTCAATAGGGAACTTACATTATCATTAGTTTTTATTTATTCGCAGTAATGTAGTGCCCCATCAACCCTGACTCCATCTTGGGATTCCACAGAGCATGGGGATTTCAAATGCGAGGGGGAGATCCTGAAACCATCCCCACTGGGGTGATTTTGGGGCTTTCCACATCAGTTTTCCATTATGATTTTCAGTTGGAACCGTTATTACCTTTTTCTTCCTGCTAAACAGTTTTCAACCTGTATAGCAATGGAGGCTATGCATGATTGACAGGGAAATAAGGCTGCTGTGCAAAGACTCCTCCCACTCTGGGCCCCCTAAATCCCAGCTGTCTAGAATCAAGCATATATAGCAAGCTGCTGCCCAGAAATACACTCACAGTACGAAACAATCCCATCAGCCCTGATACCCATCCTCCCGTGGCTCCCCGGTCATTCCAATTTAAAACCTTCCGCAGAGTTACTCTAACCTATTCAACGATTCTTGGGAGGAAAGGCAGATTTGAGGCAATGTTGCCGTAGGGCACTGCTCTGGGACTTAGAAGATTTGAATGCTGTTCTTGGCTCTGCCACTGATTTGCTGTGTGACCTTGGTCAAGTCAATTCACATGTCCGTGCCTCTTTCTCCTCTCCCTTTTAGTTCTGGCTTGTCTACCTGGACTATAAAATCTTGAGGGCAGGGACTTACTATGTGAGTATACCATGCTTAGCATGATGGAGCCATAATCTCAATGGGGGCCTCTATGCACTACTATAATACAACTACTCAAAATAGTGTGTGGGTGTCAGGAGATGTGGTTTCAATCTCTGCCCAAGATTTCCTGTGTAATCTCTGGCAAATCACCCAGCCTACAAGATTTCTCAATCTGTGAAATGAGGATTAAATAATCCTCATCTATCTCTGAAAAGTATTGGGCAGTTTAATTAGTTAGGGCCAGATCCTCAACTGGTGAAGGCAGTTTACACCAGCTCAAAATCTGGCCCTTTACCTTCGTACAGCACTTTCAATATGGTAAGTGATATAAGTGTTAAGTATTATTGGAACTAATCATTTGTATTGTGTGGGTTTTGGAAGGACTGCACTTCTTTTTGTGTTCATGGAGGATCCAAGAAAGTATAACAAATTTCTCAAATGTATTCATTATTAAAACCAAGTCAACATATTTTGGGGGTGAAGTTTGTTAACTCTCCAGCTCATCATTGGAAATCTGAAATTCACATTCTGTTACCTCGTTGTGATTGGTCGCAAACCACAACCTTGTTGTGATTGGTCGTAAGCCCCGTGTGATGGAGTCTTTTCCTGGCATCTTATTGGCTAAATGTAATTCCTTTTCTCCTAGATTTCTGGTTTACAAATTTAAAATTCCTTTTCTGCTAACACTCTTGCTAGTAAAATCTTGGCATACAACTGTACAAAGGTCTGGGAAGGACCTTAGATTAAAAATTCAAGTGGAAAATATTTTGTAGTATTTGCCTAGTTGTTATTGTCATTAAACTCATACAGAGTGTCAGCTGAGTCAGAGAGAAAGGATGGCCCAGTGGGTAGGACAGTAGCCTGGTATCCAAGAGCGCTGGGTTCAACTTCCAGTACTGCCATACACTTTAGGTATAACCTAGGGTGAGTCACTTAGGGCAGGTCTACACTACCCACCGGATCGGCAGGTAACGATCGATCTATCAAAGATGGATTTATCGTGTCTAGTCTAGACACGATAAATCGATCCCCGAGCATTCTCCCATTGACATCGGTACTCCACCGCCATGAGAGGCGCAAGCAGAGTTGACGGGGAGGTAGAAGCAGTCAACTCAGTGCCGTGAAGACGCTGCAGTAAGTCGACCTAAATACGTTGACTTCAGCTACGCTATTCTTGTAGCTGAAGTTGCATATCTTAGGTCGATTCCCCCCTGCTCCAGTGTAGACCAGGGCTTAGTCGTTGTGTGCCTCACTTCTTCGTCTGTAAAATGGGGATAATAACACATTGCTACCTCAGGAATGTGCTAAGGGAATAAATACATTACAAATTGTGAGGTGCTCAGAGTCTATGGTAAAGGGGCCACATGTATATTTCAGATGGCTAGGACACACACTGCTGTTGTATATTGATTCAGATTTATTTTACTGTGAAATATCACAATAATCATTGTACACCCATCTGAAAATCAGCCGCAGAAGATGTTAGGGAGGCTGTCTTTTGTATTGCTAGTAAGTTTCTGATTCCAATATTCTATACAGGACTTTGAAACCTTCCTTATCCTCCCACTAGTTGATCTCAGCCCCTTTAATCCCAGGAAGGATTGTGTATCCCTAATACTGTCATAACCGGGAGAAATATTTTCTAGCTGAATTAATCTCCTGTCACTAGGCAATTGCTGGCCAAGGCTTTCCTAGAAATCTCACTAACTATAATTGATGATTTCACAACTTTGCTATTTTTTCACACCACAGTCCCTTTCAGAACAGCATACTTGTGAAATCACAGAGGGCAGGGTGTTTAGGTCATCGGAAGCTTCATCGGGGAAAAACAGGATCACAATGACATGGTGTTAATCTTTGTGTGGGCGAAATAAGGATGAACAAAAGGAATTTTTAATAGTTATTTTAGGCATTTCTGCCTTGGACATTTTGCAACTCAATTAATTTTTGTTCTTGAAATCTCCGCTGTGCATGATTTTAAACAATGGCGCGCTGTGCATGACTCAGGAATGTGAGTGCTCACAAAAGGTGCCAGCCTATTTAAATCCAGAGATCGTGAGCACAGCAAACCAGATCAACAAAAGGCCCTGTCTCCTTAGGTGACCCAGGATAACATAACCCAAGATTTAAGTGTGCACAGGAGACAACGAATGAAAATCAGGGACAGGCGCAAGGGTCAAAGGTTTAAAGCGAGCTCTCCCAACAGCACCACTGCTCTGCAACGGAGTTCATGGAGTGGGTTGACGCTGCCTAGAGGAACTCTACCTGGATGCATGAAATGACCAGGAAGGGAAACATGGACTGATGGCCTCAGAGACTAAAGTCCTCTGGTTATCCACCAGACAGATGGCAAGTAATCCCACACAATCCTGCTTCAAAGCCCACTGAACTCAATGAGTCATTCCATTTACTTAATGGGCTTTGGATAAGGCCTGATATACACTTCATCTCTCTCCTAGCTGGATCCTCTCTAGGTGGAGCAGGAATCTCCACCTGCCCTCTCCATTCAGTCTCTGGCCCCTTTGGTGACAAAAGTGCCCATTGGTGCTAATTGTAACATTTGTAACAAGGATTTGTGAGGTGGAAATTAGGATATTTAGAAAAAGATTTCTAACTCTAAGGGTAGTTAAGCTCTGGACTAGGTTTGCAAGGGAGGTTGTGGAATCCCCATCACTGGAGGTTTTTAAGAACAGGTTGGTGTGACAGGGTGCCGGGCATGAAGTGCTTAATCAGCCCCCTGCCACGCCAGCCCCAATCAAGGGGAATGGATCGGGGCTGGCTGAATAGCCCTGCCTGCTTGGCAACTAGAAACACCTGCCAGTAGCCATGGGCTATAAAGGCTGGGAGGGCAGGAAGATACAGGGAGAGGCCAGGGGCTGAGAGGGACTGGTGACTCTGGTCTGCTGCTTGTGAAGCCTGGCTGTAAAATCCTGTATATAGATAGTAAGGCGGTGGTGGTAGGAAATAGATATAAATAAAATTCACTGGCGATTCCATCAACCTGAGGCATCCCTGACTGGTTTGTGAGGGTAGCAGGGGCAGAAGCTAGAGGGGCCCAGCTGCTCCTGGCTACAGTTGGACCAATAGCTGTCAGGGACTGTCTAGGTTTACTAGGTCCTGCCACGAACCAAGGGGCTGGACTCAGGGACACCAGAACAGGGGGAACCCGGGGGCCATGGCCCCACCACTTTTTACCAGCCGTAAGGGTGAATGATAAGGGGAGGGAGCAGAGAGGAGGAATCAGGGGGTGGGATCTTGGGGGGAGGGTGGAGCCTCAGGGGTGAGTGGGGCATGGTTTCGGTGCCAGTGGCCCCCCCACTTTTAGGAAGCTTCCTCCACTCCTGGCTGGTCTTGTATCCCTTCCAGCCCTACATTTCTATTACTCTCTGACGTGGCCCCACTGAGCTGAGACCCTCACTTTCCTGTTACACAGGCTGCTGAACAGCTATCAGACGATCAGTCTTGGCCTGGACCAAGCGGTGAATGACTATGCAGCTCAAGCCCTCTGTCAGCATGTGGCCTGGTGGTGCCAGGTTATTACAACATTTACACACTTCCAGGAACATTAAGGAGGATTTCAATATTTCGGGGAGTGTTTTGTCAAAGCCATTACGTCACTTTTTCCGGTAAAGCCAGATGGACTAGTTTTACGGACTTTGGAGAGATGTAACCTCTGGGTTGTGTCCACTTGAAGGAACTTGGCTGGCCTTTCAAATATTATTATAAAGTGAAAATGTGACTGGTAACAAAGCAGATTGTGCACATTTAAAGACACCTAGTCATGTGGACAAGCCAGTTTACTCACACTGTATTTCATTTCCCCCCATTTGCTCAGTGGGGTAAAAAAGATCTTTACGGGATGACTGATGAGTCCAGAACACATATCGGTAGAACCCAGGCCACAATTGCCAGGAGATTACAGAAGTAAAGATTTGCTTTTTATTTGTACCTTCATTTGTTCTGGTGATCAGCCTAAAGTTCTGTGCTTCTGGGTTGAACTCCTGTTTCCTGATCTTCTTGATCTGTATCAAATGAAATATTCCTGGGGACAGAGATGATTGGCATAGCTTACAGATCAGCTCTATTTTAAAACAGAACAACCCCACCACCAACAACAACAAAAAAAACCCTTCTCAATAGTTAGCTAATTAGAAAGGTAAAAACATAGGAATAGTGGAAGCACCAGACTGGCTGAGACCTGTGGTCCATCTACTAAGAACACAAGAGCTGCCATACAGAGGCAGATCATGGCCCATCTTGCCCAGTATCCTGTCTCCAACAGTGACCTTTACCAGAGCATCAAGGGGAGTGTACAGAACAGAGCAATTATGGAGAGATCCACCACTGTCTTCTATCCCTGACTTCTAGTAGTCAGACGTTTAGGGTCACCGCAACCATGGGCTTGCATCCCTGACCATCTTCTCCCCAAGAACTTATCCAGTTCTTTTTTGAACCCAGGTATACTTCTGGCCTTCACAACATCCCATGGCAATGAGTTCCACAGGTTAGTTGTGTGTTGTATGAAAAAGTACTTCCTCTTGTTTGTATTAAACCTGCAGCCTATTAATTTCATCATGTGGTCCCTGGTTTTTGTATTGTGGGAAAAAGGAAATAAACCTTCCCTATTCACTTTCTCCACACCATTTGTGGTTGTATAAACCTTTATCAGATCCCACCTTAGTCATCTCTTGTCTAAGCTGAACTAATCTTTTAGTTTCTCCTCGTATGGAAGCCATTCCATACTCTTGATCATCTTTCTTGCCCTTCTCTGAACTATTTTCGGTTTCACTAAATCCTTTTTGAGATGGGGCAACCGGAACTGCAGGAGTATTCAAGATGTGGGTGCACCATGGATTTATATCGTGGCATTATGGTATTTTCTGTCTTATTATCTATCCCTTCCCTAACGTTCTGTGAGCCTTTTTGACTGCTGCTGTGCACTGAACAGAAGTTTTTAGAGAACTATCTCCGGTGACTCCAAGATTTCTTTCTGGGGTGGTAACAGCTGGTTTAGAATCCCAGAGAGGGCAAGTGGGGCAATTTGCCCCAGGCCCTGGGCCCCACCAGGGCCCCGCGAGCCCTGACCAAGAATCCCTTCCCTGGCAAGAGGCACCTTTTTAATTTTCACTCACCCGGCAGCGGTCCGGGTCTTTGGTGGCACTTTGGTGGCAGACCCTTCACTCACTCCGGGTCTTCAGCGGCATTTCGGCAGCTGGTCCTTCAGTGCTACTGAAGACATGGAGCAAGTGAAGGACCTGCCGCTGCCGCCACCAAAGACTCGAAGCGCTCCTGGGTGAGTACAAGCGCCGCAGTGGGTGGCACCTTTTTTTATGTCCGCTCCTCTGCTTTGCCCCAGGCCCCCTGAATCCTCTGGGCGGCCCTGCTCATTGTATATGTATAGTGGGCATTATTTGTTCCAATGTGCCTAACTTTGCACGTATCAACATTGCATTTCATTTGCTACTTTGTTGCCCAGTTGCCTGATCTGGAGAGCTCCTTCTGTAACTCTTCGTATCCATGGGTGGCAAGTTTGTAGAAATTTTGATGGTGCCCAGAACCCACCCCCACCTGCCTAAGGCTTTGGGAAGGGTTTGGGGGGGGAGGTCTGGGGTGCAGGTCCTGGGCTGGGATTAGGGTGCAGGACGGGTGCAGGGTGCAGGCTTTGGGATGGAGTTTGGGTACTGGGTGCAGGCTCCGGGATGGGGCAGGGGATGGGTGTGCAAGAGGGGGTGAGGGGTGCAGGCTTTGGGACGGAGTTTGGGTGCAGGCTCTGGGCTGGGGGTGTAGGACGGGGTGAGAGGTGCAGGCTCTGGGAGGGAGTTTGGGGGTGGGAAAGGGTTTGTGGGAAAGGGGAGGTGGTGCACGCTCTGGGAGGGAGTGCAAACTCTGGGAGGGAGTTTGGGGATATGAGGGAGTGCAGGGGTGAGGGCTGTGGGGCTGAGGATGAGGGGTTCATGATGTGAGGTGGGATCAGGACTGGGGCAGAGGATTAGGGTGCAGAGGGATGACGGTTGGGGCTGAGGATGAGGGGTTCATGCTGTGGGGGGGCTCAGAGCTGGGGCAGAGGATCAGGGTGCAGGGGAATGAGGGTTGGGGCTGAGGATGAGGGGTTCCTGATGTGGGGGGGCTCAGAGCTGGGGCAGGGGATCAGGGTGCAGGGGGATGAAAGTCGGGGGCTGAGGATGAGGGGTTCATGATGTGGGGATGCTCAGGGCTAGGGAAGAGGATTAGGGTGCAGAGGAATGAGGGTTGGAGCTGAGGATGAGGGTTCATGCTGTGGGGGGCTCAGGGCTGGGGCAGAGGATCAGGGTGCAGGGGGCTGAGGGTTGGGGCTGAGGATGAGGGGTTCATGATGTGTAGGGGCTCAGGACTGGGGCAGAGGATCAGGGTGCAGGGGGATGAGGGTTGGGGCTGAGGATGAGGGTTCATGATGTGGGGAGGCTTAGGGCTGAGGCAGAGGATTAGGGTGCGGGGGGATGAGGGGTTTGGGGTGTTGGAGAGGCTCAGGGTAAGGGCAGCCTGGGAGCCATTCTACTCCAGCAGCAGAAGCAGGCAGGGGAGAGGCACTGCACTGCTTTCTGTCAGGCAGGGACGCAGCAGGGCCGAGGGGGGAGACCCAGGGTGGCCAGGGCCCGATTCAGGCAGGGCCAGAGGAGAGACCCAGGTCCAAATATTGCTGGAGCAGGGCCCCCAGCCCTGAATATTGCTGGTGCTTGAGCACCGCAAACATATATAACCTGCCGCCTATGCTCGCATCCCATTATCTCCTCCATTATCCTGTCTCCAAGAGTCGCAACACCAGATCCTTCAGAGGAAGTTACAAAAAAAACCTTGCATTATCACAATTTCAAAATATCTCTGTAATAACAAGAATAACTAATAACAGTAGCACTTGGAGACCCCAGCCAAGGCCAAGCAAGGCCCCATTGCACTGCACAGCACCTAGCACCTGGGGCCTCTAGGTGCTACCATAGCACAGACAATAACAACAGGGCTCTGTCTCTCTCATTGCCCTTCTGACAAACACCTCCAGCCTCATCTCTGCACCCCTCCTTTCAGATCCCCTCTTTCCCGTGTCCATGGAACTGGCTGATGTTGATTCATATTTCGTTTTTCTACACATTCAGCAGCCAACATTTTTTTTAATCCCCCAGTTTAGAAATGTAGCTTGACTAGGAAATATAAAAATATTTCTATATAGACTTATGCTTCCTTTGTGCCAGAGTCAGAATGCGAGCGGAGGCGTTTGAGTCAATTGTTTAATTCAGGAAAACCAGAATATGTATTTAGCAATGGAAATGACCTTTAAAATGGATTAGGTATTATAACATTCCTATTAAGTAGTGAAGTGCTGACAAATGTGCCAGGTATGCCTGGAACATCCTTCCTCACCCTCTCACTTAGCCTCTTTCCTGCCAAGGGCAGCCTCTGTGTCCACTGGTTTGGGACGTGAGAGGAAGTGTCGACTAGTGGTTGAAGCAGAGGACTCAAAGGCATGACTAGAGCTGACTGAATCGTTTTTGATTTTTCGATTTGATGGCCTAACTGAAAAAAACGAAGAAAAGATCAGTTAATTTCAAACCCAAATTGAGTTGTTTTTTTCAGTTCTTCTCAATGAAATAAAAAACCTGAAGACATTTCCTTCAGGTCTAACAAAACATTTTTTAAAATGTCGTTTCAGATCAACGTTCCGGACATTTCCAAAATTCTTGTTTTCCGTTTTTTTCAGTCGAAGCTACTTGCCGAATTTGACCTAAATTCACATATAGTTTCAGCGCCCAGAGAAATGCATTTTCTGGTGAGTTTACTATTAGCCAAAAAAAAACATCACCCAGCCTTAGTCCTGACTCTTGGGCTCCATTTCTGGCTCTGGTTCTGGCTCTGAGCTGATCTGTGCCTTTGGGCAGCCTCAGTGCGCTCTCTGTATAAAATGGGTATAATACCTCCCTCACCTGAGTGCTTAGAGGCTTAGTTAATGACTTGATGACATATGGCCCAGTGACTAGGGTGCTCGCCTGGGCTGTGGGACACCCGTGTTTGATTCCTCTTCTGACACAAACATCTCATATGACACTGGGCAAATCACCTAGTCACTCTGGGCCTCAGTTCCCCATCTGTAGTATGGAGATAACAGCCCTGCCCTACCTCACAGGGGTGGTGTGAGGAGAAATACGTTGGGAGTTTGAAGATGCTCTGCTTCTTTGGTGATGGGGGCCATGTAAGTACCTTAGTTAGATAACTAGAAAACATTGAACTTTCTTAGCTATAAAAGGTCAGAGTAGACTATGGATCACACTGGAGCATCCATTTCAATAGGACCCATGGGGGCTTCACACAGAAGAAGTCTTCTATGTGAGAGGCTAAGAGGATCCAGCAGGGTTAGCAAATAGGTGGAGAGAGACAGACGTCTGTCCTCTTAAGGAGCACAGCTTCCTGAAGGGATCCTTGCTTTTCTCCTTCATTCACCTTTCCTAATGGGCAAAGGGCCCTCTGCTGTCCTGAGGACAACAACAGTCCTAGCCATGTGAGAAAACAGTGTGCGCGTCTGTGTGTGAACTGACACAGCCCCCGAGCGTGTGTCTATAGAGAGTGCTGCACAGTCCCGACAGCAACATACATGTGTGTGTGTGTGAGAGAGATAATGTCTCCTGAAACAGGCCTGGCCAACAAGGTACATGTGTCTGTGTCTCTGAGACAGGGAGAATTGCTACTTTTCACAGAATCATAGATTTTAAAGCCAAAACGTACCATTTTGATCAGCTAATCTGGCCTGCATAAAGGCCAAAGAACCTCACCCAGGAATTCCAGGGGGTGGGGAGGGGAAAGAGAGAGAGAAAATCTGCTAAAATGCTCCCTAAAACAGTCTTATCAACAGCCTGAATAAAAAGGGACATGGACAGAAAAAAACAGTATGTGCGCTCCACTCTGTGATGTGACTACGGGGCTCAGCTCATCTATCTGCTCCCCAGGAGTCCCACTAGGGAGGGACAACAATGGCAGCAGGGGGCTAAGGGAAAGACGGATTGTTTTTACCATGCAAGTTCCACCCCCCAGCTCCTGCAACAGTCTCTTCAAAGCCCACTTCTTTCTGCTCTCTGCCCTCAGCTCTAAGCATAGAAACCGCATGTAAAAATCAATGCCAGCGCTTTATAATGCCTTAGGAAAAAACAGCACTCGCCTGCTTCACAAGGGTGTTGCCATGCTTACTAAATTAACATGATGTTAGGTCTAGGTGTATTTAATCCGGCTTCAGCACGGGGGGCTGAACTAGATGAGCTCTGGATTTATCTTCCAGCCGGACATTTCTCTGATTCTATAGTTACAAAGTGCTTTGAGATCCTCAGATGAAACACATGAAGAGTGTCCTCCTGCACCCTTTGAAATCAATGGCAAAGTTTGCACTGATTTCCACAGGCCCAGAATCAGGCCCTATACTATTATAATTGAGATGATGTGTAGACACAGACTGTACCAACGCAGGAATAAATAATACTGCTTAGGGGTGAGAAATATGATAGGTCACACACAATAGCGAGGTGGATGAACTCCAGTGGTCTGCTCCCAGCCTCCCTGCACCCACAAATCTTCTTCTGTTACTCAAGTGAAATACAGCGTAGTGGTGGAATCCATACGTGCCTGAGCTCACACACTCTCCCAGCAGTAACACTCTATGCTGCCAAGCAAAAGAGCAGAGCTGCACTCTTGGATGAGGGCTTTCCCTGTCTTGGCTGGCAAAGCTGCAAGCTCCCTGGAGGCATTAAGCATTTGGCCTTGGTAGGTGGGAAGACCACCCCATGCACTGTTTTGGTAAGGACGCCTGCCAACCAATGATGAGCAGCCAGTGTCTGCTCATGAACTTGGCCCAATATCCTGAGTCAATGTCTCAGACTGTGACAATCCTTCAGTGCCTGTCAATCTCAGCATCCATGGCTGGAGACAGAGACAAACCTTGGAGGGATGGGTACTCCAGTGGAGGAGCTCAGATACCATGGTGATGGGTGTCCTTATTAAAACCTAGATCAGTACAGCCTTCATATTATATTATATATTATAGAGGTCACCTGAGGAAGAAGAACCTGGCCAATGAAAGAAAAAAGGCATTTATGGGTATGGATAGAATATGAGCTTAGTGAACTATATGGAACAACTGAAATGGAGATCTTCTGGTATAATAATACCCTCCATTTTCAAGCACCCAGAGCCTTCTAGCCCGCTCCTGTTTATTATGGGTGATCCACAGAGCAATCATCTACTAAATCAAGAATCTGAATTACAATGGGCAGTAGATAGTGGCTAACAGGTCCAGCGGGCCAGATCCTCAGCTGATGTAAATAGGAACACAGGATGTTAGTGTGTTAGTCTTTAAGGTGCCAATGGACTCCTTGTTGTTTTTGAGGATGTAGGACTGGAAAGGACTTCCAGTCCCCTTCTATTGTAAATTGGTGTAGATCATTTGAAGTCAGTGGAGTGATGCTGACTTACACCAGCTGAGGAAACTGCACGGTACCTTACTATATGTATAGTGTTTCTTTTGAGGTCTCCTCTCATTTTACTGCTTATTAGCTATACTTCAACCTCAAAACCTGAGAGTTTTGGGTCAGATCAATATTCAAAAGTTTGGATGCAAATCCATCGAGTCTGGAGAATTTGACATGTTGTGTGATGTTGATTTCCAGTGTTTGCTGTTTCCTGTTGAGTCAGTCTGTGAGTCATGAGAAGAGCTTTATTGCAGTATTGCAATGTTTGCTCTTTCCATTTGGGGTGGAAGATGGAGAGGACACGGTTCAGGCAAAAATGAAAAGGAATGAATGGAACTGTTTTGAATGTCAGAAAGAGTTCAGCTTGGGTTTAGTGTGAATTCAAGGGCAATGGCTGAAGGAGGGTCAGATTTTATCCAGACTGTATTACTCAACTTCTGTGCATCAGGTCTGTCTTACAATGGGGTTACCAGACACATCTACCTCCAACCAATGCTAACCATGGAGATGTCTCCAAATCAGCAGACAGAGGTTACCTAGGTAGGAGCACTGCTGAAAGACGCCAAAAACATGATTGTCCTGCCAAAGCTGGAGAGGAGACTAAACAGGTATGGCCAATGACCCTTCAAATAGCCCTTAAAAATCCTTTGCTGGTTTCATTCACCAGATTCACCTTTTACCAGTTTCCAGCTGTAAATTTCCACCTCTTCAGAAGAGTCTTTCTCGATTGCAATTTTCCTCAGGTCTTCCTTTGGGCTCTCAGAGCCGGGTGGCACATACATGTAGACCAATACCCTGTTCAGATCCTTGGCACATCGGGGGATATTTATTTCATCGGTGGGCTTGACTTTGGCATCTAGGCACAAACAAAGTCAGCATTAATTGTTTCGCAGCTACGTAGTCAAAAAGAGCGGTCCAAAGACTGGAGACCTGGCCTTTTATTTACGACTCAGAGCAAGTCCATACCGCAATCAGAGGTGTGATTACAGCTCAGGTAGACATACGTGAGCTGGCTTTGATCTAGTTAACATGCATACCGATAGCAGTGAAGACGCAACACCACAGGCTTCAGTGTGGGCAGTTCAAGCCCACCCTGAGCATGTCCTCACATTCCTAGTCCATGCCAGGATCCGTGCCTGTGTCTTCACTGCTAATTTTAGCCATGCTAGCTAGAGCAAAGCCAGCATGGGTATGCCTACCCAAGCTCCAATCACACCTCTGACTGTAGTATAATTGAGTCTGAAGGCACTGTCTGAAAATAAGGAGCACCAGATATTATGATGAGTTTTAAAAGGAGACCATTTAGTTCTCTGTAAGTAGATGGAGACCCCATAACCATATTGCTATTGAATGCTGAGATAGTGACGTACCCTAGCGTTAGCAATGGAGAAGGTAGTTTTTTTTAAGTTCTCTGTTATTTGCCATGTGGATTGTTAAAAAACATTATTTTTCCAACTCACAGCCTCTGTGTTGTATACAGAAAGTGACAGGGATCAGATAGCAGCAAACTGAAAACCTTCCCAGAATAAAACCAGGCAAAATTCTCATCTCAGATCCTGTCAGTGGATCGCAACATGATTTGCTCTCCCTACCCAGGAGGGCCTCTTAGGGTATATCTAGGGAAGGGGGGGTGGGACTTCAGAGCCCGAGCTGCAACTTCCAAGCACTGTCTACACAGCTTGTCTACACCGCTAGCACAAGCCCCACTAGCCCAAGTCTGTCGACCCAAGCTGGGAGGCTTGCTCTAAAACGCTGCATAGACCCACCCTCATTGACTTCAGTGGGGATAAAGCAGGGCTCAAACCAAATCCCTGGATCTGGACACTCTTCAATGTGGGGGATGATTTACCAATTTTGGGTCAGATCCTCAGCTGCTGTAGATCTGCACAGCTCCACTGAAGTCAGCAAAGCTATGTCAGGCTACACTAGTAATTTGGAAGTGTATGTAACACACTAGCGGAGCATGTGGGGTTGATCAGTCCCCTCTGCAGGTCATCTGCTGGACCTCCCTGCAGGGGAAGGGAGAGGGGTATTGAGACTCTAGAAGACAAATGCTCTGGACAGTGTTGTTAATGGGGTAACTCATGCTTTTGGGGCATGGGCTCCAGGAAAACAAGGCAAATCTTCCTGTCCTGAGCAATGAATGAGAGGAAGGTGTCAGAAGACGTATATTAAAGTAGCTGTGGGCTACTCCCCTGGGCTTCTTAAACTGGCTTTACACAGGTAACTCCATTGACTTCATGGGGTGACTACTGATTTAATTAGTTGTATCTGAGAGGACAATCCAGCCTGGGCACAGCTACTCTGAACTGGCACCTCCCAACACCTGCCTGGTAGGGGCTCTTCCGGCTGCACCCCTCTCTTCTGGCCCATTGACATGTCATTTACACCAGTTCAGACTCATGGGGCCTGCTTTTGATCTCACTTTTCCCAGCCAATCAGGAATAGTTTCAATTAAACCAATGGGATGGCCCCAAAGTAAAATAGGGGCTAGATCTTTGGCTGGTGTGTAACAGTGTAGCACCAGGATCGGGCTCCAGGTATAAGTGTGATCAGAATCCGCCCACTTTATATTCACTCACGCCCACGTATTGAGGTGTTACCCACACTCCCTTACATGTCACCTCTGAATCTGGCCTGCCGTGTCAGTTGGGAGGGTGATCGCTGGAGGGATATTTACAACCTTGAGCAATTTTTAACACTACCAAGCGAACGTGCATCGTCAATTTTTGGCTTCTGCGGTAATTAAGAATTTGCTTTCAGATTTGGAAGCCAGTTTGTTGCATTTGGTTGAGGTTCCTGGAACTCGGAGGAGCTCCCTCCCACCGCTGAATTTTGCCTTGTTCTCTCGCTCTTTTGGCTGGTAAGCTTTTCACACTACTCCAGAAAAAGTCTGGTTATAAATAAACACAGGGAGTTTATTTTAGGAGTGAGACTATGGGGTCTGATTCTGCTCCCATGCCAGTCCTGCACTGGTGTATGTCCCTCCACTGCACTGGAGTTCCTCCTGATTTCCACTGATATAAATAACATCAGAATCCTGAGAGAGAGAGAGAAAAGCAGAGGGGTGTTTTGCAATGACCATAACATAAGCATTCAGATAGCTGTCTGGATTTAGCATGATGCTAACGGGGGTGTACCCAGCCTGTCCTCCTCCATCATTGCCAACACTGGCCTCCATAGTCCTAAAGCAGGCACACCCCCATTAAAGTCAGTGCATGTTTGACCAAGATGGCCCAATAGAGGAGGCATAGCACCACCATCTGAACTGCACTGATGCTAGTGATAGCAAACTGCACCCCTGTTGCACCTTTCAGAGCTTTTGCCCAACAAATAAGCAAGCCTCCCAACCACTTCTTTGCAGCACAGTGAGGTTTTACAAATGGGAACGCCTATGGCACAGAATGTGACTTGCCCCCAGACAACACAATGAATCAGTGGCAGAGCTGGGACTAGAACCCACAAATCCTAGCTCCCAACCTCTCCTCACCAAAGTCAATACCAAAATCATGTGACATGGCTAACCAGTGACGAAGTGGGAGGGATGTGATAACAGCCTACGAGTAATGGAAGGGCTTAGGAGGAATCATTTAGGCTGCAGCAAAGTGTTTAAGTTGCAGTAAAATGCACATTGGGAAAAAGCTCCTAGCGGTGAGATTGAAAGCTTTCAAGGGACCACTGTGATCATCTAACCTGACTTCCTGTAGAACACACACCATACAGCTTCACTCAGCAATTGCTACCGCTTGGTTCCAAGTAGGTTCCTAAAGAAGCTGGAGAAGTTCCATTGCCTAAACTTCTAAAGCTAAATGAAGTACGAAGAGATATAACTTAGGAACAGTCCTTCATTGGAAGGGGGGGTGGATCAGGTGGCCTCACCAGTCTTTTCCATCTCTAATCCCTATGATTCAAGCCAAAAAGCTTTCACAAAAAGACCAGAATCCAATCAGGAGACACAAAAGTCCATGTGTTAACACATACAGGTACTTAGTCCACTGAAGTCACATGATTACTCGTTTGAAGTTCAGCAAGTGCATACGTAGGATGGGGGCATTAAGACTAGCCAAAAGGAAAGAGAAGCCAGCAATAAATGAAGGCAAAACACCAGGAGAGAGCAGCGAATGCTGGGGACAATAGTCTAGCTGTTCTCCCACGTACCTGGACATGTTTTACAACATTTCCCTTCTACTTTCTCAGGATATTCACAAGGATATTCCTTGGGACACGTAACCTTCTGGCAGTCCTGGATCCCATCCGTGCAGGTACACAGGATGCATGGTAGGATTCCATATAGTCGGAAGACGGGATGCCACACTTCTCCATGGGAGTAGGTCTTCCCATTGTAAATGCAAGCTGAAGAGAAAGAGAGAAGGGTAGCAATACAGAATAATAATCATGTTGTACCTCTGTACGGTGCCTTTCATCCTGATGGATCTCAAAGCACTTTGCAAAACTACCAAACTAACAGGCAAACTATGTCAAAGGGATTGCAACACCCACCACTGCAGTGCAACCCCCTCTGGGGCACAACACGGCAGCAGCAATACTACAGAATACTTCAGGACAGAAGGTGAGTATGAAAATTACAGGGAAATGAAACTATAAGGGGTATTTAAGCAGCTGAATGTAGCTACAAGAGCTGGAACTTGGCCAGGCCAGTAGGGCTAATAGCCCTACTCCTGCATAAATTGCAATGAGATCTTTAATGAGCATGAGTTGTCAGGACTGTATCTGAAAAAAGAATGCTGGGATCCTTGATAACATGCATCTGTTTGGCACTACTCCGAGGGAAGAGCGCCACCTACTGAAGTGTAACACAAGTTGCTGTGGTCTCTGACTTTTCCTTGGCCGTCTCCCCTCCAAGGGCCAACATGTCCCCTCCTAGAGACAAATCCCCAGGAAGGAGCTGGAGGAGGAAGGCATCACCAAGTTACCCAAGTTTTCCTACACAGTTCCAGGAGGCTGCATGGGGTTGTCTCACTCCCTCTCCCCTAGTTTCCCCAGAGATTCTCCTGGAGAAGGATGCCAGGCAGGGCTGTGCTGACAGAAACTAGCCCACTGCTGCCACTAACATGAGGGGCAGCTCCACAGAAAAGTTACTACGGTCCCAGCCCAGGCTGTGTAAATGTTTCTGCAGGTTTTCCAGGGAGCCAGTGGAGGGACTTTGTGTTCCATACTGGCTCCTCCTCCCCGCTGCAAGGATCCCTGTCCCAGGAGGCCACAGAAGCTAACCCTCCTCGCAAACTCTCTTTTTGCCTGGGAAGAGGTAGTTCCCTGAATGGAGGATGCATCTGGGATTCAGAAGCTGGCCACTAGTAATGAGCTGACCCCTGAGAGAGATGTGATGGGCTCACCACCCCAGGCATGGCATTTAATCTGACTTGTCACATGCAGATGTACACCCCCCAGTCTGCTGTTTATATGGCTGCAATTAACTGGATTCTGCTGCGCTCCAGAAGCCAGCAGAGAATCATAGAATATCAGGGTTGGAAGAAGCCTCGGGAGGTATCTAGTCCAACCCCTTGCTCAAAGCAGGACCAATCTCCAGACAGATTTTTGCCCCTAGATCCCTAAATGGCCCCCTCAAGGACTGAACTCACAACCCTGGGTTTAGCAGGTCAATGCTAAAACCACTGAGCGATCCCTCCCACCACATGCCTGCTTCCCAGGGAACACACCGAAACCTCGCCCCCAGGAATGAACAGCCTGTCACCTTTCTTGTGCTTTTCTTTCAAGATGAATTTTACGGTAGTGCCAGCTCCGCCTCCTTTTGGCTTGAAGCCCCTGGGAATGAACTCCAGCGAGGAACTGATCACGGTGGAAGCAGTCCCGCCAAGCAATCTCTTGCTCACCAGATCCCCCAAGCACTGGTCTTGAGAGTGTCTCTGTGAAAGGCCGGAAACAAGGATACTACTGAGTACCAGGCAGTTCGGCTGCTCTGTCTGCGGCGCTTTATGGGAAATGCTAGCTCAAAGTCACGCATTCATTTGCTGCGAGGGGGAAATGCTGAGCATCTAAAGAGGCAGCATGGTCTAGTGCATAGAGATCAGGGGACCTGGGTGCTATTCCAGGCTCTGCCACTGGGTGGTCTTGGGCAAATCATTTCACTTCTCTGTGCCTCTGTTTATCCTTCTGTCGTGTCTGTTTTGATTGCAGGCTCTCTGGCACAAGGACTTTCTCTTACTCTGTGTGTGCAGCGCCCATGACAATGAGGCCCCGATCTTTGGTGGGGCCTCTAAGTGCTACCGTAACACTCACAATAATGGTTGTGTTGAAATT
This sequence comes from Gopherus evgoodei, assembly GCF_007399415.2. NCBI lineage: Eukaryota > Metazoa > Chordata > Testudines > Testudinidae > Gopherus > Gopherus evgoodei. The sequence goes on from NC_044322.1 coordinate 5,927,687, forward strand.
TGCTACCCTTCCTCAATTCCTGCCACTCAATCCCACTCCCATACGACATGCGTCAAGTCAAATACCATGTTTGACATTAGCAAAGCTACTCTTGGCTTCTGAACCTAGTCAATGGGTCATATTCTGTGTTTATCCCAGGACACACCCAGCCCCGAGGTCAATATAGGCTGCAGGCCAGCAGAAAAGTCAGTGTTTTCTCAAGACTGGTAATCCTGCACTGCATGGGAATACCTTGCTCCTGGCTTTGGGATTCCAGAGAAAAATGAGACAAGACACATAGCACAAAGGATCTCCTTGTGGCTATTTCTGGAGTTTTATAGATTAGAGAGGTGTGGTGCTGGCATTTTGGCCACGGGGCTTTGGAAAGAGTAAGGACAAGAAGCTGTAAGTGACCTAATCTCGCAAACCTGGAACTGGTCATCCAACCTGAAATCGTCATGAATCAACCTAAAGGAGCCAGGAGATCACTTTTTCCTCCCTAGTAGTGTGGATACAAAGACTAGCCAGCGAGGCAGTAGGAAAACATGCTCCCATCCAGCTCAGGCTCTGGCTGCCATGCTCTTGGAGGAATGGGCTACATTTGTACGAGGGAAAGGGGAGAAACTGGTATTCTGAGCAAAAGCAATTGCTATCACTGCACGGTCACTAGACTGTGTTTGCCCCTGGCTGTTTTCTGCAGCTAACCCTGGAGTCACTCCAATAGGGGGCAGCACCAATGGGAGGCACTAATGTAGACAAGGCTCCGACTGCCTCTAGTATTTAAACCACCATATCATTTAAACCTGCTCAGGGCTATGGGGACTATGCCAGTGGCCAGCGGCGCTTTTTCTTTTTACATCAGCAGTAAAGTGGTTAAGGCACTGAACTGGGAGTCAAGACCCCTGGCTTCTATTCCCAGTCCTACCAGTAACCAAGTGTGCCACTACTGACACCTCTCTGCTCCCAGGTTACATTGAAAGTATAACTGGGTTAAAAAAAGAATTTCATAAGTTCCTGGAGGATGGGTCCATCTATAGTTATTAGCCAAGATGGTCAGGGACACAACCCCATGCTCGGGGTGTCCTTAAACCTTTGACAGCCAAAAGTTGGGAGTGGACAACAGAGGATGGATCACTCGATAATTGCCCTGCTCTGTTCATTCCCTCTAAAGCATTGGGCACTGGCCACGTTCAGAAGACAGGATGCTGAACTAGATGGGCCATTGGTCTGGAGCAGTGAGCAAAGCTAAAACTAGGCCATCATCTCTATGCTCCTTTGCATTCAGAAAGGGCTTCCAGATATTTCTGAAGAGTGAAGGCCACTGTTTGTTCCAGGGTTGTATCCTGCTGCCCATCTCCATGGTATCCGAGCAACTTCCATGTAAAATAAATAGCATAATGGAGTCTCTAGCCGATTTCACGGAGTTTCTGACACGTCTCCCTTTTTGGGATAAAGTCCCTGCCTGGGATTAATTTTATTGTTGTTATTGCTGGGCGTTTGGTTTGGGTTTTGGTAGAAGAACAACTTAAAGGACAGGTGTTGTAGAAACATGGATTTCCATGAACTGGTGATGTGGTTTATTTTAGAAGGGACATTTGGACTGTTAAAATGTAAACATCACGTACAACACCTCTGTTTAACTGCAGGGGCTCCTCTTCCATTGACTTCTCATAGGAACCGTCTGTAAAATACAAAGTTACAACAGGAAATGCAGAAGGTTAAGATGTGAATTACTCTCAACAAGCACCTGGCTTCTGGTGTAGGAGGCTCCCAAAAAGAGAACCATGCTCTAATCACTAAAGGAGGCCGCAGGGCACAGATACAATGTGAGTATCCTGGTTTTATAGGGACAGTCCTTGTGTCACCACATCCCAGGCACTCCTGAAATGTCCCGGTTCTTTCATTTCATCAGTCCGAACTTTTGTTGTTGTTGTTTTTCTTTATAGCTACAAAAGTCAGTTCCAAACGTATTGCTATGGTGAGCATTCCACCACCCTAGAAAATGTTGCCCCTAAAGTGTCCCAGAGGTTTTTGATTCTGCAAATACAGTTACCTTAGTCTAAACCTCACTGGAGTGCAGTAAAGCACATGTGATGGATCTGCAAAGCAGGGGACTTCAGCTCCCTCCCCACTGTACATCCCCTTCCTCCTGGCTAAGAAGGGACTATGTTCCCATTAGCCCCATCCCCATTGCACTTGCCTCTCCCTTGGCCAGGGACGGGAAACGTCCTGAAGCAGGAAGTGGCCAGGCTCTGTGGGGGCGGGAGCTGCATGGCAGCAGGGAGCTGGAAAGAGACCCCAGGAACTGTGGACAGAGCCACATATGGAACAGGCTGTGACTGCTGGTCATTACACTGGGTACGAGTCTGGGTGGGACTTATGGGGAAGCAGCAGCAGATGGGCAGGGAGCCAGTGCAAAGGGGCCCCAGTGAAAGACACTAACAGAGCCTGGCCTGGAAACCCACAATGCTTATTTGCTTGAAAAGAGACTGGATGGGAGAGGGGTCCCTGGGCACTAGGCCTGAAAAGCCCTGACCCTCACTCAACTGGACTGCCCCAGGGACCCAACAGGAGCCATTATTGCTCACTTTGAGCAGTAACTAAACCTCTGTACCTAGGGTATTTACAATCTTCTCCTTGCCAGCCCTATCTATCAGAAATCTTTCCCTTAACCGTGTGTCTGTGGTTACGGAGACACTCAGGGCTAGTGCCTACACAGCCCAGCTGAAGCACCTACAGTGCTTGCTCCCAAGACACGGTACACTGGGCACGCTACTGGCACCTTAAGAGTTTGGGGTACAGAGTAGCCCCGATAATTACATATGAAAAGGGGATAGTGGCACTCTCTATCTAAAAGCCTGCTTGTCTCATACCAATTCTGGTGGCTGCTGGCAACACGTCTGCCAGTTTCAGCTCTCAGTTAAGACTGCTCTAAATAGGGCTACCCAAAGGATTCAGGGGGCCTGGGGCAAAGCAATTTCAGGGGCCCCTTCCATAAAAAAAAGTTGCAAAACTATAGAATATTATATTCTCGTGGGGGCTCCTGCAGGGCCCAGGGCAAATTGCCCCATTTGTCCCCCCACTCCCCACCCCAGGCAGCCCTGGCTCTAAATATGAAGCAACTCCATTGACTTCTGTGGAGTTACTCCAGATTTACACTGGTGCAACAGAGCAAAATTTGGGCCTCTAACTGTTTATAATTTTAGTAGAAGGTAACAGCGTGATGTGAAACTGCTGGTCTGATTCCCTGCTCTGAATTTTACATATAAATACAGGGCGTGATTGTCTTCCCACTCACCCTGGTGTAAATCTAGATGAATGACCTTAAAGTCACTAGAGCTACCCCAGGGAGATCGAGTGAGAGGAGAATCAAGCATAAAATGCCATTTTGGTTCTTAATTACTGCAGAGTGTTTTTATCCCTTGAGAATGATTATGCCACTGTGGCATTTTCACCAGTTTATCAGAACAATGACAATAATCATGATAGCCAGTCGTACTTCCACCATCAAAGCAGCCTCTCCCGAGCCTGACAAATGAACTTCCGTGAGGCTGTCACATCACTAACATAATATAACAGGGCCAGTAAAACAAAGAGTACGACTCAGACCGTGACACTGACCCTACTTACACTCCACACAAGTACACAGCGGAGGGGAACTGCTGGAAAAGAGAAGAATTTGGCCCAAGAGGCTTTGTATGCATCAGACTTTCTTACCATTGCTGGTGACACGGAGGCAGAGATTTGTGCAATTTACAGCATGGATTTTCAAAGTCATATTTAATAAGTGCGACATTCCCCCTCCTGGCTAACGGCCAGGGCTGTGATTCCCATCCACTGACCTGACAGCAGACCTCACTTAGCAGCAGGGACTGGTTCCCATGTTACCTTGGCAAACTTGGCAGCAGGAGTCTGGCACAGTGAGAGGAGAGGAGCACAACAGATCAGGGCAGGTCACCAAGCTGCAGTAAATCTGGCCTTCCTAGGAAGCACAAAAAACAACCTAATACATTACTGGCATTAACAATGTCCTGATAAGTACAGTGATCCTTAGCTTTGACCTAAGATACACAACTTCAGCTATGCGAATAGCGTAACTGAAGTTGGCGTATCTCAGGTTGATTTACCTGGCCGTGAGGATGGCGATGAGTCAACCGCTGCCGCTCCCCCTTGCCGCAGTGGAGTTCCGGAGTCAATGGCAGAGTGATCGGGAATCGATTTTATCATGTCTACACTAGACGCAATAAATCAATCCCCAATAAATCGATCCCTACCCGCCAAGCCGGCGGGTAGTGTAGACATACCCTTAGTGTTTAATATGCAGGGGCCAAATTGTGCCATTGATTTTTAAGCAGATTTCGCTATTTGATTTCAGTGGGAAGTTCTTAAAAATGGATGGACTGATAGGGCCCTCAATTTACTAAAGCAATAATGGGGGCTGTTGTATAATTTGCAATTACTTCATTCCAGCTTCAATCTATGTAGCCCAGTGGACTGGGACTCAGAAGGCCAGCATTCTGTTCCCAGCTCTGCCACTGGCCTGCTGGGTGACCTTGGGCAAGTTGCGTCCCGCTCTGTGCCTCAGTTTCCCCATCTGTACAATGGGGCTAACGATACTGACCTCCTTTGTAAAGCATCTTCAGATCTAGTGGTTAAAAGTGTTCTAGAAGAGCTAGGTATCACTGTCATACTGGAGCAGCCTTCCCCAGCTTTGTCTCTAAGTGCATAGTCCTTGGGCCAAATCCTCAGCTGGTGTAAACTGATAGCACATCATTGACGTCAATGGAGCTTTACTGATCGACACCACCTACGGATCAAGCTCTGCCGTCTTTGTTCACTAGGGAAAGAAATCATGACCAGTCCCCAGCCACTAGACAGGACCAGAATCAAGCAGTGTGGCATTGCATTGTATAGCACAGGCTCAAATGAGTGTGTGCGGTAAGGCCTTGCCCACACTGAGATGGTAAACTCTGTGGGGCAGGGACAGTGTTGATCTTCTACAGTGTGTGAACAGTGCATAAAGGGGGAGGGATAGCTCAGTGGTTTGAGCATTGGCCTGCTAAATCCAGCATTGTGAGCTCAATCCTCAAGGGAGCAATTTGGGGATTTAGTTGGGGATTGACCCTGCTTTGAGCAGGGGGTTGGACTAGATGATCTCCTGAGGTCCCTTCCAACCCTAATAATCTATTTTTTTTTCTTTTCACCGCTAGCACTGCCATCACATAAACACCAATTGCCACCGTGCGACTGCATAAAAAGATTTCACTAGCGGGGTCCTAGCATATTTCTGATGAGTGTGGTCAGATCTTGGGATTGAGAACTGTGCTACGAAAACTGCATGATGGAGAGCAGGGGTTAAAAGCAGCCAAGCTAGGCTGATTGGGGAAGCAGCTACAGCTGTGGCCAGCTCAAAAAGGGCCCAGCGGCCCCTGATAAGAGGGCTGGGGGCCAGAAGGTGGAGGAGTATCACTCTAGTTGCCTGAGAGGAAGGTACCTGAAGCTGGGGAAGGACAAAGGAAGCTGGGGAGTGCCAGCCTGGTAAACCCCCAGGCTGCAGGCCTTGGTGAAGGCCCACAGAAGTACTGGGGCTGCAGAGGTGTAGCCCGGGGTTAGGCAGAGGCAGCTGGTCCAATGATGAGTGGCCATTACAGACTGCAGTCTGCCCCAGTGAGTGGGGGCTAGATGGTGACTGGCAGTACCCACTGTGGTGAGGTGTGTTTAGAGGGTTGGGGGTTCCCCTGGGAGGGGAAACCCAGAGTAAGGGGGTATTGCTGGGGGCAGAACTCCAAGATAAAGAGGCACTGGGGTCCGGGAGGGATACGGGGCCAGCAGCAATCGAGCCACTGGCCTGCAGAGGCTGCTCTGTATGCTGGAAAGGAGCTAATTCCCAGATGACCAGAGGAGGTGCTGAGCCAGTGAGTCTCGCATTGCTACAGAAGGGAATTGATTATAGCCAGGTTTGATTAGCATGATTCTCATAGCCAGCCACGTTCTCATTCCATATCCATTCACCCCCAGATTTGTGGGGAAGCTAGATGGGAAATGGAGTTTGGAATCTGAGCCCAGATCTGGATCCAAATTTCACAGCTCTGCTCTATCTCTCTATTGGGTCAATCCAAACCCCCAGAACCAAGCGCTTCCAGCAATCTGTAATCTGGACCCAGAGATGGATTTTGTGGTTTAGACTCACCAGTATTTATTATTGGTAGTAGGTGGCCTGGAAAAGATCAGTGCTCTATGGATAAATCTGAATAACAGGCTAACTTCAGCCTTGGTGTAAGCAAGCACAATTCCACTGCAGATAATGGAGTTTCATCCATTTGCCCCAGGTCTGAATTTGGCTCATTATGCAGCATGCAAGTTAGAAATCAGAGAGAGATGGTATGAGGCTTTTACACCATCCAGGCCTCTTAGATATCAGGGACCTCTCCCTCTTGCTTTGGGTCAGGGATATTTTTCATTGTACCTATAGCATCCCAACTGAGGATAGTTGAACTAACTGTGAACATCTCTAGATCCTTTGACAGCTTCTTCCACTGCCAACTGAGAAAAGACAAGGATGTGGTGTGTAAGTGAATGGGGATAAGAAGGAAGAAAGTCTTGTGAATCAATGGATCTGAACTGAACCACTCACCCACCCTGAGGGCATGTCTACACTACAAAACTAAGTTGACTTTTGTTATGTTGATATACGGCCCCTGCAGTAATTAAATTGGTTTTGCGTGTCCACACTAGCTCTTTCTGTTGGCAATGCACGACCTCACCAGGAGTGCATGCCCCAGATGTCAATGTGGGGCATTGACAGCCACAGCCTCACCACCCAGGGCTGACAGCTGGAGCCACTTACAGAGTTAGGTCTACGTAAACTGCCTTACATCGATCTAATTCTGTAGTGTAGACCAGGGCTCAACAAAGATAAGGTGAGTGAGGCAATATCTTTTATTGGACCAACTTCTGTTGGTGGGAAAGACAAGCTTTCGAGCCACAGGTTTTGTCTACACTACAGACATAAATCGGGATAACTACCTCGCTCGGGGTTGTGAAAAAGCCAGTTAGGGTTAGATTGTGGTAATTAGCCATAAATCCAGTGTCTCTGTTCAGTCCATGATTTTTAGGCCATGTCTACACCGGCACTTATGTCAGTAAAACTTCTGTAGCTCAGGGCTGTGAAAATATATACCCCAGAGTGACATCATTTCGCCGGCATAAGCACTCGTGTGCACAGCGCTTTGTCAGCAGGAGACACTCTCCCACCAACATAGCTACCGCTGCTCATGGAGGTGGTTTTATGTCAATGGGCAAGTTCTCTCCCATCCGCATAATGTGGCTACATGAGCGATCCTGCAGCAATGCAGATTTATTGGTACAGCTGTGCCACTGTAAGCTTGCTAGTGTAGACATGGCCTCAGTGTCTAGAGTGGGCTAGTGGGTACAGAATGTTGTAATTAGCCATAAATCCAGTGTCCAGTCCATGATTTTTTGTGTCTAGCAGAGTTATGAATGTAACAGAGACACTGGATTCATGGCTTATTACAACAATCTGTAAGCACTACACCCCTCTTTTTGTTTTAAGATCTCAGCGAAGTTTATAGGCCACGCTATCTTAATGGTCCCTTAGAATACATGGTAACTACTATGCTGAACAATTTGTTCCACCTTGTATTTAGCTGGGACACTCTGGGTACCTTTCCCAGACCTGAAAAAGAGCTCTGTGTAGCTCAAAAGCTTGTCTCTCTCCCCAAGGCCGCCGAGAGTGGGTTTGGGCCCCGATGAAAAAAATTTTCAGGCCTCCCAGCAAGGGCGGACAGGCTAAACAGGGCTGACAAAGCTGGGCCTCGAGCCCCCTTCTGGACCACTAGGCCCCGGTAATTTGTACTGGCTTCCCCCCACCCTTGTCGGCCCTGTCTCTCCCCAACAGAAGTTGGTCTAATAAAAGATATTACCTCCCCCACCTCATTTCTCAAATATCCTGGGACTCCACTTGACAGACAGCCTTGAGCCAAATGCTGCTTTGGGGTCAGGGGTGTAAATCCAGACTATCTCCACTGACTTCAGTGCTGCTGGAATTTGGCCCTTGCTTGTTTTTAGGTCATGGATGACTGTTTCCTTATTTACCCTTGCGAATGTCAGGTCGCTGCTTAGAGCTGCGTATGTATGTGCCAAGTGGAAGAGAGGCACATGCCATAAATAAAAGAATTTATGCCAAAGGCCATGCACTTGGTGCAGTTTTCAAAGAGGTTAGTTAGACCAGCTGTTCGTGCAGCTGTTTCAGCAACTGGCAATATTAGACACGACCAATCACTATCCTACTGGTGCCTGGCTTCATTGTGATCATTTTATTTTCCCCTTAGCGTCCAAGACATTATCCCGCTGAATAAACAGAGAACCAGAGAAAAGCAATCCAATGCGTCCAGCAAACCTGGGAGCTCTTGATCAGCGGTGTCACATAAAGCAGATGAGACAGTAAAACCAAACGCTGCAGTGATATATAATTGTTGATGGAAGCATCCCTCTCCATTTGTATATATTTCACACATACAAATACATACACAACCTTTGGGTCTGGTTCTCCTCTCATCAGCAAGGGCATCAATCAGGAGTTATGCTGGTATAAAATTGGTGTAAACATGAGAAGAACCAGCCCCATTAGTTATACAATTTGTATGTCTCATATCTATTTGTCTGTCTCTATGTGCCAGGTTTGGCCATCCTTATTCATACTGAGTAAGTCAGTTTAAGTGTCAGGCACCTTAGTGAGGACCAAGGACCTGGCCCTGTTGGTGCAGCGGTAAATGACTACACGTGGTGCAAGACGACAACAAATCAAGCCCTCATATTCTTTCAAATGAATTTTTGCGTGACTTCACTGCAGTCGATCAATGTGAAATGGACAGTCCTGAAGATTAAGCCCCTTCTATTTATCTATAGAGCAGCGACACTAGCACTAGTTTACCATTCTCACTGTCCGTGGCTTACTCAGTCCTTGGCTTCTCCACAGAGACTTCCAACAAGGGAGCTACTGTCCAATGTGATGAGGAGACCCATCCATTAAGAATTGGTCTGAGACCAAGAACTCATTCCATGTAGTCTTCCCAAGAACCTTCAGGTAGTAACGACTTCTGGATGCTCTCATGCTAAACTTGATCTGGAGTTGAAAGGCTCCACACCCTATTAAAACCCCATAAGCCATCTGGCCTCCTTTAATATCTTTATATAATAAATGGAATGAAAGCAATCTCTGTACAGAACTCTCCTTTTTATGGCTTTGGGACATGCAGAGAGAGGTTATTGATGCTTGGAATGTTACCATACGCCTTCCAAGTTTAGAGTGGTCATTGCTCTGCATTTTTATGTTCTGCTTCTGGAGAAATGGGAAAGACAAGAAGAAGCCTCTCGATCTATCCCCAGACACTCAGCTTACTGGCATCATCACCCTTAGACATTCATCTTTGGGCCTTACAATGGACAAGCTGTGTGCTCGCCAGTCTAGTAAAGAGTTCAAAAAGCAAACAGGAGTTGGGACACGCTTTTCAACAGGCCATTAACACTATGTTGCAAGGACAGGGTAAAACACTGTGGCAGAAGGCTACCAGAGTGGAGCCAAGTCCCTGTCTGAGTCTGCTCCTGGGCTTTCAGGTTTTCTGGGAAGAAAAATATTCACCGAATGCCCATTGGCAATGTTTGCAAACTGAAAGACAAGATGATCCACTATCAATGATTTGCTCTTCACACAAAGTAGCTAAGACTATCTGTGATGACAGGAGTCTGTTCACAGCCAATGCCTCATAATGACAGAGGTTCATAACACCCACAGCAGTGGGGTCACCAGTTGAGGAGAATAACAGTAGTTCACTATAGAATCTGCCTTGAAAGGAAAAGATACAGCCTCTTGCAGGGTTTTCTGCCACAAATGGTCCCAAGCTCACGGCTGTAAATCAGGCCCCAGGTAGCAATGTAACTTACTAACGTATGCAGTGCTCTGGGCTTCAGTAACTTGCTTCTTACTGAAATCTGCACTTTAGCGTGGTAATGTAACGGCTTCAGTGGATTTCTAAGCACACAGGAGCCGTGTTGCAAAGGCGTTGGTGTACGGCCAAGTGCTTCCATCTACACAGTAATGCTTCTACCCCAGCAAGGTCTCTGTGGTGAACTCCAATTGGTGATTCCAAGCCATCCCCTCTGCTGGACTTAACTTTGGATGTTTACAATTAGCTGGACGAGGCACTAGAAAATGGACAGTAAGGAGCAATCTTGCACTGGTAGCAGGGTGGATCTTTTGGATCTTTTAAGAAGCTATTATTTAGTCAGGGTGTAGTCAGAAGATTTTGGAGGGCCCTTCATCTTCCCAGGTGAAAAGTCCTGCCATCCAAGATGTGCCATCCTTACGCTGAGAGGCACCTTACTTCACGAGTAGTCCCATTGAAATCAAATGGTGACTGCTTGTGGAAGGAAAATACTAAGCTAAAATCTGGTCCTAATACGGTCTTTGTATCTTCACACTCAATGCGCAGATTCTGCTCTTGGTTACTATTCTACTTCTATTCTGTTCTAGCTAGATTCATATCCCTCCCTGATCTCTGTAGTGTCTGAGCACCTTCCAGTTGTGCATTAAATGATGTGACCAACGTGTCTCGTGTGACTCGTTCTCTCTCTCTGAACCTCTCCCCTTTGGGAGAATTGTGTGTGCAGTGCAGTGCTTTGTTTGGGGGTGTTATGGGGGCATTTTTTGCAATGTCCATGCTGCTCTGCGTTCATGTCAGAGAAGACAAGTGGAAGAAGTTCATCTTGTACTGGGAGCAGAAGGTGTTGACATTTGCGATCATTCAGATCCTGGGGGAGTCAATCTCACAGTCCTGGACCACCGCCTGAGAAAGTTCTGTCTCCTGAATAGATGAGCTTTACATTCTATTGAGCCAGAGTGAAGTTGTCAACCCTGGTCTTCATCCTGAAGCTTTAGGCTCTTTTAGATATCCTGGGTTGTGACGGGGTATACCAGACCCACACGTGGTTCAGTGGGGATTAACCACACTCTGTGTGCCAGCAAGGCCATGCCCCCTCATCTCTGCTGGGCATGTCCCAGCTGGAATCTAGATATTAAAGGGAGCAACTCAGCTCAGTCAGGGCTGACCAGCGAAGCTGCTGTATTCTCCTGTGGAGGGACCCGCCAACACGTCAGTTCACAGAAGCCAGCCAGCCAGGAATGACCAATGACCCATAGGCATCCAATGCTGCAGAGGGAGGAGAGGCCGTGGGACTCCCAAGACAACTAGCCATGGAGGAACGGGTAGGAAATAACCCAGGGGAACTTAACAGGGAAACAGACATAGAACTAGGGCTTGGCTTAGCATGTTTTAATAGGATCCCCACTGAGCAAGTAACGGGCAACCCTGCCACTGCTGGGCCCTGGGTTGGGACCCAGGGGAGTAGGGAGGGCCCAGATCCCTCTACCCTGGCTGTCACCCACCCCAAGACAGCGGCCCACCTCTCCAGCCACTCCTGCCCCAGGCCACATTGTCCTGCTGGTCAAAGGTAGCCCTATTGAATCTGGCCACTAGGCCACACACAGCTGCAGAGGGCTTCCATACTGAGCTGGCCACTAGACCATGCAGCCTTGATGAGGAGGGCATCCATATTGAGTCAGGCCACTAGGCCATGCAGCCCTGAGAGGGAAGGCACCCTATTGACCCCGACCGTTAGACTGTACTGCTCAGAAGCCAAGGGTGGTGGTCCAGGCTCAGCTGCGGGGTTATAATGGCCCCACCACTCTCCCCAAAGGGGGGGGTGGGATGTACCAGCCCAGTGACATGGACCCAGGCCATTGAGCGAGCACCTTGAAGACAAGGACTGAGACTTTCAACTTGACTCAATACAGTGTTGTAAACTCAGAGAGGCTCAACTGAAACCAATGGGATTGAAGCCAGTGTAAGAGATCAGAATCCAGTCCTAGGCATGAGTTGGCCAGAGAACTCCTGTCTCTCATCAAGTCTGATCATTCTCATGTAACAGAGAAGGAGCTGAATCTTCTCTCACTTATGCAGGATTTACTCCTGTAAGCAGAGTCAGAATGGGCTCTGCCCTGACATCGGTGGTAAATTGTGGGGAGTGTGGAAGGGAATTTCAAGTATTTGCTATGGCACACCCACCCTGCCTGGTGTGGCCTGCGGCAGCCTGGGATGGTTATTTTGACAGCTCTGGGATCCCCAGTTTCTTTGCTGTTGGGGTGGGAGGAGTGGAGGGTTGTCGCCCTGGTTGTGTGGATGAGGAACTGTGGGACTGCTTTATGACAGAGATGTCTCACCATCAGATGAGTGGCACTTGCTAGACAAGGGACATGAGTGCCAAAACCCAGTGAACTGAGAGAGGTTGGGGACTGGTGTGGGTTCCTTTTGAGGGCCTGGAACACTAATTGCACAGTCTCCTCTCTCCACTGTTGAAGAGCAGAGCTAATTTTGAATCCATTAGGAGTCCATCTAGAGGCTACTGAGTTGAATTCATGTTGGGCCAATAGTGCACCAGCACCTGGGTTCCCCTACTACATGCTGAAATCACAAAAAGAGCTGGTTGTGGTGATGCCACATTGTTTCCCTCCTTTATTAAAAGGATTATGCTACACTTAGACTCTGTGCTTGCAAGAGGGGAAGTATTGCCTCCTAGAGGTGCCCGGAGGGGTAGTATGTAATTGTCCCAGGTCACTGGGTGGGGGCTCGAGCTGGTTTTGCATTGTGTTATTGAAATGGAACCCCTGGATACTGAAGTTGGCTCTTGTTGCTGCCAACTCAGAGGGGCAGAAGGGTTACATTTTTGGAGGCTTGTCCAGGATCCCTGGGTCAGTATACCTCGCAAGCACCTGTTGAGTGTTCCAATGTATTGGAAAACAATTGTGTTTATTTTAAGGAAATTACTGTTTGTATAATGGCTAATATGTCGAGTTTGTTGGGCCCCAGTCCTGCAGCCTCTAGCTCAGGGGTGGCAGCCTCAGCCAATGATTGGGCAAAAGCACTGGGGCATATATTGGAAAAGATTGCGTTGGCCTATGCTACGTCAAGCTCTTGTCATAAGTTAAGGTTATTTGCTGGGGAAGAGGAGTTTGAACCCTGGTTGGAGCATACCACTGAAATGCTGTGGGAGTGGGCCATACCCGATGTAGAATAGCGAAGATGTCTAACAGAGAGCCTTAGTGGCCCAGCATTAGATGTAATTCGCACCCTGAAGCTCATTGACCCTGGGATCAGTGTGAAGGACTGCCTAGAGGCACTTGATAATACCTTTGGGAGTGTAGAAGGCCCTGAAGACAGTTACTGTAAATTCCTTAATTCCCGACAGCAAAGGGGTGAGAAAATTTCAGCCTATATACAGAGGCTGGAAAGACTGCTTCAGAGAGCTCTTATGAGGGGAGCAGTGACGGCTGAGCAGATGGATCAGACCAGACTGGCTCAAGTTGTAAGAGGGACTCGGTATCAGAACCCAATTTTGCTTCATCTCCGACTAAGAGAACGGCAGGAACATCCTCCAAGTTACTCCCAGCTGATAAAGGAGGTCAGGGAAGAGAAAGAAAGGCAGGCGGCCAGCGAGTGTTGGGAAGCCCAAACATTGGAACCAGCCAGCACGACACCACCACCAATGGCCAGTATACTGATGGTGAGCACCACAGAGGAACTTGCCCAACAAATGCAGGTCCTGAGTGAACGGATAGCTGAGCTGCAAAGCACCATTGACCGAGCTCATATTTCCAGGAATAAGAAGCCTCAGACTATGGCGATGGAGAAGTCAGTATCTAGAGCCACCGTCCCACCCCGGCGAAGGGGGAAAGGACAATTCTTTTGCTACCAGTATGGTTAGGATGGGCACAGTGCTGCTAACTGCCATAAGGAAGAGAACCCCTCCTTAGTGTGTGGAAAGCTGAGGATCAGTTGGGAGAGATCCAGTAGCTGCCAGAATGTCTGGGGACAGGACCACCTAGGCCTACAGGATTTGAAGATTCCCTCAGAAAAGACCATCCAGCTGGGATCCCTGCAGGACTGATAGGACCTCGAGCAGAGGTCATGGTGAGGATTGAAGGGGCGGAGTGTAAAGCCGTGCTTGACACTGGATCTCAAGTGACTATTATATTTCAGTCATTCTACCAACAGATGCTTAGGCACCTGCCTATACAGCCACTGACTGGCATTGGTCTGTGTGGCCTCAGCATGGATGAATACCCCTATCAAGGGTATGTCATAGTGCACCTGGAATTCCCAGAGGAGGTTGCTGGGGTAAGGGAAGAGGTAGACACAGCTGCCTTAATATGCCCTGACCCTAAAGGGACCTCTGATGTGTCTGCTGATAGGGACCAACTCCAGTCTCTTCAAGGTGCTCGCGGATTACTGCAGACGACGGGCTGGGGACCAGTACCTGAGTACCCTGATGATCCATACGCTTTGTGCTGAAGCCTATAAGAAGATTGAAATCGCTAAAAAGGAGACATCTGAGCTGCCGATTGGGGCACTGAAGTACATGGGCACAACCCCCTTAGTAGTGCCTGCAAGGACAGAGCAAGAAGTGCTTGTCATGAGTACCAGGCTGAAAGGCAGCAAAGGGGCATTAGCAATGGTAGAGCAGCCAGCTGAAGGAGAGCTCCCGGAAGGAGTGCTGGTCCCCAGTGGAGTCATAACCCTACCTGCTGAAGCCCAGGAAAAGGTGACTATACTGATTGCTAATGAAACAAGTCGAGATGTTGTTGTGAAGCAAGGACAAAAGATAGCAGACCTCTTCGAGCCTGAATCAACTGTAAAACCCCAGTGCGAGACTCAAGTTCTGACAATAGACCCAGCAAAGTTTGACTTTGGAGATTCACCGTTGTCTGAGGAGTGGAAAGATCGCCTAAGAAGGAAACTTTGTGAAAGATCCAAGGTGTTCTTATTGCATGAGTGGGATGTGGGATGTGCAAAAGGAGTAGAGCACAACATCAGACTACATGACTCTCGACCTTTCAGAGAGAGATCTAGGAGGCTTGCTCTCTCCGAGATGGAAGATGTGCGACAACATCTTCAAGAGCTGGCTGCAAATGGCATCATTACAGAGTCCCGCAGCTCATGTGCCTCACCCATTGTGGTGGTCTGTAAAAAGAGTGGGAAAATCTGGATGTATATTGACTACCACACCCTAAATTGCCGTACTGTGGTTGACCAGTACACAATGCCTCGAGTCCAAGATGCCTTAGACTGTTTGCTGGGAAGCCAGTGGTTCTCTGTGTTGGATCTTCAGAGAGGATACTACCAGATCCCTCTGGGTAAAGAAGATAAGGAGAAGACAGCCTTCATCTGCCCATTAGGGTTTTATCAGTTTGAACGCATGCCCCAAGGGATTTTTGGAGCACCTGCCACATTTCAACATCTTATGGAGAAAGTTGTGGGAGATATGAATTTACTGCAAGTGTTAGTTTATTTGGATGACCTGACTGTGTTTGGAAGAACTTTGGAGGAGCATGAAGAAAGACTTCTTAAAGTGCTTGATAGGTTGGAGGATTATGGTTTGAAGCTTTCAACTGACAAATGCCTGTTCTGCAGGACCTCGGTGAAGTATGTGGGTCACATCGTGTCCCAAGAGAGTGTGAGTACTGATCCCGATAAAATACAAGCACTCACTACATGGCCATGGCCAAGCAACTACAGAGAACTCAAGACCTTCCTTGGGTTTAGTGGCTACTACCGCAGATTTGTGAAAAACTATGCTACAATTGTAAAACCTCTCAATGATCTTACCGGGGATATCAGTCCAGCAAGAACAAATCTAAGACCAAGAATAAGGGGTCTTCTGTGCAGAGACACTATGGCCCCTTCGAACCATTTGGGCCATGGTGGGATGAGAGATGTGAAAGGGCTTTTGGAGAAATCATTACTTGCCTAACTCATGCCCCAGTCCTAGTCTTTGCTGACCCAAGCAAGCCATTTATCCTGCATACTGATGCCAGTTTGGAGGGTCTGGGAGCAGTACTGTACCAGGAGGTGGAAGGCAAGCGTAAACCTGTAGCCTTTGCCAGCCGAGGACTGTCTGATAGTGAAACCCGCTATCCCACCCACAAGCTGGAGTTCTTGGCCTTGAAATGGGCCATCACTGAGAAATTTCGAGACTACTTGTATGGTGATTAGTTCCAGGCGTGGACAGACAACAACCCACTGACCTATGTGTTAACAAGTGCTAAACTGAATGCTACAGGGCAAAGATGGGTGGCTGCTTTGGCTAGCTATGACTTCAGCATTCAATACCGATCCGGGAGAAGCAATGTAGATGCAGATGCATTGTCCAGGCGTCCACAGGCACCAGGAGTTGCTGTGATACCCACGGATGGAGTGAGAGCTATTTGCAGTGTGAGTTGCCGAGAGTCAGAGGCCCATGAGAGCCTTCATGGATGTGTGGCTGAAGCTTTGGGCCTGCCCCCTGAATGCGTGCCTTCTACTTCACTGAACTATATCGCTTTTGCTCCCTGTGGGGGAATTGGTAGACAGCCCTTATGAGATGGGCCATAACAGGGCAACTGGGCAGAACGAAGATGCTGTACCAAAGCTGCCTTCTGGCAGGAAGCCCAGCTGCAAGATATTGACATTCATGATACACTACTTGCCAAAAGAGAGGGGCAAGGCCCAGCTGCGGTTGTCCCACCTACCCCAGAGGGCAAACTACTATTGAGAGAATGGACCAAACTAAAACTGATTCAGGGAGTGCTACACCGCACGACCACAGAC
The DNA here is from genome assembly GCF_007399415.2 of Gopherus evgoodei. Classification (NCBI taxonomy): domain Eukaryota; kingdom Metazoa; phylum Chordata; order Testudines; family Testudinidae; genus Gopherus; species Gopherus evgoodei. The sequence goes on from NC_044322.1 coordinate 5,944,387, forward strand.
CCTCTACAAAAGCAACGGAATCAACTAGTGCTGCCAAAAGAGTACAGAGCCCTGGCCATTAGGGCCCTGCATGATGACTTTGGACATTTAGGGATGGAGAGGACTCTGGAACTTATTCGCAGTAGGTTCTATTGGCCCCGGATGGCTGAAGATGTTCGCAGGAAATGTGAGACCTGCGCGCGATGTGTTCAAAGGAAAACTCTGCCCATGAGGGCTGCATATGTGAAGAACATCACCAGCAACAAACCTGTGGAGCTGGTTTGCCTTGATTTCTTGTCTTTAGAAGTGGACAAGAGGAATATTGGGAACATTCTAGTAGTGACCGACCATTATATGCGATATGCGCAGGCATATCCCACACGTGATCAGAGGGCCACCACTGTCGCTCGAGTACTGTGGGAAAAATATTTCTCAGTTTATGGCTTCCCAGCCCGGATACACTCGGATCAGGGACGAGACTTTGAGAGTCACCTTCTGAAGGAGGTGCTGAGGGTAGCTGGAATTAAAAAGTCAAGGACAACGGCTTATCACCCGCAAGGTGATCCTCAGCCACAGAGGTTCAACCGAACCCTATTAGATATGTTAGGGACTTTGCAGCCAGAGCAGAAGGCAACCTGGAGCCAACATGTTGCATTTCTGGTGCATGCCTTCAATGCCACCAAGAACGATGCTACGGGAGTCACCCCATATCTCTTGATGTTTGGGCGAGAACCAAGATTACCCATAGACCTGTGCTTTGGTGTATCAGAGGATGGCGATAGCTATGAAACTCATCAGCAATATGTATCCCGACTACGAGAAAAGCTGTGGGATGCTTACCACTTAGCTATATCTGCAGCTCGAAAGAACGCAGACCGCAACAAACATCGATGTGATGCTAGGGTGCGTCTGCAAGAGCTCCAGCCAGGGGATAGAGTCCTGCTGTGAAATTTGGGTATTGCTGGCAAACACAAGATAATTGACAGATGGAAGGCAATACCTTACTTGGCGATGGAAAAGCTAGGAGACCTGCCGGTCTACAAGATCAAACCTGAAGAGGATCATGGCAGACAAAGACTGTGCATAGAAACCTTTTGCTCCCTGTGGGGGAATTGGTAGACAGCCCTTATGAGATGGGCCATAACAGGGCAACTGGGCAGAACGAAGATGCTGTACCAAAGCTGCTTTCCAACGTGGACAACCAGCCCCCTGCAGCTAACTTACCCCTACTTAGCACATCTGATAGTGACTCTGAGGAGCAAGACACAACCGTGGTGTATCCTGGGATGAAGACAAGATTTCAGTCTCGATCAGCTGAATCAAAAGAAAGCACCTCCTCTTCCGCCCTAAACCCTATGGCAGAAGTATTTAGGCCCATTCCTGACACTCCTGAGCCACTGGTGGAACCCCCGTGTGATGATATACACAGGTTATTGAACAGTGGCGACATACAGATGGAGGATGTCCTGAGCACCTTCGACCCTCCACTGTTAGAACTAGAAATGCAGGGGCCTATGCCAGTATCCGAAGGAAACCTATCCATCCGTCACTCAAGAGGATGTCTCCCCTACCACAGCAACAGAGATTCTCAATAGCTGAGACAGGGTAATAAGACCAGTGAAACGGTTAACTTATGATGCACCTGGGGTGACTAGTGAGGAGCCAATACATTTAGTATACAGATTTGTGGAAGCTAAAGTGGACTATCTGAGGCCCTTTGGAGGGGACCAGTGAGTTGGTATAGTAGGGAATGTGATTCGTTGGGACGACAAATTCTCGGCTGGGGGGAAGATGTAAGCAGAGTCAGAATGGGCTCTGCCCTGACATCTGGTGGTGAATTGTGGGGAGTGTGGAAGGGAATTTCAGGTATTTGCATTGGCACATCCACCCCGCCTGGCGTGGCCCGCGGTAACCTGAGATGGTTGTTTTGACAGCTCTGGGATCCCCAGTTTCTTTGTTGTTGGGGTGGGAGGAGTGGAGTGTTGTCGCCCTGGTTGTGTGGATGAGGAACTGTGGGACTGTTTTGTGACAGAGATGTCTCACCATCAGATGGGTGGCGCTTGCTAGACAAGGGACATGGGTGCCAAAACCCAATGAATTGAGGTAGATGTGGCTGGCCATCTGGCTATCCTTCCTCCCTGTTGAAGGAATCCATCTAGAGGCTGCTGAGCTGAATTCATGTTAGGCTAATGGTGCACCAGCAGCTGGGCTCCCCTACTACAAGCTGAAATCACTAAAAGAGCTAAGCTTACTATGCTGAGATCACCGAGTGCTGTGTTAACTAGTGGGGGAGCCTGAAGATCTATCGCTAAGCAGCTGGCAGCAGCAGAGCAGTTTGCAGCACGTTGGAGCAGCCCACAGAACAGTGAGTGGAGTGGAGAGGTTTGCAGGGTCAGCTGGAGGAGCCCACAGAACAGTGAGTGGAGTGGAGAGATTTGCAGGGTCAGCTGGAGAAGCCGCACAGCTGGTGGAGTGGAGCTGGTCGTGGTGAAGGCTGCAGCAGAACTCCATGGAGAGGTGGAGCAGTTGGCCCCTGGCCCACATAAGGTGCCCCTTAACACCCTGTGTACGCCCCCCCATTTCCACCCAGGCTGGGGGGGGGAGGAGAAACTCTGCAGATAAACTTTTGAACTCTGGGGTGGTACTGACCAGAAACAAAGACTTTTGGGTTGTTGGACTTTGAGGTGACTGGACTTAAGACCCTAAGGGGGAAAGGACATTGCCAAACGTACTTGGAGGTGGGTTTTTTTGCTTATGGTTTGTGTTATAATCCTGTTTGTGGTGTTTCTCCAACGTGATGCCGCATTGTTTCCCTCCTTTATTAAAAGGATTTTGCTACACTCGGACTCCGTGCTTGCGACTGGGGAAGTATTGCCTCCTAGAGGCGACCGGGGGGGATGGCATGTAATTGTCCCAGGTCACTGGGTGGGGGCTCGAGCTGATTTTGCATTGTGTTATTGAAACGGAACCCCTGGATACTGAACCCGGCCCTTGTTGCTGCCAACTCAGAGGGGCAGAAGGGTTACACTCCATTGTGATCCATTGACTGCAGTGGAAGAGCTTCCAGTTTACAACAGCATAAGGGCAGAATTCCTATCCAAAGGGACAGGCTCTGATTCACTACTTGACCCCACTGAATAGTCCTACGGAAGCCAATGGGACGACTCATGGAGCGAAGTGCTATTCAACATGGGGATGGCTACCAGAATCAGCTCCTGGGGAATAACATTCCCAGGCCAGCCATGACCGCTGGGAGCACCCCTTACGGAGCTGAGCTGGAATAGCTGGTCAGATTATTGTGATACTGTTGTACAAAGATTGGCACTCCCTGACCACGTCCTCCCCCTTCAAACCCATGCCCCCCGACAGATAAAGCATTGCAACTCCCTTTGATTCAAAAATAGCTTACGGAGCAGCTGCACTGTGCACACTGATTTGGCTGCCGAGAAGGGAAGAGTTCGCTTGTGGTAAACATCTCCCCTGGTTGGTAGGTTGTCCCGTTGTACTGGCAAGACTTCACAGGCGCCCGGAGACCAGACGGCGTGTGCGGCTCTACAGGGGGAGAGGAGGAACAGCAACAGCTCCGTTGAGTCTCGTCGCTTCCCAGGCCCGGCATGCAGGACCCGAAACCCTGACGCTAAACAGATCCACTCCACTGACACTGCTCTGAATAATGGGAAGCTGGGACCATCTTCCAGGGGAGATGTAAACAAGGAATACTTTTATCAGCCGTCCCCCCGCCATGGATCCAGCCTGGCCTGGGCCATCTCCGCCTGGAAGGGAGCCCATAAAGACAGTTTGCTCTGCCTCTCTGTGAGATTATTGTTCATCTTAAAATTAGAGTTAGATTGCCAAAGACACGCCACAGTAAAAGGGAAGGACTGGTGGATAAGAAAGCCACATTCCTTCCCTTTCTCCCCCCTGGCTTCAGAGGGTAGTGAGAGGCTGCTTTCCTGCCCCGGCAGCACATTCTTCCCCACAATGCAGGGACGGGGGGCAGGGAATGAGGGGAGCCTGGATTCTGTCTCCTAACCTCACTGATGCACCAGATGTGGCCCATCTGCCCTGGGTAGCCTGCACACAAGTGTAAAGGAGGATTCTTAACACCCCACATCTATCCCTATGTAAGCACATTGTCTAAGCCACAATGCAGCGCTATAAGTTTGGAGCGGGGAGTGATGAAAACCAACAGAGTTTGCAGGGTTTGGCTCAGATTTCCACATTTTCCCATCTTTCACACAACGGCCCAGACGGCACATCTGTTTCAAATAGTGAGGTGAAATAATAATAGTTTGCACATCTACAGCGACGTTCCTCTGAGGCCACGAAAGCTCGTTACACACAATAATCCCAGGGCCCCCCGTGAGATGGTCTCCACTTTGCAGAGGGATACACTGGAACAGAGAGGCAAAGGGTGTCTCTTCATCGCAGAGTTAATGCGGGAGACTGGCACCTGGCTCTGTGCACGCAGTTCAGCCCTGCTTGGGTGGGCGTGTGCCCACTGCCTCCTTGCAAAAAATTATGTGATCCAGGAGCGATTTCCAGCCCTGCCTCGCTGTGAGGCACTGAGCACTGCCGTGAAATGGGGACAACAATTTTTGCCTGCTTTCACCAAGTGTTCTGACATCGCTGGGGGTAAAAGGGGCTCTGTGCGCCAGCCCCTCAGCTGGTGAAATCGGCACAGCTCCATCAATGTCCTGTGCTGACAGCAGTCGGTGATCTGGCTCTGCTGGGCTTTGTCTCTTCTGGGTTTATACAGATCCCGGCACACGGGAGCCCCATTCCCGATTGGGCTTTTGGACCTTCTCCTAATATAAATATTTAGAACTAAGAACAGTGTTATAAGTGAAGAGCGTTGTTACGATTCCTGTTTTCCTCACGCCCTGACTGTCCAAAAGCAGAAGCATCTACAGAAACTGAGCTCCCAGAGAAACAGAAATGTGGAACGAAGAAATCTGCTCCAGAAATCCACTTACCTGCACAGCGAGGGCAGCATTGCTGCGGGTCAGTGACAGGCTTTACGCAATGCAGGGCTGGGCACTGGATTTGGTAACAGCTCACATTCACATCCTGTTTGCAGGGGGAGAGAACAGGGCTGCTCAGGGACAAAAATCCTTCCCCCCGCAGGCCTTTATGAAGATGCTGCCTTATTTGGCCTTTTGGACTGAGCCAGAAGTGGAAGGCACTAGGCTGAGTTACCCTATCTTAAGGTCTGGGCCATTGTATTTAAATTGTTGGGTAGCACCACAAGCTGCCAACCAGCATACGATCCTTGACAAGTACAATGATTATGAGACTGTCTATCCAGTTACTAGAGGGGCCAGCTAGCCTGCAAATGTTCTGCCCCATGCACCAATCCTGTCAGATCTCCCTGTTCATCCAAATGGTGCAAAGCCTCAGCACTGCTTGGCTCTTCACTAAGTTGATCTGGTCCAATAGGCTCCGTGGTCTTGTACCTGGGGCACTGCTGTGGGACTCAGGAGCCCTGAGATCTACTTCTCACTCTGCCTGTGACCTTAGGCCAAGCAATTCCCATCTCTGTGGTGCTGCTTCTCCTCCCATCCTTGGCTAGAAGCTGGGGATGGGCAACAGGGGATGGATCACCTGATGATTTTCTGTTCGATCCCTCTAGGGCATCTGACATTGGCCGCTGTTAGATGGCAGGATACTGAGCTAGATGGTTGTTTTATGTTCTTATGCCTATTTGGATGGTCAGGGTTATGGGATTCTCTCTTATGTGTTTGTGCAGGGCTTAGCACAATGGAGCCTCAGTCTTCTTTGGGGAATGTCACCCTTTGCTCCTGGCCCTGGCCTCAGGGACCCACATGTTTGTCACTCTAGACAGGATCTTCCTGTGTCTAGGAGGACTGAACATGGGAGAAAATACAGACGCTCCAGCTTGTACAGTACACAGCTAGTCTCCTCAGCAGGAAGGGCTGCTGCAAGGCCATCATCCCCTGTACTCCACTCCCTCCATTAGCTCCTAGTCCACTTCCATTGCAAGTCCAGGGCCTTGTCCCTGAGCATCAAAGCCCTCAATGGGTCAGGATCCTACCACATCTCCACTCATAATCCACCAACCTGGTTTCCCACCTCTGGGACAATGCAGTTTATGAAGCTGTGAGAGCCAGTGATAAAGCTTCGTCATCTGGGGGATTCGGTTGTGGAATGAGTTTCCAAAAAGGATTAGGCTAATCCAGCAACTGGTCACCCTTAATAGAATTGCAAGACCCTTCTCTTTGATAGAGTTTTCCACCATAACTGGACTGATTAAAGGCCTCCAAAGCAAGGTTAATGCCCAGTGGCCCACTATAAACAAGCCTGGTAACAGCACCATTGACACCTGTTCTCATACTGTAGATCAGCACGACAGAATAGACTGTGAAGCTATACCTCCAAACAGGTGCATCGGATGCAGTACGTCAGCCCCTGAGGTTCCAAGTATGGATGCCAGCTCTCTCCTGGACCATACTTCTTGCCATTAAAATCACAGAACATATCTGGACCTGAAAATCAAACAGATGGACATTATGCACGAGAAGGGAGTGCTTTTGGAAATGCATTCTCCTTCCCCAGTTGATCGGCAGAGCTAAGCCAATACCTCCTAGTGTCCATGTTAAGATGCAAACCTGAGCTTTTCGATTCAGAGTGTGTAACCTGGTGGTCTGGGCACTGACCCATGGGACACCCACATTCAAGTCCCTGCTCTGCCCGCTTCAGAATAGAGTTTTCCATCCTAGATCGCTCTAAATCAGGCACAGCAGGGACTTAGGTCTCCCACATCCCAGGTCAGGGCCTTAACCACCCAGCCATGCAACATCAGTCTTTTTTTTACCAGACACTGGTGAAACTAATACATCTCTGGACGTACGCAGTGTTGTTGTAGCTGCGTCAGTCCCAGGATAGTAGAGAGACCAGGTGGGTGAGGTAATATCTTTTACCTCATCTAAAGAAGTTAGTCCAATAGAAGATATTACCTCACCCACCTTGTCACTCTAACATCTCTGTATAACGTTTAGGCTTCAATGAAACAACATCTTGTGGTGAAATTTCATTTAATTGGCAATGTTCCAACCAGATCTGTTTTTCACCCTTTCTCATCTCGGATGCCCCATGCTGCATTGCCAGCAGCACCGCCAGGATAAGGTGTCGGGCAGAGAGATCTGAGATGGCATTATGTACAGGCCATCAGTGTTACAGTCTGGGACACATGGCCAGAACAGAGTCAACTTCAGAGTGTCACAGCTTGCAGGACATGCAAGGTTTAATCCAGACAACGAGTGAGACACTTTGTTGCCAACTCTCATGATTTTGTCATGAGACTCATGATAATTGTTTTCCTTCAAGCCCCAGCTCCTGGAGTAAAGTGAACATATAATGATTTCAGCCTTCATTCTTAAAGTAAATTTCTAGCCCTCGTGACTGTGGAGGAAGCTTCAAAATGTGACCCCAATGCCCCCTAAAGTCTCAAAAAGCAGAAGGCCAAAAAAAAGAACCCCAAATCGATTATTTTTCCATAATCTCATGATTTTAAAGCCATCTTATGATATTTGGCGAGCCTGACTCATAATTTTTGAACATTTGGGGTTGGCAATACTGTGAGAGAAACAGAAGGACAGAGGGCAGATGAAAAAGTAAGATAGGAACAGATGAGCCAGCTGAAAAAACATTAAGGTTTTTTCGCAAAATATGTAGACAAAAATGAAAATGGTTTTGCTTTCATGGAAATTTTTCCTCAAAAAATGTCAAGTTTTCCTTGAAGAAAAAACAAATAATAAAAAACTGAACACTTTTCACGTTTTTTGGTTCTGGAAATTTCTGGGGAGGAGGTGGGGGGGATTTTTTTTTTATTATTCTCTATTTTTGTGGTTTCATTTTTAGTGCTTTTTGGTCAAAAATCAGAAAATTTCAAGGAAACAACACGTCTTCAGAAAAGCCACTTTATGAAAGTAAAACTTCAGCTGCCTCAGCCTCTATAAGGACTGGTGCTGTGCAGCTACGAAGCGCTGGACAAGCAGTTAAGGTCTCCAAACACCCCCTCTGAGGTAGGTGGGTATAATCAATGACACACTAGGCACAAGAGAGTCCTGACTTGTATCTCTAAACCCATGATAATTCTCCCAGCCCCTTTTCAATAGCAGTCGCAAACCACTGGGACCTTCTCACTTCTGTGTACAGTGCAGACCTTTGTCTGATCATTTGCACCATTCGTGCCCTCAGCAGAGACAGGAATTAACAGGGATCAGACTAGCTCTTCAGTCAGGAGAGATTTGTTCCATCCCCGCAAGCATTTCTTAGCAGAGCCAGCCAGTCTCTGCCAATGTGAACGTCTGTGGGAGCGAGAGTTGCTGAGATTGGGAAACTGATCTCTGACTCCATCCCACAACATGCTGTGAAGTAGCTGTAGATTTAAATGTAGTGGGCCAGATCCATCCCTGGCATCACTCTAAGGACTTCACTGGAGTTGGACCAAATTCATCCCTTGGGTTATTCTACTGTCTTTACTGAGTGCAGGTGAATTTGGCCCAGCACTTGTCTCCATGTAAAGAGAATTCTGTGCTGTGGGATGGTAAAAGGAGCCTTGCAGTTGTGGGACCGTTAGTCAATGTAGCCTTCTGACTCACGGCTGTTTCACATCAGTCAAGCGATCTGAAACCACTTTTAGCTGAAGGTTGTTATGTTTCAGCTGTGTCTTGTCTCTTTAGACTGGCACTGACTGTAAGATCATACAGTGGTGAGCACAGTGGGGGGCCCTGATCTTAGCTGGGGCATCTCGCTGCTGCTGTGACACAAATAATAATAGTAGTAGTAACGCGCAAGGATAAATGGTGTTAGTGCTCCAGGATACCACAAGCGGTGATGGTTAATTTACCATCCCCAGACATTTTCAGGGAAGAATTTTTCCCTCATCAGTGTCTTTTTAGAAAGGGGCTATATTCCAACCCCCTCGCTCCTGCGGATTTCCTTGGGACTGTTAAGGTTTAACATCAGCAATGGGTATCACGTTAGAGTAGCTGCAGTGTCTCAAACTACCCTGCAAATTGGGACACTCACAAGTAAAGGCCTCTTTTGAAGAAGTGGGTCAGGTTTTCTAAACAGCTGTGGTCATGTCCCAGTCAGCTGGCCTGTATAGAAGTATCAAGATGGGTGAAACTGAATGGGATAAAGCAAAGGATGGAAAGGACATGGAAGGGAAAACAGAAAGGACCTAAACTAGGAGTAACTCCACTGAAGTCAAGGGAGCTAGATTAGTATAAATGGGATCAGAATCAGGCCCAAAATGTACACATGTAAATTACTGTACTCCAAGAGTTGGATATGCTACAATCATAGAACCATAGACATGTAGGGCTGCAATGGACCTCGAGAGGTCATCTAGTCCATCCCTTCACAATCAGTCAGGACCCAGTATACACAGACCATCCCTGGCAGCTGTTTGTCCAACCTGTTCTTAAAAACCTCCAGTGAAGGGGATTCCACAACCTTCCGGGGAAGCCTGTTCCAGATCTTAATTATCCGCATCATTAGAAAGTTTTTCCCAATATCTAACCTAAATCTCCCGTGATGCAGATTAAGCCACTTCTTGTGCTACCTTCAGTGCACCCGGAGAACAATCGATCACCATCCTTTTTATAACAGCCCTTAACAGATTTGAAGACTGTTATCAAGTGCCCCTCTCAGTCTCGTTTCTCAAGATTAAACATGCCCAGTTTTTTCAATCTTTCTTCATAGATCAGGTTTTCTAAACCTTTTTATTATTTGTATTTGTAGTGGAGTGGTCACCTGCTCCTGCCCTGAAGGGCTTGAAATCAGCCCTGGAGAGGGCTGAGACGGCGAGAGGGCTGCTGCTAGAAAAGCAGCAAGCCTCGGCTGATTGGAGAAACAGCCACAGCTGTGGCCACGCCCCAATCAGGCCACAGCTGGCCTGTATAAAAAGGCTGGGAGCCAGGAGCTCAAAAGGGTGCTCCTGAGTCAAAGAGCTAATTCCCTGAGACGACCAGCAGAAGGCGCCTCAGGGGTGAGTCCCACACGTTTACAGTGTTGCTCTCCCCTGGACTCTCTCCAGTTTATCCATATCTTTCCTAAGGCCTGGTGCCTAAAACGGGACACAGTACTCCAGATGAGGCCTCCACAGTGCCTAGTAAAGTGGGACAATTACCTCCTGTGTCTTATATAAGTAACTCTTCTGCTAGGTGGAGCCGGCTGCAACCAGGGCTGGGATCAGTATCTAGGGGTTCCTTTTCAACAATACAACACAGAATCGACTCGAGTCCCCACCCAGTAACCTGGGGGAATTACCACCATCCCATGGCGCCTCTGAGAGGCAAAACTTCCCCACTTGCAAACACAGAGTCTGAGTGTAGAAAAAAAACATTTAATGAAAGGAGGGATGCTACCTGACATGGGGCAGTTCTATGTTTTTTGCTGCCTCAAGCACAGCAGTCAGGCTGCCTGCGGTGGCACGCCTGCAGGCGGTCCACTGGTCATGCAGATTCAGTGGCATTTCTGCGGGTGATCTGCCTGTCCCCCGCCTTCAGAGTACCCACCGCCGAATTCCCGCCGAAGCCGGGGGAAGACCTCCCGTAGGCATGCCACCGAAGGCTTGCTGCGCTGGTGCCTGGAGCCACCCCTGCACCTGACGTTAATTAGGGAAAATGCCACAAGCAGGATTCATAATCATGGAACTATGAGCAGGACACCCACCCCAGCGTGCATGGGGCAGAGCCTTCCGCCTTGTGTTCTTGAGTTCTATAACCAAAAGTTGCTTTTCTGTTCCCCATTCTGCTCCCTCATCATACCCCACTCACCGTGGTTGTCCTTGGTCAATGAGGACCCAGGGTTCAGAGGTCCATTTCTGTGAGTTCACCTCCCACCTGGGGAAGAAGGCACCTTGCTTGCTCTGCCATCTTAGCTCTTGCTCTGTCTGGCCATCCCATCAGCTGCAGTTCCTCTCTACTAGCTGCCCCACCAACCACTTGTTCCACTCCTACTGGCTGCTTGTTTGCTGTTCCTGCCAGCTGATTGTAATTTACCTTCTGCTGCCACTTGCCTCCCTGCTGTGACCTCTGCAGGTCAGTCTCTTAGTAGTTATCAGCTCCTAGTGATTTTTAGCTTTTAGTAGGCTGGGCAAAAATGCTGTCCTACCACAAGTGATTTCAGCTCTTATTTGAGCACTTATAATATAGGCTCCTAATGGAGTATATTTAGCTCTATCTTTGAACAGTGGAGAAAGAAGGAACTGGTTAAACCAGACATAAGGAAAGTCTGCACCTTGTGGTTAAGACCCATGTCCCCACCCTTCTTACTTTCATAGGCCTCTGGCATTTGAGCCCCTGGCTTAATAAGATACTTTCAGCTGAGGGTGACCCCCTCATTTGGGACAGGTTAAGCACAGTTCTGCTTCCCTTTATTCATACAATAAAGACAACAACATTGAAAACAGCATCTCACTACCCCAGCATACAGCACTAAAGTGATTTGTAACCCAACACCAACCAAATTCAATCACTTTGAGCAACACAGATCTATCTGCTGGATACCTAGGCGGAGTAGGTGTGTTCATGTAAATACAGTTTGCTCCTGAAGTCTGTCCCGCTCCCAGCTAGCTGTCAGGGGAGAGCTCATTCAGACCCTGCTTACACATACAACACTAATGTCTTTCAGTAAACTAGAGTTAAGGATGGTCTTGGGACTAGGCATTGGAGTAGGAGGGAGGTGGGCCCACATGCAATTCCCAGCTCTGCCAAAGACTTCCTGAGTGACCTTGGCTGAGTCACATATAAGCATCAGTTCCCTGTCTGCAGGGCCAGTAATCCTGTCTTACCTACTTAGATTGTAAAATGATTCTCATGTACAGGGGGGAATCATCAGCAGTTCTCTCATACCAGGTTTGCAGCCTGTCTGCAATGCTATACAGTGGCTTAGAATCTCATCTTCTCTTTTTCCTCCCAGTGTTTCTTCTTAGATTTCAGTGCAGAAAACAGAGCACAGGAACACCACACTTTTGCGCCAGTGTCTGAAATGCCCACTTTCATACACCCTGAAATAATAATATTCACAGCAGGGCTGGCCAAAAATGCGTTGACAGAAAATTGGGGGTTTGACAAAACAATTTTTTGGGGTGGAAAGTGTCTGTTTTCTTGGAAACTTTTCCATTTAAAAAAAATGAAAACAAAAAATGCTCCAATTTTTGGCCAAACATTTTTCAGTTTGGGCGATTTCCGGCTTTAAAAGTTCAGCCAAAACCCCCTGAAAAATCAAACATTTTTTGACAGAGAAATGCTGACAAACAAAAATATTTTTAGGTTTTTGACCAAAAGTTGAAATTGTCCTCAGGAGAAAAGCCATTGTCCAATCAGCATTAAAATCACAGGTCTATATATTGCAGAAGCCTAAAAGCTAGGGCCCATATCCTGCTTCCGTTGAAGTCTATGGCAAAACTCTTATTGACTTGAATGGAATTTTCCCCAAAGACAGACATACTGAATGACTGAAAATTGACTGTTGCATATGGCCAGGAGAAAATGTGATTCAATCTCTGTTACTATAGTATAGTAAAAGATACTACACGTGTGTGCATGCGTTGTTTGATATGATCACTTAATCCAAGCCAGACTGATCTCAGTTACACCTGTGTAAATCTAGAGTTTCTCCATGAGAACCAGTGCAAGTGCTCAGGATTCACATTGGTGTAACTGAGATCAGAATCTGGCTAGAAGCATGCCCACTTCAATGCATGTTATTAGCACTGTATGTTATTAGCTGTTTAAAAGTGCTTAAGCCACCCTACATATTTCAGGTGATTAAAAAGGTTATGTCATCAGGAGGATTTAAGGTGGCTCAGGTGATGGTGTTGCCATAAGGCAGCTGAAATCCTTATGCCATTTTAAGGATTTGCAATGCTTTAAAATCTTACCCCAGTCTGGGACTGTTCCATGGTTCCAGGAGGTACTGACTGATGTCTTCACTTTCAAAGGCGCAGTGCTCAACCCTCACTGACCATTAGGGAGATCAGGGTGCCTTTGAAAATTTGCACTTTCAGCACTTGGGGTGAAATCCTAGCCCACTGAAGTCAATGGCATTGACTTCATCAGGATCTCACCCTTAGGCTGCAGCAGGGACCTTTGGAGGATACAAATGACCCTGCTCTGGTCCCAAAGCCCAGAAGCCAGCCTCCCTTTTTGTGAATAGAGGTGAGCTTCCTGGCTGCTGCTTCTCCTAAAATGTCCTAGCACCTGTTCTGCCATGAGGTGCCCTGTCATCTGCTGGAAGCTCCTCTGCTCCACAGCGCATGACACACACGTTGATATAACACCCCAACTGGCCCTATATCCTCCCTGTGGAACAAACACCAGTGCTGCGCTCTGGAGAGCTGAGCCAGGGTAGCTGCCTTGTACATGGAGGGATGTGTCACATCTTGTAGGCACATTCCCCTACCAGCAGAAAGCAAGATGAGCTCAAATCTTGCCACTTTCAGCTTAAAGTGTATAACAGTTTCTCTGCTTGGGCATCCCCCTCAAGACAGTATCTGGAGAAAGGTACCTGCCTGGAAGCTGCTGCAGTAACAGATGAGATGGAAGATCAAAAAAAATGGGTTTGTTTAATCTGGAAGAGAGAGGACTAAAAGGAGACATGATAACAGTTTTCAAGTACATAAAAGGTTGTTACAAGGAGAAGGGAGAAGAATTGTTCTCCTTAACCTCTGAGGGTAGGACAAGAAGCAAGGGGCTTAAATTGCAGCAAGGGCGGTTTAGGTTGGACATTAGGAAAAACTTCCTAACTGTCAGGATGGCTCAGCACTGGAATAAATTGCCCAGGGAGGTTGTGGAATCTCCATCATTGGAGATTTTTAAAAACAGGTTAGACAAACACCTGTCAGGGATTGTGTAGATCAGTGGTTCTCAGCCAGGGGTACGCAGCCCTCTGGGGGTATGCAGAGATCTTCCAGGAGACACACCAACTCACCTAGGTATTTGCCTAGTTCTACAACAGGCTACATAAAAAGCACCAGCAAAGTCAGTACAAACTAAAATTTCATACAGCCAATGACTTGTTTATACTGCTCTATATACTATACTCTGAAGTGTAAGTACTATATTTATATTCCAATTGATTTATTTTATAATTATATGGTAAAAATGAGAAATAAGCATTTTTTCAGTAATAGTGCACTGTGACATTTTTGTATTTTTATGTCTGATTTTGTAGGTTTTAAGTAATATGAAACCTGGGGGTACGCACGACAAATCAGAATCCTGAAAGTGGTACAGTAGCCTGGAAAGGTTGAGAGACACTGGGGTACATCAGCGGTTCCCAAACTTTTCCTGTCGCCCCCTGCACACCAGTAATGGAATCTGTCTGTGCCCCTGCCCCCCACTCCTGCTCAGCGTGGGAGCTCGAGCTGAAGGCTGAGCTTGGGGCAGAACTGGGGATGGGGAAGGAGCTGGGGCAAGAGGCAGAGCTGACCTGGGGGTGGAGAGGGAAGGGGGGCAGAGCTGGGCTGGGAGCGGAGCAGGAGCTGGAGCGGGACTGGGTCGTGCTCCCTCCCTGCCCCCTGTGGGGGCTGCTCGGGTCCCACTATGCACCCCCCAAATGTTCCTCCATGGCCCCTGTGGGGCATGCCCCAGAGTTTGGGGACCACTGGTCTAAATAATACTTAGTCCTGTCATGAGTGCAGGGCGCTGGAGTAGATGACCTCTCAAGGTCCCTTTCAGTCCTATGATTCTATGAGTCTATGAATTGCACTTTGGCAGTGGAAGGCCAGGTAATGTGGTGGAGATGCTGCTGGTCAGGTACTTGGAAAGACTTGGTTTTAGTCCCAGGTCTGCCCATGACTTTGGCCAACTCACTTTACCTCCACTTCTCTTCTCACCCTTTGTCTGGCGCTCTATTTGGAGTGTAAACTCTTCAGGCCAGGACTGTCTCTCATCATGTGTTTGGCAACTGCATCACAATGGGGCCTCCCGACACTGCTGTGACACGTAATAACGACCAGTTAGTAATGCGGTGGAAGTCCCTTCTGAATGAATCCTGCCGTTCTAGGTATAGCATTTGGCATTTAGGTACCTTACTGCAGTGATGGGTAAAAGTGGATGATCTCTATCCGTTGCACCGTACCTTAAAAATAGAGGCAGACACTGAGCCACAGTTGCCCTCGATTCCTTGAACTGAACAGGGCCATGGAGATACCTGGTATATACAGCACTATAATTACACAGAACCAAACAGAGACAGAAGTGGAGTTTTAAAATGGAGCTACAAGCACAGGAAAACCCTCTTTCACCTCACTGAATTGCAACTCTATTTCCATCTGAATGCGTCTCCGCAGGAGCCATAGTGGATTTTAGAGCTTCCTGAGGATTAAACCCACCTCTGTGTTAAGACCAGCTTTTGTTAGTCCCTTAAGTGACTGCACAAAAAATAGGCTTTACATTCCATATTTAATGTGATACAATGGCCGCATTGTCAATTACAGCAGAAAATTCCATTACAAACAGAATGGCATTCAGGGCTGATGCAGACGTTTGCACTGCATTCTGGGTGGATCCTTGGGGGTCTCCATTCTCTCCAAGTCTGTGGTCGTTCAGTTTCCAAAACCACTCACATAACTCACGCCAAACCAGACAAACCAACAAACTCATCTTTCCAACCCCGATGGTTCGGAACGACGAGGTCTTAGCGCAAATGACCAACGGCGCAAGGACTGTGTTTATCTATGCAACTGCAGGAAACTAGTAAAAAAAAAAATTTTCAAAAGGGTGAATAATAACTTCATTTTCCCTGCTTGCAACATCTTAATGAATTATGCTGAAGATGAAGAAATATAGTTACCTTAATATGACATAGCTTTGCTAAGCTAGCAGGCTTCCTATGCCAGTTGGCTGGATGGTTTAAATGTTTAATCACTCGTCTTTCACAAGTGGAACCCTGGTTTGAATCCAGCCCTAGAAAGCAAGCCTGATTAATGTCTGCAAAGGTCCTGCCATTAAAATTATAAAGAACTGGTAGTCTCAGGCACCCATCGACACTTGTCCGCATCTCAGCAGCACTCCAATGCATAGTTGGCAGCAAGTGCCTGGATGTTTGGTTAAAGGTGATCCAGAGATGTAATGAAGGAGGAGGCTTAGAAGTTTCAAGGTTCAGATCATTTTTTCCCATGCCAGTATAATAATTTCATTTTCATAGGTCAAATGTTGGACATCTTCCTAATTTGCTCTGAGCGAAAAGCCATTTGTGGCTGTAAATTGCCACTTGGGCTCCAGTCTCCTTATTTATTGCCGTCTTCAGCAATAACACGTTCACAAAGGTCATGTTGTTTTACAAAAAGAGGATTTTCATGGCGAAGACTTTCAAATATTAAGTACCAAATGAAAAACCGTAACCTGGTTTCCCATTCCAATGGCTTTCACTGGTTTTCCTTACGCGGCCCACATGCCCCCCTCTGAAGGAGGAGAAAACAGGACGGCCTTCACCCTTAAATCAGCACAAGTGAGAGCGCCACCATGCGCCTCCCTCTGATGGTCTGTGGAGCTGGGGCAGCAGAGGGTTGGAGGTGTCATGTCAGGGTCTGGAGCTGGAGAGCAATGGTTGGATGGGCAAACTCCCTTTTGCAGATGAGGATATCTTCCCTCTAAGCTCACAGCCTAGCTGGGAGAGAGGGTAGAATGGTATGGTCCTGGAAGCCAAAGCCAATAGGACTGTGCAGCAGGGGGAACAAGAATAATACGTAGCAATTATCCTCCATAGATCTCAAAGCACTTTGCAAAGGAGCATTGTTGGTCCCATTTTACAGATGGGGAAACTGAGACTCAGAAGAATTAAGTGACTTGTCCAAGCTCACACACTGAGCTCTCATGATTCCCAGTCTCCCTAATCCCAAGACCTCACAGTGAAGTGAGGGTCAGAGGCCCACTCAGTGGTACCCCAGGGTCCATATTGTTCTGTGCGGATTTCTCTGCAGATTCACTGGCGTAACTGGCACAAAATCCTCCCTTCTCACCAGCAAGGAGAACCTGTGTCTTTATGTGATACCTGCTACCTTACTGCATTTGGGGTGCTTGTTTTATGCAGGAGGGTAGCATGTGGCCCAAGGGATGCTAATTCCCAGTGGGGCTCATGTTTAAACAAGGTCTTGCTCTAGCATCCTCCTGCAAGGAAGTCCCAAAGCCAAATCTGAGATGTGCCCAGATCGGTGTCCATTTGCGGACACCAGAGGGTGGGATTATGATAGCAGGGCAGGAGCCAGCAGAAAGAGAGCTTGAGTTAGGAGGATGACAATTCTTCGTGAAAAACAAATAGTTTGGACCAGATTCTCATCCCCGTACTCGTGTTGAGTAGCACCATGGATAGCCACAGAGCAGCCACCTTATGTGAGGGAGCATTTTACTCCCTCTTTGTGCCAGTGTAAACAACTCCACAAGGTTTAAAGCAATGGCCGTCCGAGCCCCTTCGTCTTCGCAGACAGTGATAACAGTAACACCGACTCGCCTCCTTTCATTTTCATCAATTTCACTGGGTGTCGTTCAGTGGAGTTACTCCAGATTTACACCAGTGTAAGAGACAGCAGAATCAGGCCCTTAGCATTTACAGATCACCTTAAAAGCATCAGGTCCCTTCCCTGCCGCTGCTTCCATTGGCTCCAATGGACATGCGTTGCATAGCCTAGCAACACTCAGCCAGTGATTCCCCACCAAGCCCCTCAGTCCATCAGAGATGAGATTTGTTAATCTTACAGAATCATAGGACTGGAAGGTACCTCAAGAGGTCATTGAGTCCAGTCCCCTGCACTCATGGCAGGACTAAGTATTGTAGATGTCAACTCCATGGGTGCTCCGGGGATGGAGCACCCATGGGAAAAAATTGGTGGATGCTTAGCAGCCACCGGCAACTTCCCACCCACCCCCCTGCGCCAGCTCACCTCCGCCTCCGTTCTGCCTCCACCTCCTCCCCTGGGCGCACCTCCTGCCCGCTTTTTCCCCCGGCTCCCTCCCAGCGCTTGTGCCGTGAAACAGCTGATTTGCATGGCAAGTGCTGGGAGGAAGGGGAGAGATGGGGGAACGCAGCGCACTCAGGGAAGAAGCAGAGCTGGGAGGGGGATTTGGGGAAGGGGTCCAATAGGGGCAGGGAGGGGGTGGAGTTGGAGCGGGGACTTTGGGGAAGGGGTTGGAATGGGGGCAGGGCAGAAGCGGGGAAAGGGTGGAGATGGGGTAGGGCTGGGGGGGGCATGAGCCCTCACTGGCGCCAGGGAAAGTTGGCACTGATGCTAAGTATTATCTAGTCCAGCAGTTCTCAAATTGTGGGTTGGGACCCCAAAGTAGATTAAAATGGGGTCACCAGGACTGAGCTGGACTTGCTGGGGCCCGGGGCCCAGGGCCAAAGCCGAAGCCCGAGCCCCATCACCTGAGGCTGAAGCCTGAGAGTTTCAGGCCTGCATGTTGGGACTCAGGTTACAGGCCCCCCTGCCTGGAGCTGAAGCCCTTGGGCTTCAGCTTTTTCCCCCCTCACCCAGACCAGTGGGGCTCAGGCAGGTTCAGGCTTCGGTCCCCCCTCTTGGGGTCGTGTAGTAATATTTATTGTCAGAAGGGGGTCGCGGTGCAGAGATGTTTGAGAACCCCTGATCTAGACCATCCCTGACAGGTGTTTGTCTAACCTGTTCTTAAAAATCTCCAAGAATCTCCAGTCTTCCACTCACGTTACAAGCCCTGGGCATTTTGGGCATGGAGGAGAGTTTGTTCACTGTTGAATCCTGAGGGGAGGCAGTGGCAGCTATTTATTTACTATGGATGGAATGGCCTGCTATCAGTGCCATGGGGCAATGATTCCAGGTGGTTCGCTTTACCTATTGTCTGGATGCCCAGTAGAGGGTGTGCCCCTGTTAGCTAGAATACATTCTTCAGTCCATGTTGAAAGGATAATGTAATAAATAAGCAATGTCACAGCCCTGCAAGGTAGATAAGTACTGGCAGCCCCACCTTACAGCTGAGGAGACCAAAGGCAGGAGAAAGCCAATGCACCTGTGGAAGCTAATACAAAAAGTGGCTGTGTCTGCTCCAGGTAGCACACTCAAGGAGCTGAAAAGCTTCAGGAAGAGTTGTAGTATTCAGGTGATCTCCCAGAGCCCCGCACGTGGCTTCCTTGTGGCAGATGATAGAAATGTAACAAAAGAATTAAGGTGTCACTCGCACCTGTTCCCCGCCATAGAGGTCTAGACTCAATGACCCAGGAGGCCACTTCCAGTCCTATGTCCTTCAATTGTTTTCTTAATCAGGTCATGTGTTTTTTTGAGAGTGGTCCTTTGGGGCCATGTAAAGGCCTGTACCATTCCTGCATGCCCCTTTGTGTCCCAGTGGAGTGTGCCCCACCTTGATTTACGCTGATTGGGCAGCAGTGGGTTTGCTTTAACAGTCTGTGGCAAGGAGAAGCCACCACACACTAACAAAACCTCACGTCCCCTTTTAATGAGGGTTCAGGACAGGAGAAATCACAATACACAGTTCATGAGGACCTCACCTCAGGGCCCTGGTTCAGAGCTGCCACACTTAACGTCCACCCAACAAAGTCTCTGAGTTAATCAGACTGGTTTCCAGGAGCCTGACAGAGAACCCACCACCCACCGCTACTCCCCTCTTTCTCCCTCAGCTGCCTCTTTAAATAGCCCAGCCCTAGGGCGGGATGGGGCCTCCGTTCCACGCCGGGCTGTCATGGTGGTAAGCTCCAGCCTGTCCCTAAAGGAGCAGTGCGCTCCTTCACCAGCCCATTGGTGATCCCAGTGAAGTCAAGGGCAGTTTTGTCATTGATTTCTCTGGGAGCAGGTTAGAGCTCCTTGTGCTGGGAACAGCACACAGAAGTTGGCCCTTTTTAATCATCCTGTGGTAGCTTGTGAGATGAGTATCTGACTCCAGCAAAGACCTTTGGCTCTCTCAAGATGGAATTCCATCTGCTTCAAGACAGAGCAAGTTCTTCATCAAAACACAACAGTCACTGACTGCCTCCTGAATGGCAAGCCTGGGGTGGGCATTGCTTTCTGATTCTGACCAATGCTGGATGGAAAGTCTCTCAGACCTTGAGAACTGCCACCAATGTGATCCCATGTATCCCCATGTTTTAAACATCCTAGGTAAAAACAGGCCATCCCATATCTCAGTCATGCTTGTCCTCGTGCCCTTCAATGAATAATAATTAACCATAGGGGAAAAACAAAGACAACATAATCACTGCTATTTCAGACCCAGGCTTCATGGAGAGATCTCTGATTAGAAACCAATTCTGGAGTTCTACCAGAGGCTTTCTGTGTGACCTCAAGTGAACCACAGCCTCAGTATCCCATTTCTAAATTAGGGGAGTTGCAAATCCTAATTCTTTAGCGTTGGTAAAGTGGTTTTGATCTTCAGCTAGAAGGCATAGAGAACTGCGCAGTAAACAATGGCCTCCCTCTAGACCCAGGTAAAGCTGTCAGGAAAGTACCTCTACATGTTCAGTGCTGACTAGCCCCTGCAAGGAACGTAACAATAGCCTATGAGGTCTGAAACTGAAATATCAAAAGAGGGGCAGCTCTCTCTGCTGTTTGCCACGTCCACGATGGATAGCTACAGCAAGCAGAAACCAGCGCAGGCATTGAAAAAGATCCCGTAGTATGTGAATGTTCAAATCAACATGTCGGTCAATACTTGCTATTCTAGCCATTGAGGGTGCGTCTACGCAGAGAGCGGCAGCGAGTTGCAGAGCTTGGGTCACCAAACTTAGTCTCAAGCTACAGTGCTAAAAAGAGCTGTGTAGACATTTTGGCTGGGTCTGGAGATCAGGCTCTAAAGCCCTTCCCTCTCCCTAGGCTTCAGAGCCTAAACATATATAGCTGGTTTTAGCACCATAGAGCAAATCTGTCCAGCCAGGCTCTGAGACTTGCTCGTTGAGTGGGTGCTTCTGTCGGCATAGCTAACGTCATTCAGGGAGCTGGTGTTACAACACCCGTTGGACTATTGCTGTTGACATACATTGTATCTACACGCGGGGGGCTCTGTCTCTAGAGTTATACCCATAAAGCCGGATCGGCACAGCCCATGTAGCATAATCATGGCCTCCACTGGGGAAGACGGCCTAATTCAGTAAGGGGTGTTCTCAGTGACAAACCATTCAAATGCGGGTGTGGAAAAGAGCCTTCCGTTAGCTTAACCTGTTTGTCAGTCACAGACATGATGCTCATATTTCTTATAAGGAAAGAATCTGATTTGCTTTTCTCCTCTCTGTCTAGTGCATATCTGGATTCTATGTGCCGCTTTCTTAGGCTGTGAGAGGTCATACATTCATCAAGTCTACAGCTAATGCAAATTGGCATGATTCCTTGACTTCACCAGAGCTGAAGATCTGGCCCTCAGTATTGCCTCAATCTCTTGCTCTAAGCTGAACCTACAAAGCCTTCATTTCATCTCCTAAATCATCATCTGCAGGTGAATGTAAACCTAGCTGTCGCCTGTGAAATATGAGCAGATCCCAAAGAGCTCGATGTCACTGACCGAGCCATGGTGGGCAGGCCTAGTGGTGGAAGTGAGAGTTCGGCCTACCAGTCAGTGTTCAGGAAACAAGTCAAGGGTGAGTACTGGAGCAACAGGAGCCAAATGCCAGAGCTCAGGGTTACACCAGTCGTAAGGCAGAGGTGAAGGCAGGGATTACTACTGCCGTGACAGAAGCCAAATGCCAGAACCAGAGGGTCAAGTAGAGTCAGAAGCCAGAAGCAGAGACAGGGATCAAAGCTAGCAGTCTGAGGCTGGAGGGCAGCAGGGGCTGGAGGGACTGGAACAAGGGCAAGTGTCATAAACAGATAGCTAAGGGTTAATGTCTCTTTCACCTGAAACACCTGACCAGAGAACCAATCAGGAAACCGGATTTTTTCAACTTTGGGTGGAGGGAATTGTGTGTCTGAGTCTTTTGTCTGCCTGCCTGCTTCCTCTGAGCTTTGGAGAAGTAGTTCTATTTTCTAGTCTTCTGTTTCTAAGTGTAAGGACAAAGAGATCAGATAGTAAGTTCTATGGTTTCTTTTCTTTGGTATTTGCATGAATATAAGTGCTGGAGTGCTTTGATTTGTATTCTTTTTGAATAAGGCTGTTTATTCAATATTCTTTTAAGCAATTGACCCTGTGTTGTATCATCTTAATACAGAGAGAACATTTGTATTTTTTCTTTCTTTTTTATATAAAGCTTTCTTTTAAGACCTGTTGGAGTTTTTCTTTACTTCAGGGAAATTGAGTCTGTACTCACCAGGGAATTGGTGGGAGGAAGAAATCAAGGGGAGAGCTGTGTGTTGGATTGCTAGCCTGATTTTGCATTTCCTCTGGGTGAAGAGGAAAGTGCTTTTGTTCCCGGATTGGGAACGGAGAGGGGGAATCTCTCTGTGTAGTTTCACAGAGCTTGTGTCTGTGTATCTCTCCAGGAGCACCTGGAGGGTGGAAGGGAATCAGGATTATTTCCCTTTGTTGTGAGACTCAAGGGATTTGGGTTTTGGGGTCCCCAGGGAAGGTTTTTCAGGGGGACCAGAGTGCCCCAAAACACTCTAATTTTTTGGGTGGTGGCAGCAAGTACCAGGTCCAAGCTGGTAACTAAGCTTGGAGGTTTTCATGCTAACCCCCATATTTTGGACGCTAAGGTCCAGATCTGGGAATAAGGTTATAACAGCAAGTACAGCTAAGGGCATGGTATACATCAAGCAGCCACTGATCTGGTGTAGGGGCCATGCTTATAACCAGCCAATTCCAAGGCAGTGCAGCTAGCAGGGAAGTTAGTGGGAGCAGGCCAGCGGCTGGTCTTGGCTGGTCTGATCCCTGACACTCTGGGTTACAGAAGTCATGATCACAGCTCTCAGCAGTTTATCCCTACCAAATCGTTGGAGGTTTGTGTACCATTACCGCTGACTTGAGATGGACATATGGGAGAAACTGACCCATATCTCAGCTTCAGTAAAACTTTTGATACAATGTTACATGACCGTCTCATAAACAAACTAGGAAATATAGCGCAGATCAGGGGTAGGCAACCTATGGCACTGATTTTCAGTGGCACTCACAATGCCCAGGTCCTGGCCACTGTTCTGGGGGGGGCTCTGCATTTTAATTTAATTTTAAACAAAGTTTCTTAAACACTTGGAAAACCTTATTTACTTTACATACAATAGTTTAGTTATATATTATAGACTTATAGAAAGAGATCTTCTAAAAATGTTAACATGTATGACTAGCACTTTAAATTAGAGTGAATAAATGAAGACTCAGCACACCACGTTTGAAAGGTTGCCGACCCCTGGCGTAGATGAACCTATTATAAGATGAATGCATAACTGGTTGAAAAAGCTTTCCCACAGAGTAATTATCAACAGTTCACAGTCAAGCTGGAAGGGCATATTGAGTGGGGTTCTGCGGGGATTGCTCCTGGATCCAGTTCTACTCAGTAGCTTCATAAATGATTTAGATAATGGCATAGAGAGCACACTCATAAAGTTTGCAGATGATACCAAGATAGGAAGGGTTGCAAGCATTTTAAAGGATAGAGTTATAATTCAAAATGATCTGGACAAATGGTCTGAAATTAACAGGATGAAATTCAGTAAAGACAACTGCAAAGTACTACACTTAGGAAGGAATAATCAATTGTACAAATACAAAATGGGAAACGACTGCCTAGGAAGGAGTACTGCAGAGAAGGATCTGGGGGTCACAGTGGATCACAAACTAAATATGAGTCAACAATGTAATACTGTTGCAAAAAAAAAGTGAACAACATTCTGGGATGTATTAGCAGGAGTGTTGTAAACAAAGCAGAAGAAGCACGAGAAAAGACTGAATAATTGGGTTTGTTTAGGCTGGAGAAGAGAAGAACAAGGTGGTACATGATAACAGTCTTCAAGTAGGTAAAAAAGAGGAAGATAAACTGTTCTCCTTAACCTCTGAGGATAGGACAAGAAGCAATGGACTTAAATTGTGGCAAGGGAGACTTAGTTTAGACAATAGAAAAAACTTCCTAACTGTCCGGGTGGTTAAGCATCGGAACAAATTGCCTAGAGACGGGTTGTGGAATCTCTATCACTGGAGGTTTTTAAGAACAGGTCAGACAAACACCTGTCAGGAAGGGTCTAGATAATACTTAGTTCTGCCTCAGTGAAGGGGACTGAACTGGATGATCTATCCAGGTCCCTTTCAGTCCTACATTTCTGCGAGTCAGACCCTAAACGTTTTGTAGTGTCAAGCTCCAGCTAATGCTGGGGCAGCAATCCAACAATCCTGCATAATGGACCAGCTCTTCAGCTGTTGTAAATGGCACAGCTCCCTTGATTTCAACGGATCTTCATCAGTTTACATCAGCTCAGGCTATGGCCCAAAGCACGTACAATGCAGTGCATCCATTTCCAGTGCTGCTCCTGTATCCAGCGAGTTATGGACTGGGCCAGCCAAATGAAAGAGACTGTCTAAGAATGTGCATTTATTGGTCAGCTTTTCTGTCACTGTAGCAAGTGCTGAGTTGACAGTGGCATGGTTGGACTGAAAGTTCTTAGACACAGCCAGGCGGTTAGGGGTGAGGCCCTGTTGGGCAGGTTCCCAAGCCCACATGCCAGGTTATTAACAAAAAAAGTGTGTGTAGCTGTTATTGAAACATAATGTTATGGCTAAAAAGAGTCGACCTACTCAGGGTGAGCTGTGTTTTCATTTTACTTCTGTCTGGGCATATTAAATGATCAAGAATAAAATTTACTGAAGGTCCACGTCACCCACACATACACGCACAACTCCTTGACTCCAAACACTAGCAAGGGGACACGTGAAATTCTGATTACACTCCCAGCCCCTCCTATATCAGCCTGCGGAAAAGCCTCGTGCTCACTAGCAGATAAGTGGGCCTGAGTCTCCTCTCACTCCGGGGTTGCATTGGTGTGACTCTGTGGGGTTACCCCAGTGTTAGGGAGGGGATAACTGGGCTCATTAAATCCATCATCCACACAAAGGGCGTCAAACACACAGACTTTCTTCTTGCTCTTCCAAAGGGATTAGACCTATCAGAACACAAGGGACCTCCTGACTTGGGAGGGGAGCCCTTCTTAGCCAACAGGCCTATAAACTCTACAGGGAGACCAGCTCTTCCATTCATGTGGCTGAAAATATTTCACTGGGCAGCTGTTCCTCCCATGCCCAAAACATCCCAGGGGATTAATCCACCTCCACCCCCAATTTCTCAAACAGAATGTAGTAATAATCTCTTATATTTCTCTTGGCCCTGTTCATCCTGAAGTGCTTTACAAGCTACTGTAGCTACAAGGTTTGCTTTCCCCACCACATGCAGCCACTTCTGGGGAGAATCACAGCAGCCTTTAAACAGTGGGCAGCTACACCGCCCTAATGTGTAGGTGAGGGACTGAAGAAAAATACTGTATCCAGTGGAAAAGAGATGAGGAATTCTAGGTAAGCAGGCTATTAGAATTCAGCTGGGGTTCATACTCTTGTGAAAAGTGCCATGGAATCTCTAAGGACCATAAAATTAATGTTTCAAAATCTGAAATCAATGAAGTGAGTTCAGTGGCGATACACTGGGGTAAATCCAGAGTAACGTTGAACCAGATCCTGCTCCCCTTGAAATCAATGGACACATTTCAACTGACTGCACTGGATCGGGCCTTATATTCATGTATATTTCAATAGTCACAAAGAATCCATCCTCCTCTGGGCCTTTTCAGGCTTTTGTGTCAATCTTTGTTAAGCCCATAGATTGTAGGTTCAGGCCACACCCTTCTGCACTTTTCGGAGCAGGGTACAAATGAGCAGGAGTTTAGTTGCCATAGGTTTTCATCAGTGTCATGCCCTCACCAGCTAACTTTGTTCTGAGTGTATGTTAATCAGCATCCGTGTTTCAAGCACAGTTGTGAATAAAAAGTAAAAAACCACGTCTGGTACAGAAAGTCCAGGAGCTGATCTGACAGCCCTGTGTTTACAGAGGGCTTCAAAGGAAAAGTATAGAAAAAGCTGTGAAGGGGACTCGTTAAAATAGGCTGGGTTCTTGACCTGTTGCATCTTAGCTACTCTTGTATCAGCGCTGACTTCTACGCATGCATTAAGTCCTGGTGCTAAACATCACCATCAAGCTTCTAGGGGGTTGTAGCTACTGCACATGCATGGAAACAATTTCCCTTTGCACTTGTACACAGCACATCTCATTGGAGCATCTCAAAGCACGTTAATGAGGCCTCATGACCTGCTCCCCACCAGACATGAATGCGTTAGCGTAAAGTGAAATCTTCTTAACTGGAGCACTCCTGTGGACAGCTCCATTAAAGGGCCATTCCCAGCTGATGGCCTAACCCTGTACCCACCAGTCACGGAGAGTTTTGTTGTTGACTTTCATGGAAGCTGGAGCAGGCCTTATGGAAAGAGGTCTTTAAAAAAAAAAAAAAACATGTCAAGATGACTTCCAGGCTCATTGGTAAAATAATAGTTCCTGGATTCTCCAGTGACACTGATGTGAAACAGGCCCTGTTTCACTCTACATTAGCAAAGTGCATGTGACCACAGTCACATTCTTGTTGAGTTCATGGCCTCAGTGATATCCCAGGGCGGTGGGTTCCACAGATTAATTGTGCATTGTGTCAAACAGTACATCCTTTTATCAGATTTCAGTGTGCTGACTTTTAATTTCACAGGGTGCCTCCTTGTTTTTGTGGATTGAAGAAGGATAAATCAGTGTTCCTCATTGACCTCCTCTAGAACAGACATCAGGAGTGGCAGAAACACCCTAAAACAGGGGATGCATAGGCACCCAAATCATGGCCCCGCCCCCCTGTGCCACACCAAGGCCCCACCCCACACCATCTTTTCCCCCGAGCACCTGCCCTCCCGCTGCCCATTCCCCCGAGACCCTGCCCTCACATGGCCCATTCTCCCCAAATCCCCATCTTCACACTGCCCCTTCACCCAAGACCCCGCCCCCAGACTACCTCTTCCTCCCAAGACTCCCTACCCCTGTCATTCACCCTTACAGCAGGTAAAAAGTGATGGGGCCATGGCCCCCAGCTCCCCCTGTTCTGGTGCCCCTGCCAAACATTTTTTTTTAAACAGTAGCATTTAGAAGCCCCAGTGGAGTTCCAGGCTGTGCTGTGCTAGGCGTGCTGTATAAGCACACAGCAACAGACAGTCCCTGTCCCGTAGCCCTTACAATGTAGCTAGACTAGACAAAGGGAAACAAAGGGGAAGTAACTTACTTGAGGTCAACCTACAGGTCTGTGACAGAGCAGACCACACAACCCAGGCCTGCTAACTCCCAGTCTAACACCTTATCATTGGACCACTCTGCCTCTCCTATTTCATACACCTCTTTCGCATCAGCTTTTATTTATCTCCTTGCTATTCTGAATGGCCCTAAACATTATTACCTCTCCTCGTGGGGGAATCCATGTCTTTTGTTGCTTTTCACTGGACCATGTCAAAGTTTGCTACATGTTCCATGAAAGACTTCTGCCAGTACAGATTAACATTCTTGTGCCAGGCAATAGCTAACTACAGTGGTGTGGGCAATACTTCGATGACAATGCACGTGGAGATGTGATCTTGTCAGTTCTGATAGTTTGGCCTAGATCTGTACTGACTGGAAGATGACTAAAGAAACCCAGAGCACTGCAGAAAGCATTGCTAGAGCTTCATTAGTTGGCACGCTCCTCCTGGAGTCAACACTGAAGCAATACCCTGGCAGGCTGTTAGGGGGCGCTGTGTTTCTGGGGAGGTGTCACCCCTCAAAGGAGGATTGAAATTGTGATCATGACTGTCATAACCAGATAGCTAAGGGTTAACGTCTCTTTCACCTGGAAAGAAGTACTCTGAACCACCTGACCAGAGGACCAATCAGGAAACAAGACTTTTTCAAATCTGGGTGGAGGGTTTGTTGTGAGTGTGTCCTTTGTTCTTTGTCTTCTGCCTGAATCTCTCTCAGCTAGAGAAGGATTTTTCTATTTCCTGCTTTCTAATCTTCTGTTTCCAAGTTGTAAGTACAAAAATGGTTTGTTGTTTTGTATTTACATGTCTGTAGTTGCTGGAGTGCTTTGATTGTATTCTTTTTGAATAAGGCTGTTTATTCAATATTCTTTTAAGCAATTGACCCTGTATTTGTTACCTTAATACAGAGAGACCATTTGTATGTATTTTTCTTTCTTTTTATATAAAGCTTTCTTTTTAAGACCTGTTGAAGTTTTTCTTTAGTGGGGAGCTTCAGGGAATTGGGTCTGCAGCTCACCAGGGAATTGGTGGGAGGAAGAAATCAGGGGGAAATCTGTGTGTGTTAGATTTACTAGCCTGACTTTGCATTCCCTCTGGGTGAAGAGGAAAGTGCTTTTGTTTCCAGGACTGGAATTACAGCGGGTGGACTCCCTCTGCTTAGATTCATGGAGGTTGCTTCTGTGTATCTCTCCAGGAGCACCTGGAGGGGGGAAGGGAAAAGATTTATTTCCCTTGGTTGTGAGACTCAAGGGTTGGGTCTTGGGGTCCCCAGGGAAGGGTTTCGGGGGGACCAGAGTGCCCCAAAACACTCTAATTTTTTGGGTGGTGGCAGCAGTACCACGTCCAAGCTGGTAACTAAGCTTGGAGGTTTTCATGCTAACGCCCATATTTTGGATGCTAAGGTCCAAATCTGGGACCAGGTTATATGACAATGACCACACAGGATCGTTATAAATCTCATGGCACATTCTGTAACAATATGGATACAAATCCAGGTGGCCTGTGCTAACTTCAGTGCAGGTAACTGCATTCTGCTCAGCTGCTGGTCCTCACTTCTAATGAATAAGCTACTCCGCACTTCTTGCCTTAAACGGCTGTGCACTGTCTGCAATGTATCGATAAATAGTTACCAGGCTTGAACCCCATTTCAATAATCTGAGTGCTCACCATCCGGAATGCCTTCCGTCAACCTAGCAGTGTCTAGAAGGAGGCTTTGATTGGCTTAATTACGTCTCTTGGGATTTTTCACACCCTGAGCCACATACGTAGGTCAACCTACATTTGAGGTGTAGACCAGGCTAAGGGCGCGTCTGCACTTTGAGTTGGAGATGTAAATTCCAGCTGGAGAAGCTAGTTCTGACTGATTTATAACCTCAGAGACAGGCAACCCCAAGTATGTACCCATCTGAAATGCTAGCTACATCCGCAGAGCAGCCAGCCCCTCCCACCTCTGCAGTGACACGCTCTAGTGCAACAGGGAATTGCACCCACGTTGCCTAAGTCCCAGGCCAGCACCCTAACGCCTGGCCCATCCCTCCTCTTCTATACACATCCCCAGGCTATTTGTGCAAGCTCTGAGGAATCTCATTTCCCACCACAAACCTCCATTCCAGTCCATCGAATATTGCCCTGTTTGGAGAAATAGCCAAATCCCAGCGCGAGGAGCCGCTCCCTCTGATCGAGCACAGGCATTGAAAACGAGTCTCTGCATGACCAGTTTCGACCAGGCTCTTTGTAGATTCGCTAGCTAATAATCGTATGTATTTGACTGATTTTGTTATTGTCGGTTTTGTGCTAGTGTGGCGTTTACATTGTATAAGAAGGCGCAATGCATTGGGCTGGGCTCCTAAATCATCCCACTAACAGCCAGATCCGCCACCCTTACACTGAGTAATGCCTAACTTTTCATGTCATCTCATTGTTCTCGATCATCCCAGCTAGCTCCATGCACTGATCCTCCTTCCTTCACGTGGATTCAATCAAGCTAAGGTGCTTACATGGCCCCCAACACTGCCCGTCTCAGTCTTCAGAGTATTTATCCTCCCAGCATCCCTGTGAGGCAGGGCAGCGCTGTTCTCCCCATTGTACAGATGAGGAACTGAGGGGCTAAGTGACACAGTCTGTGGCAGGTCAGGGACGTGATGCCTGGTCACCTGGATCCCAAACTAGTGCCTAATCCCTCTCCCCAGAAGAGGGGCTCAGGGCCTCCAACGCACTGTACCCACACTCTGAGAACTCACTGTGCTGCCTGCGATCCTTACTGGGGAGGAGGTGGACTCAGGGTGCACCAGGGACCAGGGGGCGGTCCAGGGGCAGGATCTGCAGAGGATCTAGGCTCTGAAGTTAATAAACTACCAGGTTTGCTCTGGATCCCACTGCAGATACGTGAGAGCTACTGCAGCCAGTGGGATAATTACCGGTAGCAAAGCTCCAGTAGTGCCGCATTGGTGGAGGGGAGGGGGCAGAGCTGCTGCAGTGCTATGAGGCTTCATGCAGATCCCAGGGGCAGCTTTTCCGCAGGGGAGCAAACTCTACCACCCCATGAGAGGATGATTCAGGGAAATCTCAGCTAGGAAATTCCTGTGTAGGCTTCCTCCCAAGAAATCCCCTCCTACAGCTTTTCACCTGGGAGGGAACAATCTAAGCTGCTGATTTCCCTGGGAGTAAGGATGGCAGAATCTGGACCTACGTGAGTGAACCCACAGCACACATATTCACCGTAAGGACTGGTACATGCAGCGTGTCTATACACTCAGACTAAAATCTACCAGCCTGTGCTGCCATTGAATCATTTTTGAAGGCAGCCCTTGGCTAGAACAACATCTAACCCTTTGGAACTTGTTTGCTGCCTGACAGCTGAAAGCAGACAAGTTAACAGGTGCAGGAGCTGGAGCAGCAGCTGTCTAGCTGCATGTAAGAGAGACCTCTTCTGGCCGAAGAGAGGAGAGTTATGTCTACTGTCAGCCCTGCATTCTTTTAGCTCACCAGCTAAAGGCTCCTACTTCTTGTAAGATCCCCAGCTAGCATCGCCCCTCCATCACTGCTACCTGGGAGAGCCCTCAGCTGAGCTAGCACTGATCTCAGAGATGTAGCTTTGAATTGCCATGGGCCTTGCAAAATCAGCTGTAAAGCATGTGTGAAATGGCTCCGCTGATTTGAGCAACATCTACTCACATACCTCAGATCAAGATTAAACCCTAACACTTTTATATGCTGGGGAATAGGAAGAAGAAGAAGCAGATGAATCCATAAGCTTTGGGCACAAAACTCCGTATCTTAGTTTCAATATGCTAAACTGCATTACCAGTAGTTTACCAGTTTCCATATTGTATGTTGGGATGTTATTGCATCTGCTGAGTAAAAACCAGTGAATGAAATAAACATGCCCTACCAATAATAGCCTGTCTCACTGAAACTCAGAGGTAAAGCAAGGAGCTGCTGGGGCTGGAGTATAGGGCTTTCCCAGGTCAGCGGACCAGATGCCAAAGAAGGAACTCCTCCTGCATCATGGCCAGCAGAGAGATGCCCATGTTTATGTCCCACTGCAAAACAACCTCCCTGATGAGTTTATGAAGGCACAAAACAGGCTTGCTGTGTAATGTGAGCAGAGAGGAAAGGTGAAGATGGCAGACTAGAAAAAGTCAGGCTGAGATATACACTTCTAGTCGGAACTATTGCTCCGAAAAAAAATCTCCTTGGGGGAGTGGGTGGGAATAGGAAGTTCTGCAAGGTAAGTAACAGAATCTTATATGTGCCTGGTACCAAACTCATTCTTAGCATAATGGCTGATTTCTGCGCTGTTGCCCCACGGAGGAATTTGGCCCATTGTTTCTAAAGGATATTCGCCAGACAGTGGAAAACTGCAGCTCCTACCTGCCACTGAGAAGTATGAGCAAGGTAGAGATTGCCAGACTGGACCAGTTCCAAGTTCTAGCTAGACCAGATCCTGCCTCTGACAAGGGCCGGCACCTGATGCGTCGGAGGAAGGTGCAAGAAACCCCATAGTGGGCAGATGTGGGAGAACATGCCTCCCATGAAAATCTCATCCTAATCCTTAATAGGTAGGGAATGTCTTGAAGCATGGGGCTTCAAACCCTTCTCAAGCTTTTTGGTTAGTATCAACTATCACAATACTAGGAATTGGTTGTTAGTGATATTTTTGCCTTCTGATTAGCTCTGTCAGAAAGTGGAAAGATTCTCAGTTACCTGGGCTTGCCTTGGAAAACTTCTTTACAGCCGTGTATGTGCCATGAGAGGAAGACCCAGGCATGGTGGGTTCTGAAAACAAGAACCTCTAGAAAAGGAGCATCAGTAGCTCGCTGCACTTAATGAAAGCCTGCACTGTACTCACTTTGGATGGGAGGGAGAGAGAAGAAATTATAAACAAAAGCTTTACGGGTAACAGCTCCCTTAGAAGCTAGGCAGAAGAGAAAGCATCCACACTAGTTTTCAATGCAAACACTTCTATCCATTTATTAACAAACCTTTGCACTTTGTTAGCACTTCTGTTATTATCACTGATGCCTGCATGCGAGGTACTTCATGGACAAGTATGAAGCCAATACCCTAAAGACAGGATCTCTAAGCATTTTAGTGACTGTAATGACTTATACCTCAAACACCACAGCGTTATTGGCCCCATTTTACATATGGGGAAACAGAAAGGTTAAGAGACTTGCCCAAGGCCACACACAGCAAGCCTGTGGCAGTGCTGGGAATAAAGGTCAGGTCTCCTGCATGCTAGTAATGCAATCTAATCAGAAGAGCATCTTTTTTTCTCCGTATCTGTAAGGACAAACTTCCCAGCTTCAATCCATTGGAACACTGTGATCGGAGTTCCTTTCTACAGGTCTGCTGTGGCATTGCTCGTTTCTCTTTGGAACATCACTGGTGCAAAAGCCGATTGCTCAAAAGTCATAACTCCCCACACCTGAGAGTCTCTTCTGGGGCAAGAGGTTCATTGAGATGTTACTGACACTGCATTCTGTCACCTGAGTACGGGTGCCTGGTTAATACAATCCGGAGCATCAATCAGTAGCTCGCGCTCTCTAAGCAAAGCTGTCTCTAGCCACTGAGCTGTTCACAACCTCATGACTCAGGTTCTGATTTCAGCTACACCAGCAGAAAGCAGCAAGAGAGCCAGTGAAGAGAATTTACACAGGTGGGACCCAGATTAGACTCTGACCCTATGTTTTCATACCTGGTACCCGCTGCTGTCAGCATAAGGGAGACCACATGCTAGTAATACATGCATCTCTGCACTTATTCCTGCCAAATGCAGCCTTTCCTAATTATCACTAATTATCCATGATGCTCATTCCTTCCAGACACAGAATCTCTCCCCAGTCCTGCTCCCCATCATTCAATTCCTTCCCTCCCATACGTCTCATCCTTAATCATTCCTTTATATCTTATTTTTTAATCGCTCTTTACTTACGAGCTCTGGCTTCAATCTCAGAGGCAATAAAAAGCAGAAAAAATCCCAGGAAAAAGGAAAGCTCTCTGATTTCAGGAATCATTCTTCCTTTCAAGGGGAGGAGGGGGGAAAAAAAACCAAAAGCCCACACACTTTCTTTGCAGAGAGTTTAAAAAGGACTCAATATCCACAAAGCTACTTAAGAGCAGCAGCAAGCAGCCACAGAGTCAGCATATGAGACACACGCACGACACAGCTAATTCCTTCTTTACACAGAGCTCCCGCCAGCAGTTTGTTTTAGTCTCATCAAAGGCGCCTCCTTTTGGGGAAAGTAAGGAACTTTGTTAGTTATTATTTGAAAAAAAAAATCAGCACTTTTTATTTTTTTCCCCACCTTTTTTTTTTTTTTTTTTTTTAAGTTTTGTGAAATTCCTCTGCTTCTTGGCTGCACTAGGGGAGGGGCTTCAGTGAGGAGGATTTGGAAAGAGTGGAAACATATTAACCCCTCCCTTTCTGCAGCCTTCCCAGGAATATCCTCTCCCCCTAACCCCGTCATGGTACATAACATTCCTAGGATTTTTTCCCCCACTATGCAGTTTTCTCCCTTCCCCCCAAATATCTTATCCCTTCTGAAGAAAAAAAAAACCATACTAAAGTTCACATCAAAGGCTGTATTGTCAGTTTCACATCTGCTGTGTCCCCAGTCGAGGAAATGTATCCTGCTCTCAGGGTATGTCTTCACTGCAGTTTACCCAAGTCCAGGCAGCCAGGTGAGCCAACCCTGGGTGTGAATGTCCATCCTGCTAAGCCAAGCTCAAGTCATACCCATGTAGCTGCGTCCATGCCGGTGCTGGGTTAACCTGGGTGCTAGGTGCTAGGATTTCTGGGGCGTAGCCCACAGTTCTTAGTGCTGCTGTGAGCTGTGCCGCTCTAGGAATCGTTCCACAGTGCATTGTGGGAGAACTTGTCTGTCTTTCCCAGGCCACTGTGCGGAAGTGTTCTTAGCCTCCCAACCCAGCAAACTAACATACTTGTGGCTCAGCATACCAAGAGACCTCTACCAGGTCTTATCATTAACTGCTTTGTTCATAGGATGGATTGTAAGTCCAGAGATGTGGGTTTCATTCCTGGCGTAATCACATATATCCTGTTTGACCTTCATGAAGTCACTTAGCCATTCTGTGCCTCAGTTTCCTCTCCTATAAAATATGGATAATGTCCTTTCTCCCACGGGTGCTGGAATGCTTTGGGTTGTTAATGTTGTGACGTTAATGTTATTATTTTTACAGCAAACTCTGTGTGCCTGATGTAGAAGAATATAGAAAGATAAAGGGTGAGATCCTGGTAGGCATTCCAGCTGCTTTGCGTTCCAAGGCCCCTCCTTCGCCGCTATCCCAGCTTCCCATACAAGGAACAGGGCCAAGCCAAGGGAAGATGGATGGAACATCTCTATGGCTTGGTTACTGGATTGGATCCTTGGGGCCATAAGCAGCCAGGCATCAATTGTAGCAGCCCAAAGGCTAGTCTTACTTATGCTGGGGCTCAGCCCAGGGCCCAGCAGTGCCCGGTATCAGGGAATCATAAAGGTATCTTAAAGCCACCATTCCCACACCCCATCTCAGTGCTGCGCTGAGAGTTGCTCATCCACATCAGAGGATCTACGCCAAGGCCCTTGCTCCAAAAGGTTTACAATCTAAGTTTCATAGATTCAAAGCCAGACAGGACCATTCTGACTATCTAGTCTATCACAGGCCACTATTTTACCCAATAGTTCCTGGCTGAGCTAGAGCATATTGTTATGACAGAGATTGGGCAATCACACCACCACCTTGTTGGAACAGCTGAGTAGGATAGCTGCTTTCCATTCACACTAAATGAGGGAGCAATTAAATGCCCCTTTGTTTAGTGGTAGCTGAAACAATGCAAAACCACTGCCCAAGGACTAGACCACATGCAAGCCCAGGCAATGTCTGCACCACGCAGTCCAAGTGTTTTCCCGGGAATCTGTTAACAAATGCTGGGATGGAGGATTGATTTAATTGCAACTGTGTGATTGTGCGTGTGAGAGAGAAGCAGGAGAAATCCAAGGGGCCAGCCAGAACAAGCACAGGAAACGGGATTTAAGAAAAAGCCTAGAGAAAGAGAGAACTTTTTGGGTGGAGTACTGGCTGAAAGAGGCTTGTAACTGTGAGCAAAGAAACTGTCTCCTGCTGTTTGATTCCCATTATGCTCAGGGAAACAAAACTTTGTACATTTTTTGTAAATATTCAGGATTGCATTAAAGAAATACTTGACTCCATCATCAGTTTCTCCTCTTCGCTGAAATAACCTGCAACACTCCTAATACTGGCCAAACACTCAGGTCAAAAGAGGTAATATCTTTTAGAAAGACATCCAATCATGCTTTAAACAATTCAGGTGATGGTGAATCTACCATGTCTCTAGGTAAGTTGTTCCAATGGTTAATTACCTTTGCTTAAAATCATGCTCCTTATTTCTACTCTGAATTTGTCTAGCTTCATCTTCCAGACTGCATCTTTTTATGCCTTTGGCTGCTAGATTAAGGAGCCCTCAAATCATTTTTGTAGATCTTTTCTGAACCTGCTCCAATTTTTCAGGAGCCTTTCTGAAGTACTCCAGAACTCCAGTATTACATTAATAGTCTCATTAATGCCACATACCAAGGTAATACCACCTCCTGAATCTTACTCGATATTCTCTGGCTTATATATCCAAAGATAGCAAGACAGCATTAGCTACCTTCACCACACCATTGCACTGGGAGTTCATGTTCAGTTGGTTATTCACCATGAACCCTATGTCTTTTTCAGAGTCACTGCTTTCCAGGATACAGTCCCTCATCCTGTAAGTGTGACCTACATTCTTTGTTCATATATATAGGGTTTGCAACTGACTGTATAAAAACTTATATTGTTCAAGTGAGCCCAGCTTACCAATGATCCAGATCACTCTGTATAACTGAACTGTCATTATTATTTATCACTCCACCAATTTGTGTCTCATCTGCAAACTTTCCTAGAAATAATTTGATATTTCTTCCGGACCATTGACAAAGATATTGAATAGCTTTGGATCAAGAAGAGATCCACTAGAGACACCCTCTGCCTTATCCTCTGAACTGTTTTCCTAAAGAAGGCAGCGGTGACATTTGAAAAGATCTCTAATGTGTGTCTGCTGACAAAGTTATGAAAAGACGTACCTTAGAGAGAAGAGAACTGATCATATACAAAGTCTGGGACAATATTCTGGCTCTCCACTGCAACAGTAGTCCCTGATGTCAAGGGATACTGACCCTGGCCATGTGACAGGGGTATAACCTGATGTCACGTGACAGAGGCAGGAAATAAAAGTCAGTCTGGCATCAAGCTCACCTGTTATTCCATTGAGTGGAGAAGGTTCGGTGGTGATGAGCTGAATTAGTTTATGTAAGGGGTTGTGGGAAGTAAAACCTGCAGTTGGATGTGAGATGGTGATGTGACTTCTGAGGACTCTGAAGTTCATTTGGTTGCAAGGCGCCACCATGGCAGGGGCCACAGACTCTTCCTACAAGTGGGGAGGCTATGAGGTCCCACCCCTTCCGTGGCTTCACCCCTCTCCCTCTGCTTCCCCCAGGGGCCCCAACTCCAGGCCAAGCCAGAAGCCAGAGCCAGTCAGGGGAGCTTGGGCCTCTCCACCTGTTTGGAGTGCGGGGACCCAAGAGCAGCCTCTGGCCTGTGTCTCTGCCCCCTGGACCTCCTGCCCAAGGTAGGGGGAGGGTCTGCAACTCCCCACAGCTGCCCAGGCTCCCCAGGCCACTTTTACCCAGGCGAGACTCCAGCTTCCAGCCTGGCAGGCAGGGCTGGCCTTACCATGAGGCGAACTGAGGCAGCTACCTCTGGTGCCAGACTGTGGCGGGGGGGCCACTAGGACCCAGAATGTAAAAATTGTGTCTGCTGCTGGTGCATCTGTATTCTCTCTGCTCTAGATGCACAGAGATGGTGGAGTGCTGTGCTGGAGTAAGGAGGGGACAAGAGACGTAACAGGCAGGCAGGAGAAAAGGTGAGAGGGAATAACATAAAGTAGCAGGCGCTGCAGGGAGAGAGGAGGAGGAGGAGCCTCTTATGTACCTCGCTAGCACCCCCAGGAGCCTGGACCGATTAACACCTTCTTCTCAGGGAGCTTCCTGTTTCCTGCTGCTTCCCTGAACCCACTTGAGGAGAACAGGCAACTGAAGTAGTAGGAGTCAGTTAGGCCCTTAAGATGCTGATATCTTCCCTCACTCAGGCCCTTCTACCAGCCTGCTTATTTGTCCCCTTCAACTGAGTGTTGAGAGCCACTATAGCTGGCACTGACAGCAGTCATGAGTGAAAGAGGAAAACGCCCCTCTGGGCAGCATTCAGAAAAAGAAAGAAAGCAAAGGAAGCTTTTCCATCAAAGCAGGAAGGAGCTCTCCTGAGATACATAGACACAAATATTCATGGTGAGTCTTCCGGCCCCAGTGAGGATGTGAGTGGTGAGGAGATGCCTGATCTCCCAGTTAGTCAGAGTGCAGGTGACCTGGCAGCTACTGCAGCATCCATATCTCCATCTCAAATGGATGTAACCATGCACATTCCTGAAGAAAAGTGTAGATCAGAGAAGAGAGTGTGGTGGAGGCACAAGAAACAGCTGCTGCTGAGTTTAGTTCCTTAAGTCTAGATGATCCAGGACTGTGGACCCACTTGAGCAGTAGCCTGAGGGACTTCCTTGTACTGCATGGGCCACAGCAAGTGAAAAACGTCCTGTTCCTCAAAGACAACGAAAATAGAAGTTTCCATCCAGCACATTACTGCCATGAAATCTTCAATGGTAACAAAGTGGAGAGGCCATGGCTTATGGACTCAAAAACCCAGAATGCTGCATACTGCTTTTGTTGCAAGCTCTTCCAGTCTAATGTTCCAGCCACATTGGGTTCTACAGGAACAAAGGACTGGAAAAATCTGGCTAGAAATCTGGCATGCCATGGGAAGGCAGCAAATCACCAGAGAGCATTCCATATGTGGAAAGAGCTTGAGATGAGACTAAGGTTAAAGGTTATAGATGATCAGCATCAAGAGAATATTGCATCAGAGTCTCTTTACTGGTAAAATGTTCTAAAAAGGCTCATTGCCATTGTGAGAATGCTTGCTACCCAAAACCTAGCACTGCATGGCACTTCAGATCAGCTGTATGTGCCAAACAATGGAAACTTCCTTAAAACTGTAGAGCTGATGGCTGAGTTTGATGCTGTACTCCAGGAGCATCTAAGAAGAGTCACCACCCAAGAAATGTACACACACCACTACCTTGGAAAAACAACTCAAAATGAGATCATAGAGTTACTGGCAACAAAAGTCAAACAGAAGATTGTGGCAGATCTGAAGTCAGCAAGATATTACTCCGTTACTCTCG
This sequence comes from Gopherus evgoodei, assembly GCF_007399415.2. Classification (NCBI taxonomy): domain Eukaryota; kingdom Metazoa; phylum Chordata; order Testudines; family Testudinidae; genus Gopherus; species Gopherus evgoodei. The sequence goes on from NC_044322.1 coordinate 5,982,946, forward strand.
ACTGCACACCTGACATCAGCCATATGGAACAAATGACTTTAATGGTGCGTTTTGTAACAACAACAGAATCTAGCAAAAATGTCCCTGCCATGGTGACTGTCAGAGAGCATTTCTTAGAATTTATTGACATTCATGATACTGCAGGAGCTGGTATGACAAATGTGCTTCTTAAAAAGCTGGAAGCTACGGAAATTGCAATAGCTGACATGAGAGGTCAGGGCTACGATAATGGTGCAAACACAAGAGGAAAGAACAGAGGAGTGCAGACACGGATCCGAGAGTTAAACCCTCGAGCTTTTTTTGTCCCATGCAGTTCTCATTCATTGAACTTGGTGGTCAATGATGCAGCATCTGCTTCTAGTGAGGCTGCTGAATTTTTTAATGTAATTCAAAGCATCTATGTATTTTTCTCTGCATCAACAGCAAATTTTGAAGCAACATCTGGGACATCCTCAATGACACTGAAACCATTGAGGGCCACATGATGGGACAGTCGAGTGGAGGCGATAAAGCCTATCAAACACCAAATTGAGAAGACAGATGATGCCATAGTTGCCATTATGGAGGATAATGCTCTGACAGGAACTGTTTGTGGGAGAACAGTGGCAGAGGGAAATGGAATGACCAGAAACATACATGACTTCAAATTTCTGTGTGGCTTAGTGTTGTGGCATGACATACTGTTTGAAATAAATGTTGTAAGCAAGAGACTCCAAGGTGTTGACCTTGATATATCTGGAGCAATGGAACAACTGGACAAAGCAAAGTCATACCTACATTCTTACCAGTCAGATGAGGGATTTCAAAACATTCTGAAGAGTGCACAGAAGTTGGCAGAGGAACTTCACACTGAAACTATTTTCCCACCCATTCAAGAATACAAGAGTCACCAAAGAAGATGACATTTTGATTATGAGGCATGGAATAATCCCATAAGAGACCCCAAACAACAATTCAAAGTTGAATTCTTAAACCAGGTTCTAGGTTGTGCAATACAGTCAGTTGAAGAACGTTCCATGCAGCTCAAGGAACACAGCAATATATTTGGAACATTGTATGATATTCCAAAACTCCTCACTATACCTGAAGAAGACCTGCACCAGCAATGCAGGGCACTAGAGACAGTGTTGACACATGATGACGTGTGATATTGATGCGAGTGATTTAGGCGATGAACTGAAAGCTCTTTCAAAATACATTTCAGCAGGATCAACTCCAAAGGCTGTTCTGGAATATAAGTGCACAAATAAGATGACTGCCCTCTTTCAAAATGCTTTTGTTGCTCTCTGCAAAATTTTAACATTTTGTGTAACAGTTGCCAGTGGAGAACGCAGCTTCTCCAAGCTGAAGTTAATAAAAACACATGTACGCTCCACAATGACATAGGAGAGGCTGGTCGGCCTTGCAACCATCTCAACAGAGCATGAGCTGGCCCAGACTGTGACCTTCAGGAAGCAGTTCAAATCTCTGCAACCAAGAAGGCATGGAAAGCACCGCTTTATTCAAACAGATAAAAATGCCAGTGTTTACTATACAGACAAGAAAAGTTACATTTGCTGTTCGGGCGTTTGAAAGTTAAGTGTTACTTAACATTTTTGAACAAGGCATTTTAAGTTGTTAGTTCCCCTTTATTGGGGTAGGTAGCAGAGCAGTACCATGAGAGGAGTAGAACAGGAAGAAAGCAAAACTGAGACCTTTCAAAGTTTTGGCCCAAGCGATGGGGCATGGGGGCATCATTTGAGCTCCCCCCCTCAGGTGCCAAAATGTTGTGAGCTGGCCCTGCTGGCAGGGGGGCAGGGCCTCAGGGGGAAGAGGAGGGACAGGGGCCCAGGCCCCTGACAAAAGGTGGATGGGCCAGACCTGTCCACTTTCAAAAGTGGGAGAGCCATGGCCCTCAGCCCCTCTCCCCCTCCCCCATTCCGGCACCCCGACACCATGGGATGCTCGTTCAAATGCTGGCAGTTGGGTGATGACTGTTAGAAGAGAGAGCTGAAACTTGCCGGCTAGAGATGGGTTGTTCCAGGACCTGACTGCAGGTGCCAGAAATGGGCTCTCGACACCGGAGACTAGTCTCATTGGGGACTGTATGGGTCCAGGGTACTGAGAAGGAGGCAGTAAGACCAACTCTGGAGGCTGTAGGACTCAGCAGCTTCTGAGAAAGATGTCTGAAACTGGGGTCTGTAATAAAACTTCCCCGTGTTTGGGAGGATAAAGAGGGCACCTCTAGAGGAACAGTAAATGAGTTCATTCATGGGTTTACTTGTAATTAATAAAGAAAGTTTGTTAATTAAGTCTGGAGTGGGGCTAGGGTTGCCTGCCCTCCAGGATTGTCCTGGAGCCCCCAGAATTAAAGATAATCTCATGTGATGAAACCTCCAGAAATAAGTCCAACCAAAACTGACAACCCTACTTGCAGCTGTGGCGACTGGGATTTCCTGCAGTGACCTTTGAAAAGCACCTACCATATTTAATCAGTGAGCACCAGGCTCCTGTGACGGGCTGGAATAAAGCAGCAGAGCGAGGGTGATACCATATAAAATTTCTAAGTGCAAAGCTCAGTGATGGCAGCAATTATCCAAGCTCAGGACGTAGGATGAGTTTTCTTTGTGCTACTCCTTTACCAAAAAAATAAATAAATAAAAAATCCTCCTTTTCTCTCCATTAGGCCAGATAGGGAGGTGTGTCACTATCGCAACTTGACACAAATACTGAACTGGAAAAATTCTTATGGAGGCTGCCTGAAAGATTCATTAAAATAACTTGGCAATTTGTTTTCACACAAGCATTCGATCCTCCATATACTCTTCTTTCAGGAAAGCAACCGCATCCCTGCTTTAGCATAATAGTTCTTAAAATTCAGGATCCTGGCAGTAGCGTTGGCATCAAACGAGACTGCACTCACCCACCATCCTGCCTTCCTAAAGTAGGCATCCAAAGTGCCACACCTTTCAGGACTAGGAAGGGGAGACGGAGCCTCTATGGACAGGGCACTGTCCACTGAGCAGGGGAGAAAGGAGGGTAAAGGTCCAAAAGGAAAGAGTGGAAAGTGATGGGGAGAAAGAGAAAAAGGAAGGGAAAAGAAGAGGGAGAGGCCAGGGTTAAAAACCTCAGAAGAAAGTGCGTGCATGTGTGATGCCCACACTCCAGCTTCAGTGTATGTGTTTGCCTTTCTCTTATGTCTCTGTTAGTTTTCACTCTGGAACTTGCCCCGTTCATTGCTCAAGAAGGTGTTTTTCATAGTGTTTGTCTGACCAAGTGGCTTCCATCATATAAGAACGTTTTGATTTAAACTGGAGGCTGACAGATCCAACAAGGAAGAGAACGGCTTTAAACTAGTTTTGTTTTCTTCCAGGTGCTAAAGATTGCATTTGTCATCTAATTGCAATTAATCGCTGCCCAGGTGACCAATGTTCAACAGATGTTTCCTCTGCGACAGGAATGCACCTCAGGATTTAAAAGCTCACATGTTCTGCTTCCACAAAGAGATGCAGGCTAGGAAGGGATCTATTTCCAAGACTATTTATATGCAAGGCAGCCAGGGCCAGCTCCAATGCTTTTGCCGCCCCAAGCGGTGAAGCCAAAAAAAAAAAAAAAAAGATAAAGCCACGAATGGGGGTACTTCAGCAGCAGCTCTACCATGCTGCTTCATTCTTCGGCGGCAATTCAGCAGCGGGTTCTTCCCTCCGAGAGGGAGTGAGGGACCTGCCACCGAATGGACCCTGCTTCCTTTGCTGGTGCCTGGAGCTGGCCCTGAAGGCAGTTTATTCCATTTCTAAAGCCTACGAACAGCTACACCCACATAAATTAGCACCATCTGGAGTCAGGTGTCAGCAGTGCTTTCTACACATGCCCAGAAAGCAGACCACCGGCACACCCCCTATAGTGCAGTTGTAAGCACTCAACTGCTGATGTTCAGGTGCAATCAGCATTTATATCCTGCACCTGCTTTCTCATATAACCTCATTCTTAAAGGGACATGTCTCCCTTAAACAGATTAGTAATTAAGCTACCACAGTGTTCTCTGCACTGGCCAAGGTCCAGGAGAAGACATGGTCCTTGCCCTCGCAAAGTAAACCATCACGTTGAACACACTGGAGGCTCAGAGGAAAGTTTTGTCTTGGGGTGTTTTGAGCTTTCTTTTTAAGATCATGGACACCGGTGACAGCTGTTAATTCTTTTTCAGACAAGAGAACAGCCACCAGGGAATCATAAAATATCAGGGTTGGAATGTACCTCAGGAGGTCATCTAATCCAACCTGCTGCTCAAAACAGGACCCATCCGCAGACAGTTTTTTGCCCTGATCCCTAAACAGCCCCCTCAAGGATTGAGCTCATAACCCTGGGTTTAGCAGGCCAATGCTCAAACCATTGAGCTATCCCTCCCTCCCAAAATATTAATTAATAAGGAGATATGCCTATCTCATAGAACTGGAAAGATTATCAAGTCCAGCCCCCTGCCTTCACTAGCAGGGCCAAGTACTGATTTTGTCCCAGATCCTTAAATGGCTCCCTCAAGGATTGAGCTCACAACCCTGGCTTTTAGCAAGTGAATACTCAGACCACTGAGCTATCCCCCAACCTCATGCATAGGAATAATCCAACCCCCCAATGTGCAACACTGACTCTGCATATAGGGCAGAAGAGGGAGGGACCTGACACCTTTGTAGGACACCGCTGGCTGCACAGTTGTGGTATACAACCCCTGTTACCACAGTGGCAGGAGATCTTCACCAAGCATGAAGATAAAAGTTCAATCCCATTCATAGTGAACAAGGGTCCACAGCACAAAAGCCACCACAACTGGCACTAACTGGCTGTCCGTGTTGGCAGTCTCAGCAGAGAGACCCAGGACTGAATGGGCCACGGAGCCGAAATCACCCTCAGTCCTAGCGGTGGTCTGCCCAGGAGAAGGGTGAAGCACATCGGCAGGGCAGTTTGAAGGCAGCTTGTCTTGCTGATTCCCATGCCTGTTGTGTAGATTCAGAGGGGTTAGGAGCTGCCAAGAAGGAAGAGAGCAGAGAGGAGAGGAACAGCTGGAGAAGCGGAAGCTGAGGAGAATAGAACAGATGCAGACCTGGAAAAGCAGCAGCAGAAATCAGTCAACAGAGTAAACCTACCAGCTTTAATTATAACATAGCTATGTGTGTGCATAGGTTAATAAAGATGCATGAGTGTGTGTTAATCATAACATATATGTTAAACTTAAAGTCCCATTTAAGAACAGCTGTCAGTGATCTGTAAAAGCAGCAAAGAGTCCTGTGGCACCTTATAGACTAACAGATGTATTGGAGCATGAGCTTTCATGGTGAATACCCACTTTGTCAGATGCATGTAGTGGAAATTTCCAGGGGTAGGTGTGTATATATATATATATATATATATATATATATATATATATATATATATATATATATATATATATATATATATATAAAAAAGCATGAGTCAGGCTAGAGATAACGAGATTAGTTCAATCAGGGAGGATGAGGCCCTTTTCTAGCAGTTGAGGTGTGAACACCAAGGGAGGAGAAACTGCTTTTGCAGTTGGCAAGCCATTCACAGTCTTTGTTCAATCCTAAAATGATGGTGTCAAATTTGCAGATAAACTGAAGCTCAGCAGTTTCTCTTTGAAGTCTGGTCCTGAAGTGTTTTTGCTGCAGAATGGCTACCTTTAAATCTGCTATTGTGTGTTCAGGGAGATTGAAGTGTTCTCCTACAGGTTTTTGTATATTGCCATTCTTAATATCAGTGATCTGTAACAGACCGGCCATCTGTTCCAGAGCGCATCCACTTAGAATCATTTGAACTGTACGTTATTATGGCTTAAAATGCTCTTTAACTGGCAGTAAGGGATTTGTGTTCTCTTTAGATTTTTAAAGTATTACCGTATTATGGATTATTAATTACATTAATAAAAAGGTGCCTTGTTTTTGGAAAGAATACAGTCGTTTATCCATGTCTTTCAAGTATTTCCTTAACTACCCTGGAAACACATACCTTAGGCAGGATAGATTAAGGGAGCAATAGGTAGATTATTCTAGGGGCACTCAGAAGCCTATTTTTTGGGGTAACAATTTGACCAGCATTCATGGACCCAGCTCTGCTTTAGGCTTCATTAGAGCACTCTGATTGTAAAAGCCATGCCACTGAGCTATGAGATTCCCCCAGAAAACCACTCCCAAAGTGCATCAGCAACAAATTTCTTTGGAAGCTGAGCATGGAGCTGAAGGAGACTCCTTGTCTCAAGGCAATCAGCACCTGTATTTGGATCAGCAACACAGAAGCCTGAGGGAGGGCACCCCTGGCTGTAAGTCTTAGTACACATACCACCTTGCTTTGCCACCTTCTTTCCTGTTTCCAGTTCCATTTTGATGAGTGTTCAAATGCAGGTAAGAGCAAAGCAGTCCATTGAGGGTGACTCTCTATGGAATATTGGATGAAAATCAGTGTCTGAGCATTGCGTCGCACATGTTTACAGCGAAACAATCTCTGAGGACATTCTCACTCTGTTGTGATAGATCACATCCAATGGAAGATCCCAATTGGTGTGTGAAGGCATGTATCTTAGTCTCAGAGGAGAACGTCAGTAGTGTCTTCCAGCCAGACACCTAAACTGAAAAATTTCTCCATCCCATTGCTCGCGACTGATCTGTTTTGCTGACATCAGAAACTCGGGAAGGATGGTGTGTCAGTCACACTTACTCTAGTACAGTGCTAGATCGCCGGGAATCAGGGAATGATGTACTGTGTGCAACATTATTTGTAATAGCTTCTTTAATGCAAAGTGTATGCCAAAGTGCTTTATAAAGTTACGCACAGTACATCATTCCCTCTTTCACAGTAAATTAAAGCCAAAGTTGAGGAATGTCTGTTCCTCATACAAACATCCATAATCTCTTGCAATCAAAAGTATCTATGTGCAAACATAAATCTTAGGATTTCTTTTTAACTTAAAGCGCTATAAACCCTCACATTTCAGGGCATAAATCAGCCATTAGCTGATGAGAGTTAAATAGAAACTTTTCCTATGGGAAAGTTATTTCATAATTGTCCATTATCAGGTTTTTTGCATGTTCCTCTGATTAATCTGGTGCTGGCCACTGTCAGACACAGGACTGTGGACTGGATGGACCACAGGTCTGATTCAGTCTGGAAATTCCTGTTATTTGTTAGTATCCTGTTTCAGAATTTCATCCATTCCAACCAGGAAGCAGAAACAAATCTAATAACATTATTTTTTGTATTGTGCTATCACCTGGGAGAAGGTGGGGTTGGATAGGACATACACTACGGAAGCAGCCAACTAACATCACCAGACAGGCACTGCTGTGGAACCCCCAAGGCAAGCGGAAAAGAGGCTGTCCGAGAAACACCTGGCAATGTGACCTTCAGGCTGATAGCAAAAAAATGGGCTATACCTGGAACCAGTTAGAACGAATGGCCCAGGATAGAGGACTCTGGAGATCTGTTGTTGGCGGCCCATACCCCGATTGGGGTGACGGGCATGAGTGAGTGAGTGAGTGATCACCTGGGAGCTAGTCATGGACCATGGCTCTGTTGTGCTAGGCATTGTACAAACACATCATAAAAAAAAACAGTCTGTGCTCCAAAGAGCTTACAATCTAAGTATAAGATTTAGGTGGACCCAGACAAACAGATGGAGGAGCACAAGGAAACAATGAGATGATAGTGTCAACACAACAGGCAGAGATCACAGCTGGGGCCGGCTCCAGGCACCAGCTCAGTAAGCAGGTGCTTGGGACAGCCAAGGGGAAGGGGCAGCACGTCGGACTCTTCGGTGGCAGGTCCCTTGGTCCCTCTCGGAGCGAAGGACCTGCTGCCGAATTGCCGCCAAAGAAGAAAGTGGCGCGGTGGAGCTGCTGCCGATCACGATCGCGGCTTTTCTTTTTTTTTCCCCGCCGCTTGGGGCAGCAAAAACCCTGGAGCTGGCCCTGATCACTGCACACCAGTTGTTGAGCTTTCTGTAAGCATCACAGCAAAGGAGAGTTTGAAGGAGGAATTTCAAAGGGGACAATGAAGTGGTTTTCGGGATGTTTACAGGGAGCTCCTCTCAAGCAGGAGAAGCAGCACTGGAGAAAGTGTAAAGATGCTTGTTCAACAATGTAACAAGCGAGCAATGAAATCAAAGTGGGCTAGTTAGGAGGATCTAATACTTTTGCAGAAATCAGGATCAGTTTGCTAAGGATTCATGAGCAGAAATGGGCTAAATTCCCAACCAATATAATTCACCACAAATAATGTCGCCACCTCTAGTTACAGTGTTGAAGTAAAATAACCTGAGGGAGATGGAGGTAAGGCTGGAACTGTGGGTTTTAGATGATCCACCAAATGAAATGGGGAGTCTGAATAGATTTAACCCACATCTGATTTAGAATCTGAAGACCTTGAAGAAGGGACTCATATCTTCCTATGTCTGAATATGTTGCCAAGCACAATGTCAATACTCAAATAATCTATAATCACAAGTCGATGACGTGGAGAGGCACAGGTGGGATGTTTCAGACAACAGGAGCTTCAAGAGGAGGAATGAGGTTCTCTGAAGTGAGAGAGGAGGACGGCATTGGATGAGCAGGGAGGGAAGGAGAGAGAGAGGTCTGTTAAATCGAGTAGAACAAGTCTATGGAGGACTTTAAAACCAAAATGAGCAGTCTTCTAATGGAGTCTGAAATAAGATGAGACTCCAGCGGCATGGGCTAAGCGTGGGAATGACACGGTTGTGTTTATTTGGGCAAAGGTGGACAGTAGCATTACACACATGCAGGAAGTTGGAGAGGTGGGAATTGCAAGTCAAGAGGAGATGAAGGTATGGATAGGCTTTCAACTGGAGGCCAGACAGTGGCATGACACAGGAAATGATAGGGAGGTGCTGATAGGCAGACGGCAGACATGGGAGGTGTGGAGGAGGAAAAGTCAGGGTCAAGGAGGACACCAGCATTATGGACAGAGGAAACAAATGGAGCATATTACAATACAGTGCCTGCATAGTGACCAGGATGGGGTTGATGCCTGATGCAGTACAATGCTCATGTCAAACAACCAAGCAGTACTGTGGGTCATCTACACAAGCCTTCTGAGTGGGGCTGTTGTGATCCAGACAGTTACCCTGCTCTTGATCTGAATTTAGTCTGCAGATGTTGCTGTGAAGGTTGAAGAGCCAAAGAAGTGAAATAATGTTACCTTCTATAGAGGGGGGAAGAGGTAAGGGCATCTCACGCGCTGGAAGTATTTTTCTACTGATTCGGTAAGTAAAGTGTTCAGTACATTTGGCTGCACAGGGCAGCATGAGCTCAATATAGAGTGTTCTGCAGTCTTAGGATGCCATCTGTAGCCCAGTGCTGTGCTATACAACTTCCTTTATCTCAGGTAACAGGGTATCTCTCTATATCAGGGGTAGGCAACCTATGGCATGTGTGCCGAAGGCGGCATGCAAGGTCATTTTCAGTGGCACTCACACTGCCCAGGTCCTGGCCACCGGTCCAGGGGGCTCTGCATTTTAATTTAATTTTAAATAAAGCTTCTTAAACATTTTAAAAACCTTATTTACTTTACATAGTTTAGTTATATATTATAGACTTATAGAAAGAGACCTTCTAAAAACGTTAAAATGTATGACTGGCATACGAAACCTTAAATTAGAGTGAATAAATGAAGACTCGGCACACCGCTTCTGAAAGATTGCTGACCCCTGCTCCATATGATTACATAGACATAGTGCTTGTGACACTGAAATAAAGGCCAATCAGGGTTCCGACAGAAGTGTTCAAACTGTCTGGACAGTATATGTTGGAGAGGCCCACAAAATCCTGTTCTCAGTTTATTGGAATGATACGGGTTAAATAACTATATGTAAGTTTCCCTCATATGTGCACACTTGGTGGGTAGCAATGGCTGGCACACACACTCCAGCACGCTCTCCAATGCAATGCACCACCACCACCAACCTTATAGCTCTGATCCACGGGCAAGGTTTGAAAAGGAGAACAGCGAATGAAAGACAAGAGGAAAGGGCGTAAGCTATCAAACTGTAGCAAATAGCAGATCTGAGCCACAGCAATGGAAATATCCTAGTAGCTCTACTTGGAACGGAGACCAGGTTTTGATCACAGTGACTTTGGTGGATTTCTCCAGATTCCCACTAGTGTAGCAGATCTAAATCTGGCCCACCACAGCTTTGTAAATGGGAAATGCTTTGCTTTTGGGGAACACAGCTACCATCTGCTGTAAAAGCTAGAGCAAAGCCTGGCTCTGTATAACAGAGACATCTACTGGAGACTCTCTTTGAATGCATGTACTGCAGCTCTGGCTTTTGGACCGAGTGCATACCAAGTATTAACCCTAAAATTTCTTCTAATTTTATTTTACCATTGTGCACAGTAAAGTCATAATTATAGTCCTTATTTTATGTAGCAAGTTCTATTTTTTTAACCTGAGTGGCATTCTGTGGAACAGAGGCTAAAACAAACTCAGTATAACAATATCAAATTAGGCATAGAGGGGAATGATCACATCCCTTGATCTGCTGGCAATTCCCCTACTTATACAGCCCAGAATGCCATTAGCCTTCTTGGCAACAAGGGAATACTGTTGACTCATATCCAGCTTCTCGTCCACTGTAACCCCTAGGTCCTTTTCTGCAGAACTGCTGCCTAGCCACTTAGTCCCTAGTCTGTAGCAGTGCATGGGATTTTTCCATCCTAAATGAAGGACTCTGCACTTGTCTTTGTTGAACCTCATCATATTTCTTTTGGCCCAATCCTCTAATTTGTCTAGGTCCCTCTGTATCCTATCCCTACCCTCCAGCGTATCTACCACTCCTCCAAGTTTAGTGTCATCTGCAAACTTCCTGAGAGTGCGATGCATCCCATCAACCAGATCATTAATGAAGCTATTGAACAAGACCGGGCCCAGGAACAGCCCTTGGGGCACTCCGCTTGAAACCGGCTGCCAACTAGACATGGATCTATTGATCACTACCTGTTGAGCCTGATGATCTAGCCAGCTTTCTATCCACCTTGTAGTCCATTCATCCAGCCCATAATTCTTTAACTTGCTGGCAAGAATACTGTGGGAGACTGCATCCTCAAAGATTTCACTGTTAAGTCAAACTGGTCACTTGCCATAATTACTATTCTTTCTACACATCGGGGTGGTTTTTTCTGCCCCCCATTGGCTACACCCATAACCGTCCTGAAACCTTCTGTCCCCCTGCCCTTCCCACCTGAGCTCACAGTTTTCACCCACATTCCCCCCCATTGGTAGAGCCCTGTAAATAACACTTCTGTGAAGTAAGGAAATCTTATCTTCATTATTTGGCAGAGAAAGAAACCAAGGCAGAGGGTTTCAGATTCATGCCCAAAGTGGCAAAGAGAATTAGCCAGAGCTGGGGTTAGAATTCAGGATGTCCTGGCCACTAAGCCTGCACTCAAGCCACCAAACTGCAGCTCTTTGCCTACTGCTTAGATACTTGAAACAAAATTACTGGATATTTTTTTGGACTGACCGCTGTGAAGGCTCCGAAATATCCAAAATTGCCACTCCATGCAAAACCTTCCTAAAAGGGAAGGGGAGTGGGTAGAATTGTACCTAACTGCCTAAATATTAGACTGCATTCAAGGGCAGACAAGCAATTCATTAGTCAGTAAAAGCTTACTATTTTACAGAGCATCTCATGTGCTCGGTGCTGTACAAACATTGCGGTGGGGACAGTCTTGCTCCGATCTTATGATTTAGCCTAAATTCAGCTTTGAAAAGGTCATCAGAGCACCTGGCTGTTACAACTGATCACTAGTAAAATGCAACAGCTGGTTGTAGTTATTCTGTGGAACTTCTCAATGGGGCAGCTCTTTCTGCAGGAACTGAATACCAGGCCAGACAGAGGGATAAATAGGCCCTCTTGATTTAGTGCATAAGACAACAAAAGATCTCCTTAGAGGCACACAGTATCAATAGCCTATAACCAAAGTAGTGCTGGGAATTAGAGTGCCCTCTACACTCCAGATCCCTGTACTTGTCCCTCACTGCCCAGGGACAGACTCCAGGAAGCAGGAGGGAGGTAAACAGCTCTCATTTCATGGAGCAGTTCTGGCCCCTGCTGGCCATGGGATGAACCACTAAACACTTGTTCAAGCTGAATTGGCGTCAGGGGAGCAAGTGAGCTTGTAAAAGTTGTTCAGAGTGCAGGACTGGGTATTAGGACTCCCTCTGTTCTATAAATGGGTCTCCACTTGTATCAGCCTGCGAGCTTCATAACCTCCCTGTGACTCAGTTTCCTTTTCTGTAAAATATGGCTAATGATACTATTCTCACCTAGTGTTTCAGATTCTTCAGTGCACATCACAGTTTAAAGGCATAGCATTAACATTAGTAGTTAACACACAGCCTGAGACCGCTGTGTCCTCACTTAGAAGGAAAGTCATAGCTGGATTTCACACTTCCTGATGAATGTGACATGTTGCTCTGTCCAAAAGTGCTGCCTCAAGCCTCAAAAGTGCTGTCCTCACAGCTCTGACCCACCAAATTTTCATAATAGCCACACCATACAGGCATTTATAATCAGTAACATTTTTCTTATCTTCCATCATCACAGTGAACTACAGGCCCCCAGTTAGGGCCTAATCCAGCGAGGAATGGAGTGCACACAAATCGCACTGATGTCAATAATTATTATTTATTACTTGTATTACTGTGGCACCTAAACATACCAGTATTGGACCAGGATCCCATTGTACTAGGTGCTGACCAAACAGACGGTTCCCCACCCCAAAGAGCTTATTATATCAGTGAATCATACTCAGCACTTGTATGGGGAAAGGACTCATCAGAGTGGACCCCATTTGATGGGATTAATGAAAGGAAGAATATGATAACACTTTCATAATGCTTTACACTGGAGATCTCAAGGTGCTTTACAAGGCACCAGGGGAGTGCGCAGGAATTTAAATGTGACCCCTTTTGGAAGGGCATATTCTGTGCCCCGCCCACCTGAGAGCTTGCTCTCCCCCCTCCTTCCCCGGCCCTGGGAGGAGCTCATTGCCCCCACTGCCCAGCAGGACCTTGCTCTTCCCTCTCCCCACGACCAGGAGCTCACTCTACCCTCTCTTCCCCCCTCCCCCACCCCAGGAGGAGCACACTTTTCCCTGCTTCCATGGCCCCAGGACTGGAGAAGTTCTGTGTCCTGGACTATTATTGGGGTGGGGGCATGCCCCTGCTTGCCCCCACTCCATGTACACCCCTGAAGGGATCATTATTTCCATTGAAAATGAAGGACAGAAAGGTTAATTGACTCAGCCAAGGTCCCACTGCTAATCATTGGCAGAGCTGGGAATGTGAATTGTAGTTGCTCACGAACAGGCCCTTAGATAGCAGCACAAAGAATGTTGATTTTAACGTACATGTTTGTTATAGCTTGAGAACAGCATAGCTCAAAGGGGAAATTTTTATTTTCACAGCAGGCTATTTCCAAGGCAAAGCCTATTTCAAGTGATCCCCTAAAGAGCAGACAGAAGGTTTACTTGTATTTTTGGTAGGTCGATTAAAGTGCATATCACTACAAAATGGAGTGGACCTCCTTGGCTGAATGACTCCGGGGCCCAAGAAATGGGATAACATCCTGCAGTGTGACCATTGCATACAAGGTCATAAACTTGATTAATAATAATTGCACTTCTACAAAATCTTCTACCTGAGGATCTCAAAGCACTTTGCAAGCATTGTAAATTTAATTATATTAATATGTGGAGATATTCCTATCTCATAGAGCTAGTAGAGACCCTGAAAGGTCATTGAGTCCAGTCCCCTTGTCATACCTTTAGTCCCAGATTTGGACCTTAGCGTCCAAAATATGGGGGTTAGCATGAAAACCTCCAAGCTTAGTTACCAGCTTGGACCTGGTACTTGCTGCCACCACCCAAAAAATTAGAGTGTTTTGGGGCACTCTGGTCCCCCTGAAAAACCTTCCCTGGGGACCCCAAGACCCAAATCCCTTGAGTCTCACAACAAAGGGAAATAATCCTTTTTCCCTTCCCCCCTCCAGGTGCTCCTGGAGAGATACACAGACACAAGCTCTGTGAATCCAAACAGAGTGACTCCCCCTCTCCGTTTCCAGTCGTGGAAACAAAAGCACTTTCCTCTTCACCCAGAGGGAATGCAAAATCAGGCTAGCAAATCCAACACACACACAGATCTCCCCCTGATTTCTTCCTCCCACCAATTCCCTGGTGAGTACAGACTCAATTTCCCTGAAATTTCCCAGAAAAGAAAACTCCAACAGGTCTCAGAAAGAAAGCTTTATATAAAAAGAAAGAAAATACATACAAATGGTCTCTCTGTATTAAGGTGACAAAATACAGGGTCAATTGCTTAGAAGAAATATGAATAAACAGCCTTATTCAAAAAGAATACAAATCAAAGCACTCCAGCACTTATATTCATGCAAATACCAAAGAAAAGAAACCATATAACTTACTATCTGATCTCTTTGTCCTTACACTTAGAAACAGAAGATTAGAAAACAGAAACTACTTCTCCAAAGCTCAGAGGAAAGCAGGCAGACAGACAAAAGACTCAGACACAAAATTCCCTCCACCCAGAGTTGAAAAAATCCGGTTTCCTGATTGGTCCTCTGGTCAGGTGCTTCAGGTGAAAGAGACATTAACCCTTAGCTATCTGTTTATGACACGCCCCCCAAATTGCAGACAGTGGGGAAGCTCACTGGCGGCGATTTCCGTCTAGAACTTTAAAATAAACAGATTACTACAACACATGTACCTTTACATATACCACTAAGTATATAACTAACAGACTTCTACATTTTAAGAACACTGTTTAACTACTGAATTCTGGGAAACTCTCATGGGGGAGTGCATCAGCTACTTTGTTAGAAGCTCCTGTGATGTGCTGAATTTCAAAATCAAAATCTTGGAGAGCTAAACTCCAACGAAGAAGTTTCTTGTTGTTCCCCTTGGCAGTATGAAGCCACTTTAGTGCCGCATGGTCAGTTTGTAGTTGGAACCGCCATCCCCAAACATATGGGCGAAGCTTTTCCAGGGCGTACACAATGGCATAGCATTCCTTTTCACTGACTGACCAGTAACTTTCCCTCTCAGACAGTTTCTTGCTGAGAAACACGACAGGATGGAAGTTGTGATCTGTTGCTTCCTGCATGAGCACTGCTCCTATACCACGCTCAGATGCATCTGTGGTTACTAGGAATGGCTTGTCAAATTCCGGGGTCCTGAGCACAGGGTCAGACATGAGCATCGCCTTAAGCTGGGTAAAGGCCTTTTGACACTCATCAGTCCACTTAACTGCATTTGGCTGGGTCTTTTTGGTCAGGTCGGTCAGTGGGGTAGCGATTTGGCTGTAGTGTGGTACAAATCGCCTGTAGTATCCGGCCAAGCCTAAGAAGGATTGGACCTGCTTCTTGGACCGTGGGACAGGCCACTTTTGGATAGCATCCACCTTGGCCTGTAGGGGGTTTATGGTTCCTCGACCCACCTGGTGCCCCAGGTAAGTCACTCTGTTTTGGCCTATTTGACACTTTTTGGCCTTAACAGTTAGTCCGGCCTGCCTGATGCGCTCAAAGACCTTTTCCAGGTGTAGTAGGTGTTCGGGCCAGGAGTCTGAAAAAATGGCCACATCATCGAGGTAGGCAACTGCAAATTCTCCCAGTCCAGCTAGTAGACCATCTACCAGCCTCTGGAAGGTGGCGGGTGCATTTCGAAGGCCGAAAGGAAGGACATTGAATTCATACACCCCCGCATGGGTGACGAATGCTGACCTCTCCTTGGCAGGTTCATCTAGCGGTACTTGTCAGTACCCCTTGGTTAAGTCTATTGTAGAGATGAACTGGGCACGTCCCAACTTCTCCAATAGCTCATCGGTGCGTGGCATTGGATAGTTGTCCGGACGAGTTACCGCATTTAGCTTACGGTAGTCCACGCAAAAGCGTATTTCCCCATCTGGTTTGGGTACCCAAACCACTGGAGATGCCCATGCACTGGTAGATGAGCGGATTATACCCATCTGTAGCATGTTCTGGATCTCCCGTTCTATAGCAGCTTGGGCATGAGGAGACACCCGGTAGGGTGGGGTTCTGATTGGGTGAGCATTACATGTATCAATGGAGTGGTATGCCCGTTCAGTCTGTCCTGGGGTGGCTGAGAACAATGGGGTGAAGCTAGTGCACAGCTCCTTGATTTGTCGCCGCTGCAGACGTTCCAGGGTGATTGAGAGGTTCACCTCTTCCACGCCACCGTCTTTTTTCCCGTCGTAGTAGACACCGTCAGGCCACTCAGCCTCATCTCCCTGGACTGTAAACTGACAAACCTGTAAGTCTCTGGAATAGAAAGGCTTGAGAGAATTAACATGGTACACTTTAGGCTTTAGTGAGGAATTGGGAAATGCTATGAGGTAGTTTACAGTTCCCAGGCGCTCTTGGACCGTGAATGGCCCTTCCCATGATGCTTCCATCTTATGGGCCTGTTGCGCCTTCAAGACCATAACCTGGTCTCCTACCTTGAAGGAACGTTCTCTGGCATGTCTATCATACCAGGCCTTTTGCTCTTCCTGAGCATTCTTTAGTTTCTCTCTAGCAAGGGCTAAAGAGTGTCGGAGGGTGCTTTGTACGTTGCTTACAAAGTCCAGAATGTTAGTTCCTGGAGAAGGCGTAAACCGCTCCCATTGCTGCTTCACCAACTGTAATGGCCCCTTAACCTCGTGACCATACACAAGTTCAAACGGTGAAAACCCTAAACTGGGATGTGGTACAGCCCTGTAGGCAAACAGCAACTGCTGCAACACTAGGTCCCAATTATTGGAGAATTCGTTGATGAATTTTCGTATCATGGCCCCCAAAGTTCCATTGAACCTTTCCACCAGGCCATTGGTTTGATAGTGGTACGGGGTGGCAACCAAGTGGTTCACCCCATGAGTTTCCCACAGTTTTTCCATGGTCCCTGCCAGGAAATTAGACCCTGAATCTGTAAGGATGTCGGAGGGCCAACCTACCCTGGCAAAGATGTCTGTTAGGGCCAGGCACACAGTGTTAGCCCTGGTGTTGCCTAGAGCTACAGCTTCCGGCCATCGGGTAGCAAAGTCCACTAAAGTCAGTACGTACTGCTTTCCTCTGGGTGTCTTTTTTGGGAAAGGACCCAGAATATCCACAGCTACTCGCTGAAATGGGACCTCAATTATGGGGAGTGGCTGGAGAGGGGCCTTGACCTGGTCTTGAGGCTTTCCCACTCTTTGGCATACCTCACAAGACCGGACATACTTGGCAACGTCCTTGCCCATCCCCTCCCAGTGGAAGGACTTCCCCAACCGGTCCTTGGTTCTGTTCACCCCAGCATGGCCACTGGGATGATCATGGGCTAAGCTTAAGAGCTTCCCCCGGTACTTAGTTGGAACCACCAACTGTTTTTGCGGCTGCCATTCTTCCCGGTGTCCACCAGAAAGAATTTCCTTGTATAAAAGTCCTTGGTCTATAACAAACCGGGATCGATTAGAATAGCTGAGAGGCGGTGGGGTGCTCCGTGCCGCCGCCCAAGCTTTCTGAAGGCTGTCATCTGCTTCCTGCTCAGTCTGGAACTGTTCCCTTGAGGCTGGGGTCACCAGTTTTTCCTCAGACTGTGGACTTGGGCTTGGTCCCTCTGGAAGCGATGTAGGTGATGGGGTTGTTTCCGTTGCTGGTGAACCGCTCTCCACTGGTGCACCTGAGGGTACTTCAGGCTCGGGCTGAGCCTTTTGGGTATGGCTGTCTGTTGCTTCTGCCAGTTCTGGCTCGCTGGCGCCCTCTGGCGTTGAGTTTGAAGATGTGGTTGCACTTGCTGGTGCTGGTTGCTGTTCCAGTTCCGGGCCTGGGACTGGAGGTGCTGTGGCTGTTTCTGTGGTTGGCCTGGAATCCGGGTCCACTACCTCTGTCTGGGTCTCTGGTAACACAAACGGGGCGTCTGTGGACGGCTCAGGAACAGGAATGGGTCTGGGAGCTTGCCTGGTTTGGCTACGTGTAACCATTCCCACTCTCTTGGCCCGCTTCACCTGGTTGGCCAAGTCTTCCCCCAGTAGCATGGGGATAGGATAATTGTCATAGACTGCAAAAGTCCACATTCCTGACCAGCCTTTATACTGGACAGGCAGTTCAGCTGTAGGCAAGTCTACAGCTTGTGACATGAAGGGGTAAATTGTAACTTTGGCCTTTGGGTTGATGAATTTGGGGTCTACAAAGGACTGGTGGATAGCTGACACTTGTGCCCCCGTGTCTCTCCACGCAGTAACCTTCTTTCCGCCCACTCTCAAATTTTCCCTTCACTCCAAGGGTATTTGAGAGGCATTCGGGCCTGGGGATCTTTGGTATGATGGTGGTGTAATGAATTGCACTCGCATGGTGTTCTTTGGACAGTTGGCCTTGATATGTTCCAGTTCATTACACTTAAAGCATCTTCCATCTGATGGGTCACTGGGCCAAGATGAGTTACTGGAGACTGGTGAGGTGGAAGAGTAGGGTGTCTGTGGCTTTACTTGGGTGGTATGTGGGGTCTTTGGCTGTCCTCGGTTGTAGGGTTTATGGTCGGTGTGCCCCCTGGGGTAATCGTTCCCCCTGACAGTAGCTTTCTTGCTTTCTGCCACTTCCATCCATTTGGCTCCAATCTCCCCCGCCTCAGCGAGATCTTTGGGTTTTCCATCTTGTATGTACTGTGTGATGTCTTCAGGAACACCATCCAAGAACTGCTCCATTTGTATGAGGAGGTGCAGTTCTTCCAAGGTTTGAACGTTGTGTCCTGTTATCCAGGCCTCATAGTTTTTTGCAACGTAGTAGGCGTGTTTGGGAAATGACACATCTGGTTTCCACTTTGGGGTTCTGAAGCGCCGACAGGCATGATCTGGGGTTATCCCCATTCTGTATCTGGCCTTGGTTTGAAAAAGTTTATAGTCATTCATTTGCTGCTTAGGCATTTCAGCTGCCACCTCTGCTAAAGGTCCACTGAGCTGTGACCTCAATTCTACCATGTACTGGTCTTCGGGGATGCTGTACCCAAGACAGGCTCTTTCAAAATTTTCCAAGAAGGCCTCGGTGTAATCACCTGCCTTGTAGGTGGGAAATTTCCTGTGCTGTGGAGCAATAATTGGCGCTGGGTTGTTAGGGTTGGCTGGCACATGCAGCCCAGATTTTGCCAAGTCCAGTTCATGTTTTCTCTGTTTTTCCTTCTCTTCATTCTCTTTTTGTTGTTTTTCCATTTCTTTTTGTTGTTTTTCCATTTCTTTTTGGTGTTTTTCCATGTCTCGGCAGTGGTCCGCCTCTTTGGCTGCCTGTTCTCTCTGGTAGGCTGCCTGTTCTCTTTGGTAGGCTGCCTCTCTTTCTCTCTCTCTTATTTCCATCTCTGTTTGTTTTATTTCCAGTTGTCGCCTGTGTTCAGCTTCTCTGACTTGTTCTTCGGCCTCAATTTTTGCCTTAGAAGTCATGGTTCTGGTTTTCTTGTGTTGGGGTGCCCTCCGGTGGTTATATTCTGAACTGCAGGCTCTGTTGCCTCCTAGAGTCTGCCTAGCAACAGTGCCTTTAGCTAATCTTCAATGTTAAGTAAACCTGAAAAACCACTTTATTTGCATGTATATAGTACTGGTAATGACTCTCAATGGGAGAGCTATTGCATGACAAAAGACCTGTAACAGCTCCTTAATGGCTTCTTGCTTAATATGCAAGCCACAAACTGCCAGAGAGAGCAGAAAAAAGAATTCTCTCTGGTTCCCTTTTAAAACCAAACTATTTCTCTCTGCTAAAAAGTCCCTAGCAGAGAAAAGAAAAATAAAATATTCCTACTGGCTTCTGGATTTTGTCTATCCCATAACCGCTGCACACCATGTCATACCTTTAGTCCCAGATTTGGACCTTAGCGTCCAAAATATGGGGGTTAGCATGAAAACCTCCAAGCTTAGTTACCAGCTTGGACCTGGTACTTGCTGCCACCACCCAAAAAATTAGAGTGTTTTGGGCCACTCTGGTCCCCCTGAAAAACCTTCCCTGGGGACCCCAAGACCCAAATCCCTTGAGTCTCACAACAAAAGGAAATAATCCTTTTTCCCTTCCCCCCTCCAGGTGCTCCTGGAGAGATACACAGACACAAGCTCTGTGAATCCAAACAGAGTGACTCCCCCTCTCCGTTTCCAGTCCTGGAAACAAAAGCACTTTCCTCTTCACCCAGAGGGAATGCAAAATCAGGCTAGCAAATCCAACACACACAGATCTCCCCCTGATTTCTTCCTCCCACCAATTCCCTGGTGAGTACAGACTCAATTTCCCTGAAATTTCCCAGAAAAGAAAACTCCAACAGGTCTCAGAAAGAAAGCTTTATATAAAAAGAAAGAAAATACATACAAATGGTCTCTCTGTATTAAGGTGACAAAATACAGGGTCAATTGCTTAGAAGAAATATGAATAAACAGCCTTATTCAAAAAGAATACAAATCAAAGCACTCCAGCACTTATATTCATGCAAATACCAAAGAAAAGAAACCATATGACTTACTATCTGATCTCTTTGTCCTTACACTTAGAAACAGAAGATTAGAAAACAGAAACTACTTCTCCAAAGCTCAGAGAAAGCAGGCAGACAGACAAAATTCCCTCCCCCCAGAGTTGAAAAAATCCAGTTTCCTGATTGGTCCTCTGGTCAGGTGAAAGAGACATTAACCCTTAGCTATCTGTTTATGACACCCCTGCCTTAGCTAGCAGGACCAAGTACTGATTTTGCCCCAGATCCCTAAGTGGCCTCCTCAAGGATTGAACTCACAACTCTGGGTTTAGCAAGCCAATGCTCAAATCACTGAGTTATCCCTCCCTTCCCCCCAGGTGAGGGGAGCATTATTATCACCATTTTACAGAAATAGAAACACTGACAAGAGAGGTTAAGGCCCCAATTTTCAAAACTGGGCACTTATGGGTGGCTGCATTTGAAAATGAGTCAACATGACTTGCAGAAGGTCACAGAGGAAGACCATGGCAGAGCCAGGGACAGAACCCATAATTCCTAACATCTAGGTTGTATGCTTTAGCCATCTTTCCTCTCTAACTAGGCTTAAACAGAATCAGCATTACAAGTAAGCCACATGGACAGGACAGTTTTCTCTCCTGGGCCCCAGTGAGTCTAATGCCGACCCTGCTTGGCGGCCCCCTGAAACCTGCATGTGCCACCCCAGAGGCCTCAGATCCCCCACCCCAATTGAGAACTGCTGATTTAGAAGGCTCTGCCCCTTTAAGGGCATCCTACTGTGCTTAGAGCATCAAAATAACCAGGACCAACCCAGGGATTGAGTTGGGAAATGTTCTCTTTCTACAACTAAAGCTACGCTGCCAGGGCACCTCAGGGGTATTTTTGCAGTTAGGCAGACTGGCAAATGAATGCCCCTCACTAGCCACTAACAGTCAGAGTTTTAAAGGGCCTACGCATGCAGTTAGTGGAAGTCGGGCACTTAGGTGCTTTTGAAAATCTCATTAGGCACCTACCTGCATGTTTGGGTTCCTAAATACCTTTCCAAATCTGGCCCTAACATCATCTCATCCCAGGCAATTTGCTATTCTGACTGCATGGCAAAGCCAGCCACATGGCTTTCAAGCACTGAGCCTTAAAAATGCAAACTAGAGTTCCAAGGTGCCAGGAGAGATTTGCCTCCCCAGCTAGTCCTTGGGGGAGAGAAGGGGAGGAAATCAGGCTCTGAGTTGTCATATACAGCCCACCCCCAAGTGATCCAGATGTAAGCAGAGTCAGGATAAGCTCTACCCTGACATCTGGTGGAAAGAATTTCAGAGAGTGTATTTGCATAGGCACGCCTACCCTATCCCAGACTGCCGAGCTGTGGGACTGCTTGGTGACAAATGACTCACCCTCAGTTGGGTGGTACTTGCTAGACAAGAGACATGGGTTCCAAAACCCCAGTGAATTGAGAGAGGTTGGGGACAGGTATGTGTGCCTGGTGGTGCAGTCTCCTTGTGGAGCCAGAAGCACCAGTTCCACCCCCTCCTCTCTCCACTGTAGAACGTCAGAGTTGATTTTTTTTATTCCCTCAAGAATCTAAATACAGGTTACTGAGCTGAACTCACTTTGGGCTAATGGTGCACTAGCACTGGGGCTCCCCTATGATAAGCTGAGATCACTAAGAGTTGAAATCACTAAAGAGCTGAAATTACAGAGCTGAGAGCACTGAGTACTGTGCTAACTAGTGGGGGAGCCTGAAGATGTACTGTGGAACCTTATAGACTAACAGATGTTTTGGAGCATGAGCTTTCGTGGGTGAATACCCACTTCTTCAGATGCATGTGGTGGAAATTTCCAGGGGCAGTATATATATATGCTACCAAGCTAGAGATAACGAGGTCAGTTCAATCAGGGAGGATGAGGCCCTGTTCTAGCAGTTGAGGTGTGAAAACCAAGAGAGGAGAAACTGGAACAGAGCAGCTGGTGGAGTGGAGCAGTTGTGGGGACGGCTGGAGCGGATCACGGGACAGCTGGTGGCAGCGGAGCGGCTGGCAGAATGGAGTACTTGTGGGACGGGTGGAGCGGCCCACAGAGCGAGCGGAGCCAAGCAGTTTGCAGAGAGAACTGGAGCAGCTCATGGAGCAGAGCAGCTGGTGGAGTGGAGCAGTTTCTGAGGACGGCTGGAGGGGCAGAGTGGAGCGGCTGGTAAAGCGGAGCAGTTCATGGAGAAGGCGGAAGCAGAACCCACGGAGAGGCAGGGCAGTTGGCCCCGGACCACGTAAGGTGCCCCTTTCTACCCAGGCTGGGGGGAGGGACCTCTACAGATAAACTCTCGAACTCTGGGGTGGCATTGACCAGAGGCTTTTGGGTTGTTGGACTTTGGGGTGATTGGACTTAAAACCCTAAGGGAAAAAAGGACAGTGCCAAACGTACTTGGAGGTGGGTTTTTGTTTATGGTTTGTGTTATAACCCTGTTTGTGGTGTTTCTCCAATGGGATGCCGCATTGATTCCTTCCTTTATTAAAAAGATTTTGCTACACTCAGACTCCGTGCTTGCGAGAGGGGAAGTATTGCCTCCTAGAGGCGCCCAGGGGGGTGTGGTATGTGAGTGTCCCAGGTCACTGGGTGGGGGCTCGAGCCGGTTATGCATTGTGTTACTGAAACGGAACCCCTGGATACTGAACCCGGCCCTTGTTGCTGCCAACTCAGAGAGGCAGAAGGGTTACACAACTGTTGCCAGCACACAGGGTGCCCGAGGACAGCAACAGTGGGGGTGTTCGTCGCCCGGTGTGCTTCACGCCAAAGAACACACCAAGGTGGAGAAGCAGGCTAAGTTTATTTGAGATCTCAAAGCAAACCTGATGCACGGAGACAGGCACGTCTCAGATCATGCACACTGATACAAACAGTTTCTCTCTTCTTATACATGCTTTAGCCAAGCCGTTTCTATTACCCCCATGCCCCCCTCTTCCCCCCCCTCCCGCCTTTCCCTGTGACTGCTACAAAAGCAATTATCCCATGTAGATAAATCACTCCTGGCACCTACTAATCTATCTTCGTTAGTGACTCTTCTCTAAACTACTATCTCATCCTAGTTTGTTATTCTACTCCCCTAGCCAGGTGCCTACAGGCCTCATTAGTGCCTTTTGGTACCGGCACTGTAGCTGATAGTTAGCCCCCCTTACATTCCATTCTTTAAGCTAGCTTGTCAGGTCGCTGAGAGTTTAAACATGGAAGAACTTTGGTTCACTGAGGCCTGAACAGGGGGCTTCATTGAGACACAGTGGCTTTCCACCCTCCCGAGTGGGCCAATGACACCAACAATTCCCTCCTTTGAGAACACTCAACAAATCTTTGGCTGAGTTTTCTCATACTCTACAGACAAAATGTGATTGAGTTCTATGGAGCTGGGGCTCTCAACAAGAGGGTAGGTAGGGATCTCTGGGGCCTGGGGGTTACAAAGTTTGCGGAGCAACAGCTTGAAACATACGATCAGGAGGAGGGTGATCAGGCATAGGGCCACACCTGTGAGGAGGAGACGCACAAGGCCGTTCCCCAGCCCTTCTAGATTAGGCAACCAATTCCAGAGGGAATCAAAAATTGTGGGTTCCCTTTCCTGGGCCTTCCAATGGATGAGGGCCTGTTCGGCTGACAAAATGTGTTTGTTAATGTCCTGTGCATTTTCTGGGACATAAGTACAACACTCGCTGCCAACCAGGGCACACACCCCGCCCTGGGAGGCTAGAACATAATCCAGGGCCTGTCTGTTTTGCAGGGCCAGCAATCGGAGCTGGTAAAGCTCTGAGTTAAGGCTCTTCTCTATGGCCAGGGTCTCATTAGCAAACTTGGTGAGAAACATAGAAAGTTTACGATATATTTGAGACAGCCGTCCCACCCCATAAGAGGGGAGGAGGATCATACCGAGTCTGTCTCCCTCACCAATGGGCTCAGGGGTGGCATACAAGGACCTACGATGCCTGGGGCGGCCAGGGGGCAGTTCAGGAAGCACTCGAAGAGGAGGAGCAAGATATCCCACATAACAGCTTCCATACCACCGATGTGGGAGCCACTTATAGGCAGAGGTACCACAAACATAAAAGGAGTGGCCATTTCCCACTAGCCCATTATAACCACTTTGCCACCTTTCAGTTTGGGAGCTACTGAAAGATCCGAACCTGGCAGTAGAATTGGGTTTTCCATTAACATAGACTGGGATATAGGCATTACTGCCAGGGGATAGATAATACTGGCAGGTGCTGTTCCCAGCGGACCAGGTGTGATTGCTGGACTTGGACTGCTGATAGCACACCAACCCTGGGCTCACTGGCCGCAGCCTGATAGGGGGAGGGAGATGCATTGAGTTGGCTTGCGGTTTCCAGGGGTCGTCCCTTAATGCATACTGGGACTCAATTGTACAGTTCTGAGACAAGGGGGTACCTGAAATGTTTTTCCCCCTACTGAACCATCCCCAACAGAGATCTGACCAATTTTGGGGAACCACCCTTCAGGGCAATCCAGCTGCATGGTGTGGGATTTGGGAGCATATCCAGCAGTTGGAGAGGTTAAACTTTTGGGCAAAACAAACTTTCAGGGCCTTATACGTGTTTGTCCCCAGCTTGTTAGGGATTCCTCTCCATCCCGCATGTGCCTGGGGAGAACCAGGAGTTACCAAAATGAGTGCTTCCATGGCAAGGAGTAATACTGTGGCTAGCTTTGACCTGAACTTTATACTGGGCTGGTAACCGTGAGGCCTAACAATTACAATTTCCCAAATACCCACAAAATAACAACCCAATAGCAAACAGATTAAAAACAGAAGGGACCAGGCCACGAGGTTAGGCCGGCCCTGTGAAAATAAACAGAACCAATGCTCAGAGTGGTCGCTGGGAATATGCCGTGACTGTTCGAAGAGGGCACAGGGCATTTCCAGCAGACCTTACTGTCTTTTAAACAACAGCTTAAGTCCCAAATCGTCGCTGGCAGTGTTTTCCGCAGGCTGGACGGTCCACCGTTCAGGAGCAGGCACTGCTTTTAGACGAGAGTGATGGATCCAGTGCTTGTGTCCCTCAACCTTTGCAGCTGTGTGTGAGACCAGCAGGACAGTGTGGGTCCCTTCCACTTCTCTTGGAGAGGCTCGTCCTTCCAGGTACGAACGAGGACGGAGTCACCTGGTTGCAGGGAGTGGACAGGAGCATTCAGCGGGAGGGGCTGCAAATCTTTGGTATACCTGTGAAGAGAACAAAGAACAGCAGACAGAGAGCACAGGTACTGAGACAAGAAACCACAGCCTACCTCCCACTCCCCTAACAGAACCGGTGTACCATTTAAAGGCCATGCCCTTCCAAACATAATCTCGAAGGGACTGAGCCCTAACCTGCCCTTTGGGAGAGCGCGAACTCGAAGCAAAACAAGGGGTAAGGCATTAGGCCATCGGAGAGATGCTTCCTGGCAAACCTTTGAGAGATGTCGTTTGAGGGTCTGATTTGTGCGTTCCACTACTCCACTGGCCTGAGGTCGCCAGGGGGTGTGGAGCTTCCAGGGGATCTGTAGGGCATTCGATATCTTCTGGACAACTTGTGACGTGAAGTGCGTTCCGTTGTCAGATTCCATCCATTGAGGAAGCCCAAATCGTGGAATGATCTCCTTGACAAACTTAAGGGCTACCGTTCTGGCAGTGTTGTTACGACATGGGAAAGCTTCGGGCCATCCACTGAATCGGTCCGTTAGGACGAGGAGGTATTTGAACCCCTGGGCCCGAGGGAACTCAGTAAAGTTTATTTGCCAAACCAATCCTGGGCCTGGGGTAGGTTTTAGTGTGGCTGGCAGCACTGGTACTCCTGGTCGGGGGTTATTCTTTTGGCAGACTAGGCATTCAGCTTGTATCTGGGATACTAGGGGTCTAAGCCCAGAGGTTAGAAAATATTTATTTACAAGCTGGGTTAAAGCCTCTTTGCCAGCATGAGTAGTCTGGTGTAGTTTCTGTAGCACTGGCAGTATTAGATTCTTTGGTAGGAGGACTTTTTCTTCCGTGGAGTGGAGCCATCCCTCCTTTTCCATCAGCCCGAGTGTGTCTGCCAGGTTCCTTTCCTCACGAGAGTACTGAGGGGCTGGAAGCTCTCCTACCGATGGGATGAGGGCGTGCATATGGGCATCTTCAGCTTCCAGTGTTTCCAGGGTAGCGGCTCGCTTGGCTTCCCTGTCTGCCCTAGCATTGCCCTTAGCCACGTCTTGATCTTCCTTTTGGTGAGCCCTGCAGTGTACCACTGCTACCGCCGAGGGGAGCTGTACCGCTTCTAAAAGCCGGAGGATCTGGGATCCATGCTTGACCGGAGAGCCTTGGGCTGTCAGCATTCCTTTCTGCTTCCACAGACCGGCATGAGCGTGCAGAACTCTAAAGGCATATCTGGAATTAGTGAAAATGTTAACTTTTTTCCCTTTTGACAGTTCAAGTGCACGGGTTAGGGCTACCAGTTCAGCCAGCTGGGCTGATGTTCCAGCAGGCAAACCCTCCGCTTCCACAGTTTCATGGAGAGTTACAACAGCATAGCCCGCCCTCCTTTGTCCATTTACAACAGTGCTACTGCCATCAGTATACCACTCATAGTCTGCATTTGGGAGTGGCTGATCTTTTAAATCTGGACGGCTGGAGTATTGAGTATTTATTACATCCAAGCAGTCATGTTCCTGTTTTTCTGTTTCTGGCAACAGGGTGGCTGGGTTAAGGGAGGGGCAAGTCTGCAGGGCAACTTCAGGATTTTCTACAAGTTTAGCCTGGTACCGAGCCATTCGAGCTTGTGTAAGCCAGAGACCACCCCTAGTGTCCAGCAGGGCTTGGACCATATGGGGAGTATATACTTGTACCTTTCCCCCCAAAGTCAGCTTCTCTGCTTCCCCAAGCACTAGGGCAGTGGCTGCAACCGCTCGCAGACATGCTGGCCACCCTTTGGCAACTTGATCCAGCTGTTTAGAGAAATATGCCACAGGACGCTTCCAAGTGCCTAATAACTGAGTAAGCACTTCCAGAGCCACCCCTTTCCTTTCATGCACGTACAGCTGAAATGGCTTAGAGAGGTCTGGCAGACCCAGGGCTGGGGCTTCCATCAGTTTTCTTTTCAAACCCTTAAATGCCTTGTCAGCTTCTGCTGACCAGTGAAAGGGGTCGTGATCTGCTTCCTTAACACATTCGTACAAGGGTTTAGCCCACAGTCCGAACTCTGGAATCCATATTCTGCAGAAGCCTGCCATGCCCAGAAACGCTCTGAGCCGTTTGCGATTGCTTGGGACAGGAATTTGACAGATAGCTTCCTTTCTCTCGTTCGAAAGCTGACGTTCCCCCTGCCTTAGGTGAAATCCTAAGTACTGCACTTCTGTGAGGGCAATTTGAGCCTTGCTCCGAGCTACTCTATACCCCCGGAGTCCGACAAAGTTTAGGAGGCTCACAGTAGCCTTAAGGCAGGGAGTTAGACCCACAGCAGCAATTAACAGGTCATCTACATACTGCAGGAGGAGAACTTTATCCTCATTGTCCCATTCCTCTAAGTCTCGGGCCAGTGCCTGGCCAAAAAGGGTAGGAGAGTTTTTAAATCCCTGGGCCAGCACTGTCCAGCAAAGCTGCTTTTTAACCCTGTTGTTGTCTTCCCACTCGAAGGAGAAAATCTCCTGAGACTGAATGTCAACTGGAATCGTGAAGAAAGCATCTTTTAAATCCAGGACTGAAAAGTGGGTGTACTGCCCCCCTACAGAAGCCAACAGTGTATACGGGTTTGGAACAAGGGGGTGCAGAGTCTTGACTCGCTCATTCACAGCCCTCAGGTCCTGGACCAGCCGATATGTGCCATTGGGTTTTCGCACAGGCAAGATGGGGGTGTTCCAAGCTGACTGGCATTCCCGCAGTACCCCATACTTTAGGAACTGGTCTATAGTTTCCTGTAGTCCCTCTCTGGCTTCTCTTTTGATCGGATACTGCTTAATCTGCACTGGACCTTTTCCTGGCAGGAGCTGAACCTTAATGGGGGTGTGATGGGCTGCTTTTCCTGGGACCCCCGATGCCCACACTAGAGGGAAAACCTGATCTTCCCACTGGCTCCACTCTGGGGCTTGCATGGCTGAAGGCTCAACTGCAAGGGTCATTATCCAGGCATTCTCTGGGGGCAAGGTGAGGGTTATTTCATCCTGGGTAAAATGCAGGGTGGCACCTAAGCGACAAAGCAGGTCCCGTCCCAGCAGAGGCGTTGGACAATCGGGGAGATAAACCAGTTTGTGAGATAGAGTTCTGTCTCCCAAAGCACACTCTGCTGGAGCATATACCGGACACTTGGTTCCTTTCCCGGTGGCACCCACCACAGTGAGGGAGTCTGCCACAGGCAGCTGAAGGGGTTGATTTACAGCGGTTCGTGCTGCTCCAGAGTCTATTAAAAAGTCTATTTCCGAATTTCCCACCCGCATCTTTACTCGGGGTTCCGGGGGCAGGATAGTCCGTCTCCCCTGACACCCCTAGTCTTGATCCTCTGCTGCCATCATAGGGGTAACTTCCCTCTCAGGGCACTCATTTTTCCAGTGTCCCTCCTTTCGGCATCTGGCACACTGGTTGCGACCCAGACATCTTTCCTGTGAGCCAGGGCGCCCACGTCCACGGCCTCTCATTCCCCGGCCCCTTCTACCTTCCTGAAATCTTCCCTTGCCACCAGCCTGTACTGCTGCAACCATCATTTTTGCTTGCTTTCTTTCCTTTTCTCCTTCCCTGTTGCTGTAAACCCTGTTTGCAGCTTCCAAAATCTGTGCCATAGTCATGCCCATTAAATCCTCCTTTTTCTGCAGCTTTCTCTTAATATCAGGGGCAGCCCGACTGGTGAAGATACCCTTTATGATTGCCTCAGTTTCCTGGCTATCAGGGTCTGCATTAGTATTTTGGCGAATTGCATCCCGTATGCGCTGCAGAAAAGCAACCGGACTCTCCTTGGGCTCCTGTATGAGCTCGTAAGGCTTAGCCCAATTGTTATGTCTGACAGCTGAGTGTCGGAGTCCATGCAAAAGCAACTCCTTGTATACAATGAGGCGGGTCATATCCCTGGGGTTGTTTGGGTTCCACCCAGGGTCTGCTCGGGGGAGCATGTTAGCGGGGATGGGGACATTGTAAGGATCCCGGTCATGTCTCCGCTGTGCCTCTTCCTGTGCTTTAGCCAGGACCTGATTTCGCTCTACCTCTGACAGCAGGGTTCTCAGGAGGACGTTACAGTCATCCCAGTCTGGCTTGTGGCTAGCCAGGCATCCCTCAAACACTGAGATAAACTTACTGGGGTTCGTGGAGAATTCCCCTGCCTGTGCCTTAAAGGCTGCCAAATCCACTGGGTTAAAAGGTACATGCGTGTAAACCTGCATAGTAGTGGCCGGGCGATGTTCTGTTCCCGGACGGGATATCCGAGTTTCAGTAATTAGCGGATAGAATCCCTCTGAGGGGGCAATCTCTGACACCCTAGGCACCTCGTTCTTATATGGTGGGGGTGCTGGAGCCGAAGGGGACACCGACTCTGCCATTACAACTGGGGAGGGGTTCGGGGGACTAGCAGCAGCTACTACCGGACCTGCCGGAGTCAGATTACACTTTTGCACCAGGTCTGACCTATTTCTTAGCAACATAAACAGTTGTGCATACATATGCTCATCCCATTTACCCGTTCGCTGACAAAACAGAATTAATTGGAGGATCGTGTTATAATTTAATGATCCCTCCGGTGGCCACCTTTCCTGGTCCTCTAGTTGGTACTGAGGCCAGTCTACTGTACAGAATCTTTTCAGCTTGTTCTTAACCATCGGATCCGACCCAAACACTTTCCAATTCATCAGAATGCATTCTAAGGGTGTACACCGTGCCCTACCGGTACTCTGTCCCTGCCCCATACTCTAGGGAGACACTGGGCGTCCCCAGGTCAAAACAGGCAAAAGAAGGTTTACAGTACTGGACTGTTCCTACCTTATCCACGGGACCGGTTCCCCACCGTCGCCCGCAGCAGCTTCTCCACTACTCAAGCGCGTTGCACCGTTGTGCCCTCCGGGGTCGACCACACCGCGTCTCCGCCGAGGCCCCCGATGAAGTCACCGGTGCGCGCTGGGCGTCGGTCGTTGCCGCAATCCGTCGACCTCCAGGAGGGGTCCGGGCAAGGCCAGTTTTAGCCTCGATGCCCACCCAGGGACGCCAAAACTGTTGCCAGCACACAGGGTGCCCGAGGACAGCAACAGTGGGGGTGTTCGTCGCCCGGTGTGCTTCACGCCAAAGAACACACCAAGGTGGAGAAGCAGGCTAAGTTTATTTGAGATCTCAAAGCAAACCTGATGCACGGAGACAGGCACGTCTCAGATCATGCACACTGATACAAACAGTTTCTCTCTTCTTATACATGCTTTAGCCAAGCCGTTTCTATTACCCCCCATGCCCCCCTCTTCCCCCCCCCCCGCCTTTCCCTGTGACTGCTACAAAAGCAATTATCCCATGTAGATAAATCACTCCTGGCACCTACTAATCTATCTTCGTTAGTGACTCTTCTCTAAACTACTATCTCATCCTAGTTTGTTATTCTACTCCCCTAGCCAGGTGCCTACAGGCCTCATTAGTGCCTTTTGGTACCGGCACTGTAGCTGATAGTTAGCCCCCCTTACATTCCATTCTTTAAGCTAGCTTGTCAGGTCGCTGAGAGTTTAAACATGGAAGAACTTTGGTTCACTGAGGCCTGAACAGGGGGCTTCATTGAGACACAGTGGCTTTCCACCCTCCCGAGTGGGCCAATGACACCAACACAACCACAAGGTCCTTTTGCAGAGTGTGGGAGGCAAGAGACATCAGGTTGCAAGCTGCTTGCCTCCCCCCGCAATCCCAGTTTCAGGGATATTAGGCCAGGCCTTCTCTTTTGGGTACC
Organism: Gopherus evgoodei; assembly: GCF_007399415.2. Taxonomy (NCBI): domain Eukaryota; kingdom Metazoa; phylum Chordata; order Testudines; family Testudinidae; genus Gopherus; species Gopherus evgoodei. The sequence goes on from NC_044322.1 coordinate 6,014,342, forward strand.
CTGTATCCAATGCAGATTGTTACTCACAAGCTGACCTTGTATGACTCACCAATGGGACCAGAGAGAAGGAAGCATTCTGATCCTCCCAGCCTTGCCAGTAATAGGCCAGATGGGGAGACAATTCACAGGCTGATTCCTCCCCATCCAATACCTCAGGGTCCCCATAATCAGGGAGTCTCAAACTGGGGGTCAGAACCCCTCAGGAGATTGCGATGTTCTTCCATGGGGGGTTGGGATCTTTCAGCTTCTATGCAAATCCCACTTTGCAACCAGCATTTATAATGGTGTTAAATATATCAAAAAGTGTTTTTAATTTATAAGGGGAGGGGGTTGCACTGAGAGGCTTGCTATGTGAAAGGGGTCACCAATACAAAAGTTTGAGAACCACTGCCATAAATCATTAGCCAGTTGGATGGCTGGGCAGGGTCCCCTTGTACCTTGCTTGTGTTTTATGCCACATGGATCTGAAGCTACACAGTGCTAGTCCAGGTAACCAATTGTCTAGCTTCTTTTCTCCAAGCTACTAGTCCCGAGAGATTAGACAAGGCCTGTATGTCCTGGATTTCTGAGAAAGGCACGTGAATCTGGATTTCACAGACTGTCTCCTTTAACCTTCTCTCATTCAAAACCACCCACCCTTACCCTGGAGCTGATTTTAAACACCTCTTCAAATCCTGCACAGTGAGGAAATGTTTCTACTGCAACGTCCACAATGATCTGCTCTCCTGCAGCTGAAAGCAGGGGCAACACTGAATTGCAGGGGCTTGTGTGGCGGCAGCAGGGCATGCACACGTGCTCTGATTCTCACAGCAGCCAATGCCTACTGCACACGCCCACTCCCAGCTGCCTGAGCCTGAGTTGTTTACTTTCAAAGCTATTGGTTGTGCTCTTCTCCCTACCCAGCAGGCTGGCAGGTGCAGCACAGGCAGTTCTGCTAGCAGAAGGAGTCTTTGCACAAACACTCACTGCTCACCAGCCATTATTTTGCAACCCCCACTGAAAAATATTTTGAGAAGCATTTTGCATTCCTCAGCCCCATAAGCCCCCCCTTAATTTCACACCTTCCATGATTAAAATATTTAAAAGCTACCCCCACTCTTATTAATTGTTGTTTGTTTAAGCAACGAAGGCCCATCTGCCGTTTTCTTTTTACTCTGCTGTAGAGGCCAAATCTTGCTTGCCTTATTCACACAAGGATTACTAATGTTAAACATCTGAAGAACATTGTTAATTATTTCTATTGTATTATTATTAATACAATACAACTAAACATCTAATACTCAATGCTGATCTCAAGAGACGCATAGCTTTGCACACCCACAGTCACTTGCAAGATTGGGGATTTATACAGCAGTGTAACTATGCCTGCTGCTTTGCAGATTTTTAAAATGACAAGATCCCTACCCCCACCCCCTGATCTTAGACTCTAAATTAGTTAGTCTTAGAGCCTCATTCTCTGCCATCTTGCACCCTCGCTGAGGAGAATGTTTTGGGGCTGTGGATGAGAATAGGTTGGGAATCCCTGGGTGAAGTCAGTGGCAAAAGATTTTCTTTTGGAGATTCTTGAACTTCATGGGTCACGAGAGTGGAGCTCTGAGAAGCCCAAGCTCTGCAGTGGTGTATTGTGATGCTGTGAGATTGAGGTTTGGGGCAGTCTTCCTAACTCTTTGGCAGTGTTGGAAGCATATAGTGATCCCTGGAAAGAAAACTCACTACCCCGTATCTACTGCAGGGGTGTATCCAGCTCCAGCAAGGGTTAAATCACAGGGTTTGATTGCCATTTGGCCCCTGTTGCCTGCCCAGTTAATCCAGCAGGAAGTTTGTAACCTGCTAATCTTACCTATGGAGCTCCCCTGAGTTTACAGGCACAAGCCAGAGAGCTTGGAGTGAGATCATAGATGGCTGGGAGAATGGGTTCTCTATGGCTTAGCCCAGTGGTTCTCAAACTTTTTTTTCCATGGCCCACTTGAACATTGCTGAGGGTCTCGGCAAACCCTTAATGATCTTTCCAAATGTTGTTTGTACTGTTAGTTAACTATTGTAAAGCACTTTGGATAAAAGCGCTATATAAAAAACCTCAATAATTAACATTTTTTTGTTCTACAAATAAAAGCACACAACTCATATTTTAATACCAGTAGTCTTACCTTTCTAATGCAATGGATGTGCCCTCTCTCCCCCTCTGCAGCAGCCCCTGAGTTGGGGCTGAGGAGGAGGGGGGTCTCTCCCCCACTGTAGCAGCCCGAAAGCTGGGGCTGGGAAGGAGAGGGGTCTCTCCTGCTCCCTGACAGCCCCTGAGCTAGGGCTGGGAAGGAGTGGGGTCTTTCACCCACCACAGCGCTGAGGCTAGGAAGGAGAGTCTTCTCTCCCCAGCAGCCACAGCCCTGAAGCTGAGGAAAGTCACCTCCTTCTCTGGCCGCTGCACATCCCAAATTCCCCTCACCCACTCTTTTCACTTACCCCCATTCCCCCCAAAGCAACCACCTCACCTTACATGTGCATCTTCTCCAGGGTCCAGGCAACTAATTAGTGGAGCCACGCCTGTGCAGCTCCACTAATCGGGGAGTGGGGGGGCTTTATTCTCTCATGTGCATCTGCCAAGGCATGCCCCTTAGAGGGAACTATCCGTGGACCAACTGAATAGAGCGCAGGGACCACAGTTTGAAAACCTCTGATTTAGCCTGTTTCTGTTTGATCAGAATTGTATTTGTTGCTGTTTAAAGACTTTAAAAGAAGCATCTGGCTGGGATCCTAGAAAGAGCCATTATAAATAACCACAATAGCCTTTCCAAATAGAGAAGAGTCTTGTTAATCACAAAGTATCTGCCATCTTTTTAAAGAGAAGGAAACATGAGCTTTTTTCGAGGGGGGTTAGAGTGATGGGGTGAAGAATGGGTTTTGGGGTAGCTCAAGTTTAGTGGTGGGTTAATGCTGGGGAGTGGGAGAGCAGTGCTATAAGAGAGGCCTGAGCTGTATGGCATAGAGAGGAGCAGTTTGAGTTCTATGGCAGATGAGAGCATGAATAGGCTCTTAAGGACCCTAAAGAGCCATAGGAATTTAAAGCAGCTGGTTAGCTGAGAACAATAGAGCTTTTTACTGTCTGTTCACTGTGATATCTGCAAAGGGAGGAGGATTGTTAAGTCTGTGATTTCGTTGTTGTCCATTCCAGACCTGGTGCGGTAATGTTGTCTCTCTGCATCCCTAGTTTTATTCACCCATGTTTTGTTTTTCTCATCACTTACTGATGGGAAGTCCCTTTACATTTCAGCTACTGTGAGGTAATTTCGTTCATGCTCCCTCCTATTCTGGATACATGAGTAGAAAGTGACTTTCAATTGCTCCTCTCACCCCATGGCTGCCCAGGTCCCCTCTCTGGATTTATTTGGTGGTTTCTCACTCCATCTCTACTTCTTGTTTATGGTCTCTGAGCCTGTGTTTGAGAGCAAGCCTTAGCCTTGTAGAGTGACAGTCTGTTAACCTGCCAGTTCTGGGCAGGGATTTGTAAGCCAAGCTTCTTTTTCATCTGTTCATCCTAGTAATCTGTCTTGTGGTGGCTCAGCCTTCGGTTTAGTGTCTTAAGCATCAACTGGTGGTGGATTAAATTGTTTGCTATTGGTCTTGGGCAGGTGGGAGCAAGGCCCAGAGGCAGCAGTGAGGGCTGGGCTGGCTCATGGGGTGTATTGAAGTGAAGGCCTGAGCTTGTGGGCATGGAGGGGGCAGGAGCAGAAGAGACAGTGTTGCCTGATGTGATGTGACGTGCAGTGTTAGGCACTGAGCAGACCTGTTGCACCTGCAACAGGGATTGTTCTGTTTTCCCTTCCTAGGGAGCACTGTTGTGCTGGGTTTTGACAGCCCCTCTGCTTCCCTTCTGGGGCCCAGCCAGCACAGAAGTGAAAAGTGGCTGAGAGGCGAGATGGGGAAGAGTGGGTGCTGAGAGCAGATGAGAAGTGAGCCGCAGAGGGGGAGTGAGGTGGGATTGGTGAAAGCTTCCTGCATTTCTCCCCAAGCTCATCACAACAACCCTCCTAGGCATGGCTTCCTCACCCCAGCCCCTCTCTGGGCTCTCTCCCCAGGCTGTCCCCTACACACTTCACTAACCCCCTTGCTCCAGCTCTCCCCCAACCACTTACTTCTGAGAGAAATGGGGAACTAGGCTCCTGCTTCCCCTACACCTGTGCTCAGGGCTGGGGCAGACCCTGAGGGGGAATGGGGAGAAGCCTCTGACATGGGCAGGGGTTTGGGAGAGCACAAGGGGGGCAGTGGGGTAGGGAAGACTGGTGTAACCCTGGTCCAGGTGGGAGAAGTCTCAAGGGGTGCCGGGCAGGCTGGTGTAATGCTGGTCCAGACTGGAGAGGTCGGGAGAGCAGGGGGTGCTGGGCGACAGGGCAAGCTAGGATAACCCTGGCCTGAGGGGGAGAGGACAGGAGACCAGTAGGATGCTGGGGGTCGGGACAGGCTGGGGTATCACTAGGCCAGATGGGAGAGGTCAGGGGCAGGGAAGGCTGTGGTAGCCCTAGCCCAGGTGTGGGGGGTGTCAGGGGGCAGTGGTGTGCTTGGGGGAGGGCAGAGGGAGCTGGGGTATCCCCAGCCCAGGTAAGGGAGGCTGGGGTAGTGGGGGAAGGGCAGAGTGAGCTGGGGTTGTCCTGGCCCAGGTAAGTGGGGTGGTGGGAGTGCTGGGGGAGGGCAGGCTGGCCCGGGTAAGGGGGCGGGGGAGGTGCTGGGGGAGGGCAGGCTGGCCTGGGTAAGGGGGAGGTGCTGGGGGAGGGCAGGCTGGCCCCCGGTAAGGGGGCGGGGGAGGTGCTGGGGGAGGGCAGGCTGGCCCCGGGTAAGGGGGCGGGGGAGGTGCTGGGGGAGGGCAGGCTGGCCTGGGTAAGGGGGAGGTGCTGGGGGAGGGCAGGCTGGCCTGGGTAAGGGGGAGGTGCTGGGGGAGGGCAGGCTGGCCCCGGGTAAGGGGGCGGGGGAGGTGCTGGGGGAGGGCAGGCTGGCCCGGGTAAGGGGGCGGGGGAGGTGCTGGGGGAGGGCAGGCTGGCCCGGGTAAAGGGGGCGGGGGAGGTGCTGGGGGAGGGCAGGCTGGCCCGGGTAAAGGGGGCGGGGGAGGTGCTGGGGGAGGGCAGGCTGGCCCGGGTAAAGGGGGCGGGGGAGGTGCTGGGGGAGGGCAGGCTGGCCCGGGTAAAGGGGGCGGGGGAGGTGCTGGGGGAGGGCAGGCTGGCCCGGGTAAAGGGGGCGGGGGAGGTGCTGGGGGAGGGCAGGCTGGCCCGGGTAATGGGGGCGGGGGAGGTGCTGGGGGAGGGCAGGCTGGCCCGGGTAAGGGGGCGGGGGAGATGCTGGGGGAGGGCAGGCTGGCCCGGGTAAGGGGGCGGGGGAGGTGCTGGGGGAGGGCAGGCTGGCCCGGGTAAGGGGGCGGGGGAGATGCTGGGGGAGGGCAGGCTGGCCCGGGTAAGGGGGCGGGGGAGGTGCTGGGGGAGGGCAGGCTGGCCCGGGTAAAGGGGGCGGGGGAGGTGCTCGGGGAGGGCAGGCTGGTCCGGGTAAGGGGGCAGGGGAGGTGCTGGGGGAGGGCAGGCTGGCCCGGGTAAAGAGGGAGGGGGAGGTGCTGGGGGAGGGCAGGCTGGCCCGGGTAAGGGGGCAGGGGAGGTGCTGGGGGAGGGCAGGCTGGCCCGGGTAAAGAGGGAGGGGGAGGTGCTGGGGGAGGGCAGGCTGGCCCGGGGAAGGGGGCGGGGGAGGTGCTGGGGGAGGTCAGACTGGCTCTGGTGGGGGGGTTGGGGCTCCGGCTGCCCCCCCCCCCATGAGCGCACTGGAACGTCCGGAGCCTGCACGCGACGGGCGACTCACCGCCCGGCGAACCCTCCCGAGGGGGCGGGGCCAACCCGCGGCGCCGCGCGGCCTCATGAATATGTATATTACCCGCCCTGCCCTGCGCTGCTGAATATGGATGAGGTGGGCGGCGCCGCGGCCTAACGCTCTGTCCCTGCCAAGGGTGAGAAGATGGCGGCGGCGGCGGCGGGCCCTGGCGGCCGGGCCGCGGCTCCGGGGCGGCGGGGCCGGCGGCGGCGGGCGCAGGCCGAGGAGGAGGCGGGGCCCGAGTGCCCGCTGTGCCGGGAGGCGCTGGTGGAGGCGGTGACGCCGCCCTGCCGCCACTCGCTCTGCCGCGCCTGCTTCCAGCGCTGCCTGCAGGGCCCGGGCCTCTGCTGCCCGCTCTGCCGCAGCCGCCTCTCCACCTGGGCCCGCCGGCAGCGGAGCGGGGCCGCCGCCGCGGGAGGAGGCGCGGAGCAGCGAGCGCCGGACGAAGGTGCGGCCGCCTCCGGAGCCTCGCCCGAGCTGCGCCGGCGGGGGAGGGAGTTACATGCACCGAGTGCGCGGGGCTCGGCGCCGTGGGGGGGCCCTTGTGCCCCCCCGGGATCAGTGACACATCGGGGTGCAGGGGTTACATGCACCGAGTGCGCGGGGCTCGGCGCCGTGGGGGGGCCCTTGTGCCCCCCCGGGATCAGTGACACATCGGGGTGCAGGGGTTACATGCACCGAGTGCGCGGGGCTCGGCGCCGTGGGGGGGCCCTTGTGCCCCCCCGGGATCAGTGACACATCGGGGTGCAGGGGTTACATGCACCGAGTGCGCGGGGCTCGGCGCTGTGGGGGGGCCCTTGTGCCCCCCCGGGATCAGTGACACACTGGGGTGCAGGGGTTACATGCACCGAGTGCGCGGGGCTCGGCGCTGTGGGGGGCCCCCTTACACCCCCAGGGATCAGTGACACATCGGGGTGCAGGGGTTACATGCACCGAGTACGCGGGGCTCGGCGTTGTGGGGGGCCCCCTTACATCCCCCAGGATCAGTGACACATCGGGGTGCAGGGGTTACATGCACCTAGTGCGCGGGGCTCGGCGCTGTGGGGGGGCCCTTACACCCCCCAGGATCAGTGACACATCGGGGTGCAGGGGTTACATGCACTGAGTGCGCGGGGCTCGGCACTGTGGGGGGGCCCTTACACCCCCTGGGATCAGTGACACATCGGGGTGCAGGGGTTACATGCACCTAGTGCGCGGGGCTCGGCGCTGTGGGGGGCCCTTCTGCCCCCCCGGGATCAGTGACACATCGGGGTGCAGGGGTTACATGCACCGAGTGCGCGGGGCTCGGCGCTGTGGGGGGGCCCTTACACCCCCCAGGATCAGTGACACATCGGGGTGCAGGGGTTACATGCACCTAGTGCGCGGGGCTTGGCGTTGTGGGGGGCCCCCTTACACCCCCCGGGATCAGTGACACATCGGGGTGCAGGGGTTACATGCACCGAGTGCGCGGGGCTCGGCGCTGTGGGGGGGCCCCCTTACACCCCCCGGGATCAGTGACACATCGGGGTGCAGGGGTTACATGCAGCGAGTGCGCGGGGCTCGGCGCTGTGGGGGGGGCCCCCTTACACCCCCCGAGATCAGTGACACATCGGGGTGCAGGGGTTACATGCACCGAGTGCGCGGGGCTCGGCGCTGTGGGGGGGCCCTTACACCCCCCGGGATCAGTGACACATCGGGGTGCAGGGGTTACATGCACCGAGTGCGCGGGGCTCGGCGCTGTGGGGGGCCCCCTTACACCCCCAGGGATCAGTGACACATCGGGGTGCAGGGGTTACATGCACCGAGTGCGCGGGGCTCGGCGTTGTGGGGGGCCCCCTTACACCCCCCGGGATCAGTGACACATCGGGGTGCAGGGGTTACATGCACCTAGTGCGCGGGGCTCGGCGCTGTGGGGGGGCCCTTACACCCCCCAGGATCAGTGACACATCGGGGTGCAGGGGTTACATGCACTGAGTGCGCGGGGCTCGGCACTGTGGGGGGGCCCTTACACCCCCCGGGATCAGTGACACATCGGGGTGCAGGGGTTACATGCACCTAGTGCGTGGGGCTCGGCGCTGTGGGGGGCCCTTCTGCCCCCCCGGGATCAGTGACACATCGGGGTGCAGGGGTTACATGCACCGAGTGCGCGGGGCTCGGCGCTGTGGGGGAGCCCTTACACCCCCCAGGATCAGTGACACATCGGGGTGCAGGGGTTACATGCACCTAGTGTGCGGGGCTCGGCGTTGTGGGGGGCCCCCTTACACCCCCCGGGATCAGTGACACATCGGGGTGCAGGGGTTACATGCACCGAGTGCGCGGGGCTCGGCGCTGTGGGGGGGCCCCCTTACACCCCCCGGGATCAGTGACACATCGGGGTGCAGGGGTTACATGCAGCGAGTGCGCGGGGCTCGGCGCTGTGGGGGGGCCCCCTTTCACCCCCCCGAGATCAGTGACACATCGGGGTGCAGGGGTTACATGCAGCGAGTGCGCGGGGCTCGGCGCTGTGGGGGGGGCCCCCTTACACCCCCCGAGATCAGTGACACATCGGGGTGCAGGGGTTACATGCACCGAGTGCGCGGGGCTCGGCGCTGTGGGGGGGCCCTTACACCCCCCGGGATCAGTGACACATCGGGGTGCAGGGGTTACATGCACCGAGTGCGTGGGGCTCAGCGCCGTGGGGGGGCCCTTCTGCCCCCCCGGGATCAGTGACACATCGGGGTGCAGGGGTTACATGCACCGAGTGCGCGGGGCTTGGCGCTGTGGGGGGGCCCTTGTGCCCCCCCGGGATCAGTGACACACTGGGGTGCAGGGGTTACATGCAACGAGTGCGCGGGGCTCGGCGCTGTGGGGGGCCCCCTTACACCCCCCCGTTATCAGTGACACATCGGGGTGCAGGGGTTACATGCACTGAGTGCGCGGGGCTCGGTGCTGTGGGGGGGCCCTTCTGCCCCCTGGGATCAGTGACACACTGGGGTGCAGGGGTTACATGCACCGAGTGTGCAGGGCTCGGCCCGGGGCGGGGTGCTGGGCTGTGGAGGGGTCTCCCTTCCTGCAGGAATCAGTGACACATTGGGGTGCAAGGGTTACATGCACCGAGTGCATGGGGCTCAATGCTGGGCTGTGGGGGCCCTCCTTCCCCCTGGGATCAGTGACACATCGGGGTGCAGGGGTTATATGCACTGAGTGCGTGAGGTGAGGCTCGGGGGCGGGGTGCTGGGCTGTGGGGGGGCCCCCCGGGATCAGTGAAACAGTGTGGTGCAGGGGTGACATGCACTGAGTGCGTGGGGCTCAGCCAGGGCAGGGGGCTGGGCTGTGGAGGGTATGTCGGGCCCCCCCCCTCCGGATCAGTGACACAGTGGGGTGTGGGGCATGCATGTATTGAGTGTGCTAGGACTCTGGGCTTTGAAGAGGCTGTTCTCACCACCATCGCACAATGAGAGATGAGAGGATTACGTGCACTGAGTCTGCTGGGGCTCAGCTCATTAGTGTGTGGGCACTCCGCTCATGGGGGCACTGGGTTCTTTCTCTCTGGTATTCTGCTGAATGCGGGTGCAGGAGAGGGGCTGGAGTGATTGAGTTTTGGGCTCAGGATAGAGAGATGCTCAGATTGTGCAGATTCTTCACACCCTTTTAAAGTTATTTCTAGCCTTCATAGCTGCATAGTGAACTTTCCAAATAAATAATCCATAAAAGGCTATCTGCCTTATTCTACTGAGAGCCTGCAACTTCGACTCAGCGATGTGTGAACTCTCTTGCTCCCGTCTTTCTAATTGGGGTGGATTAAGACCTTGTTTTCGTAATGTATTGTGATTATGTTTTTGTGGTGTTAGCTTGCCTCCTTGTTACTGCTTCTCAGCATAAGTTATGCCATTGTCCAATGGGACTGATTTTCAAAAATGGAGGTCTACATAGAGGGAGGATATGTTATCCAGCGTTACATATCCTGTCACATCAGTAATTAACCATTAGGCTGAAGGCCATGCAACCTTTTAGTAAACTAGAACAGATTGCAAACCCTCTTTCTTTAACATACAACTTCTTGCATCTCATCTTGAAGCTGGTAGCTTCTCAGACCATCTGGGTTGGCCTTGCAACTGTAGTCAAGAGACAAGATCAATTAAAAAAAAAAACACAGACCCTCAGTTTTTCTTGAGCTGACCTGCTCGTGTTAGAATAACTTGTTGAAATGGTGAATTGAAATAGTAGAGGGAAAGGTGTCATTGACACTTCTCTCATTTCTACATTTAACTACGTCATATTGTTAATCAGTTGCACTGTGTCCTCTAAATAGGTAATCAGTTTCCCATTTTATTTGTGTGTGTCATACCAACATGGAAGAGAAAAGCATGAATCGCTAACACACTGTGATTTGAATACCACAAACATTGACAGATGGGCTCTGGGTCAAGGACAGTACCTAGAATTACTTTAAAATAACTCTTTGAAATTGACTGGACACTAGTTGACAAGAACAGCCATACTGGGTCCATACCAATGGTCCATCTAGCCCAGTATCCTGTCTCTGACAGTGGCCAGTGCCAGATGCTTCAGAGAGAATGAACAGAACAGTGTAGTTTTGGGTGATCCATTCCCTGTGGCCCAGGACCGCCTTCTGGCAGTTGGGAGTTTAGGGATACCTTAGGCAAGAGGTGGTGTTCCTGTCAGTTTTGGCTAATAGCCTGTGATGAGTCTGTCCTCCATGAATTTATCTAGTTCTTTTTTTAACCCAGTTATGAGGTTCTTTTAAATAAAAAAGTTGGCGTTGACTATGGGCAGCATTTATAGTGTTTGAGCTGCATTTGCCTTCATGCTGTCCTTTGGTTACTCATCACCCTAAATGTTGATTGACTGGGGTGTGTGCTGAGGGGAACCAGAGCAAAAAAATCTAGATGGAAGGTCCTTAAGCATCCGACTTAGATTATTTTATGATTGTAAGCAGGCAGTAGACAGAAACCAGTGGTTCTTACCATTGAAGTGAATGCAGGGTTATTGTGTGAGATATTCATAAGTGATATCTCAAGACAAAATACTTTGGAATTAAGCTTGTAAGTACATGGCAGTTGCCTTAAACCAACATTATTACAATGTTGAGCTTTTAACAAGTTTCTCTGTAGTGAGTTGTAATAGGTCTGTTTTAGGGGAGAAGAATGAAAGGAAATAAAATAACTACTGTATTAAAATATCTTTTGGCTGTTTTAGTCAACAAATAGTGACAACCTGAATTTATTTTAGAAAAGTCAATGAAGGGCAGACTGGGATCTTGGGGTTGTGGATAATGTATTATTCCTCTTTTCTATATATGCTTAGCTTCAGTTTAAGTAATAATGCAAAGTCTTTAAAACTCATTACCACAATATTTGGGGTCGGGAAGGAATTTTCCTCTGGGACAGATTGGCAGAAGCCCTGGAGGTTTTTCGCCTTCCTCTTCAGCGTGGGGCATGGGTCACTTGCTGGTGGATTCTCTGCAGCTTGAGGTCTTCAAACCACAATTTGAAGACTTCAATAACTCGGACATAGGTCAGGGGTTTGTTATAGAAGTGGATGGGTAGGGTTCTGTGGCCTGCTTTGTGCAGGAGGTCAGACTAGATGATCAGATTGGTCCCTTCTGACCCTAAAGTCTATGAGTCTATAATTTTGGGTACAGGAATTGAAAATTTTCCTATAGACTGAGATGACAGATTGGGAATTATTTTGTAGCTGGCAAAATATATAGTCCAGAAGTAAATGATTACTGAGGTATTTTCTTTGGCATCAGGTTAGTCAGCTGATAAAGTAAGGTCAGTTTATCTGAATGGTGTTAGGAAAAGAGAAAAGTTTAGTGCCAAAGGGAGTCTCTTCTTGGCAAAATGTTTACTAGTACTAAATTCATCACTTCCTTTGGCAAATTCCTTGTCCATCTGTAAAGCAGGCAGCAACACAGTTGAGGGAACGCTCACTACAAACAACTTTCTTCTAAAAGTTCTACCTATAACAACCCTTGGTCATTTGAAAAATTAACTTTTCACCGCTGTTGCTTTTTCATTAGCAGTGCACTATTAATGCTGATGTTTAGTCTCTGGAGACTGGACAGTGTAAACAGATAACAGACTAGCTAGTTTCACTTTCTCATGCTCAAACATTAACATAAGGTTTGTCTTCATTGCAGGAGTTAAAGGCTTGGATGAACCTATAGACTGCTCTTAAGTCTCTCCCTTTAACAAAAAGCAGTGTTGAAAGGGAACTGGGCTTAACTTTAAAAATTTTAGGAGACTCCATATAGGAGAAGTGTTAAAACAGTGGTGTTCCTCTGCTACAGTTAAAATAATGTAGGCAGGACTTTGGGGTGGGATTCACGAGAGAAACTTAAGTGCCTGACTGACACTTTAGGTGCCTACATCCAAAATTCAAATCTTCATAACCCCTGCTCAGCTGCTGCCTAACCTAGTAGGTGACTAAATTCTCATGGTGCCTAAATTTCTGCTACTGGGAATGTACACAGCCACCTCAGACCTGAAATCACTGAGCCCTCAGTACTGAACTCAAGCCTAAGCCTCTGCAGGATTCACAAAGTAGGATCAGGTCCTACAGGCAAGGTAGGAGTAGATGTAGTCTGAGGCCACCTTACCGTATGTCTACCAGTTTGAGTCACGCACAAAACACAGAAGAAGGAGATGATACTCCCCTGAGGATGAGGACCAAGAGGTCAGACATGAATCAGTCGTTCTGTGAAAAATATTCACCCATGGCTGATATTGTGCTCCTGTCTCCTATCATCTTTCTGTGTGAGTTCATTTGAGAGCATAGTGATTGACTGGTTTCAGGCATGTTGTTGGGGCATTTAGTGCGCTGGCTGAGGTATACCACATGTTGTGATAGGCATGAGTAGGAGCATGGATTTTGAAAGGTGTGTTGAGAGGATATTGATCATTGTAGCAGTGGAATTTTAGCTTCAGGTTTTGCATCAGTTGTTGTAGCAGGGCCTAGTGCCACTTTGAACTGGGGGGTCCTGTTCTGTGGGGAGCTTGCTTCTGATGATGAGATTGGGATGTTTTTAGGCCAGAAGAGGGGGTTCAGGAAATATTTCTTTCAGGTTCAGAGACGGGCTACAAGGATGATCCGAGGAATGGAAAAACTGCCTTATGAAAGGAGACTCAAAGAGCTTGGCTTGTTTAGCCTGGCCAAAAGAAGGCTGCGGGGGGATATGCTTGCTCTATATAAATATATCAGGGGGGTTAACGTTAGGGAGGGAGAGGAATTATTTAAGTTTAGTGCTAATGTAGACATAAGGACGAATGGGTATAAATTGGATATTAGGAAGTTTAGACTTGAAATTAGACGAAGGTTTCTAACCATTAGGGGAGTGAAGTTCTGGAACAGCCTTCCGAGGGAAGTAGTAGGGGCAAAAGACTTTTCTGGCTTTAAGACAAGGCTTGATAAGTATATGGAGGGGATGTTATGATAGGATCGTTAATTTGGGCAATTGATCTTGGATTACCACCAGATAGGTCTGCTCAATGGTCTGCGGGGAGATGTTGGATGGGATGGGAACTGAGTTACTGCAGAGAATTCATTCTTGGGTGCTGGCTGGTGAGTCTTGCCCACATGCTCAGGGTTTAGCTGATCGCCATATTTGGAGTCGGGCAGGAATTTTCCTCCAGGGCGGATTGGCAGGGGCCCTGGAGGTTTTTCGCCTTCCCCTGCAGCGTGGGGCACGGGTCGCTTGCTGGTGGATTCTCTGCAGCTTGAGGTCTTCAAACCAATTTTGAGGATTTCAATAACTCGGTCCTGGGTTAGGGGTTGTTATAAAATTGGATGGGTAGGGTTCTGTGGCCTGCCTTGTGCAGGAGGTCAGACTAGATGATCATATTGGTCCCTTCTGACCTATGAGTCTATGAGGATGGGGTCCTCACTGATGATACCTTGTATGGATTCCAGTGTGAAGTAGTATGTGACAATTAGGGGTGTGCAGTCAGAGGGTTTTGTTTTGATTTCTCTCCCCCCTCCATATTGAAGCAGGTTCTCTCTGGGTATTTGGGTACCCGATTCCATTATGCTGTCTGTTTCTCTGGTGGAGTGTCCTTGTTTGATTAAGTCAGTTTTAAGTGTGTTAAGATGTGTATGCCAGACTTTTTTCTTGAAAAGTATCCTGTGGTATCCGAGTGCCTGGCTGTAGATAGCTGATTTCTTCACTGCATCAACGCATTTGCACTGATGCAGCTGGGCAGCTGTGGCGCTTTAGGGAAGACGCTCTATGCCGATGGAAGAGAGCTATCCTGTCAGCGTAATTAATCCACCTCCTCAAGAGGCAGTAGCTATGTCAGCAGGAAAGTTTCTCCCACCAACATAGCGCTGTCTACACTGGGCTTAGGTCAGTATAACTACATCGCTGTGGGGTATGGATTTTTCACACCCCTGAGCGACATAGTTGTACTGAAATAATTATGTACTGTAGGCCTGTGTCTGTGAAGGTAAGTGTGGTGATCCATGGATTTCTTGCATATAGTCTGTACGGTTCCATTGTTGAATCTGATAATAGTATCCAGGAAGTTCATGCTGGTGAGGTAATGTTCTGTTGTTGAAACTGAAACTAAGTTTTGTAGACTTCCTTTTAACAAAACTTAATTTTGGATGTGTACTAAAATAAAATAGAAGTTTTACCATTGTACAAAGAAGATAAATTCCTTAAGAGTCAAGGGAGAGAATGGGAGTGCATAACCCAAGGTTAACTGCCAGCAGAAGAAATTCAGACAAAAAGCCCTCTGCGCTGTGAAGTGTATGAGGCTCATGTCAGTTTCACTGTGCTTCTGATTTTGTGAAAGCACTGATGGTGGCAGTGGGGATGGCGGCAAAGAAACATATGACGCTGTGTAAGAAGGGAGACAAATGAGAGGCAAAAACACAGATCTTGTCTATGCTGGGCAAGTGCATCCTGTTAGAAAGTGTGTTAATAAGCATGGTGTTAAACACAGTTCTGCCCTTAGTGTCCTTGTGTAGACTAGAAAAATAGGTAGCTTGAAAATATTTTACCTCAACTCCCCTGTCCAGTTAATGTGTTTCAATTATGAATGGTCTTGTTCGTACAAAGGCCAAATAGTTAACATTTGATTTGTTAGTATCGCTTCTGTCTACACCAGTGCTTGTCAACACCAGTGCTTAGACTATGTCTAAGGGGTCTGCAAAAGGTTGTCATTACCATAGAACAGCGGCTTTCAGCCTATCGTCTGTGGATCCCTGGGAGTCCATGGACTGTGTCTAAGATTTCAAAAGGGGTCCACAGCTCCATTTGAAATTTTTTAGTGAGTCTGCAAATGATAAAAGGTTGAAAACCACTGCTCTAAACAGTGCATTTCCTAGGATAGATAAGGACCCAGGCTCTGTCTACACTACTGTGGTAAGTCGACCTACACTCTGCAACTACAGCTACGTGAATAACGTAGCTGGAGTCAACATACCTTAGGTCAAGTTACCGCAGGGGACTTGCCTTCCTCTTCTCATGTGGGGGGTAGAGCATAAGGGTCAGCTAGAGAGCAATCTGCAGACAGTTTGGCATGTCTTTACTAGGCCTGCTAAATCGATAAATTTGGCGCATTGATCCCGGCTGTAGTGTAGACCTGCCCCCAGTGGGAGAAACAGCTCAAACGACATGAAGGGGGGGATGGAGCCATAGTAAAGGGGTAGGAGACTGACAGAAGGAGGGAGTTGCTGTATGAGTGACAGTGACTCCTAGCTGAAGACAGCATTTGGTACCTTATTCTGTTGACCAGCAGAGATTGGGACAGCTGAAGATAGAGCACTTAGCAGCAAAAATGTATTAGAATGAAAATAGTTATCTATAACTCAAACTGTAGTTTTAGTGCCCCCTCCACCCCACCTCACACACACTGAATTAAATCTCTTCCTTTCCCTCTCCACACAAATGCTTGAGAATTGCTCAGAGCTCTGTGTGTCTTTTATAGGGTGGGTGCCTATTTTATTCCCACTGCATTCAAAAAATGAAACAAAGCCTCTCTAGGTAGGTGGAATATCTCTTTACAAATTAAAGCTTACCCCCAGTTCTAATAAGCCTTCATGAATCTAGCAGCTAGATTGTATTCAGTGTGTTGCTGTCATTCATAAAATAGCATGTTACTTATGAAAGAGCTTCAAGAAGCAGGATGTTTGTGACTTCCCTGTCCTAACATGGGGGTAACTGAGTTGGGGAAATCTTTATTTCACTCTCTGCTGGCCAGAACATGCAGAGATAACGTTGGTGCAGAACCAGCCTATTATAGAGGGCACAGATTATACTTAAGGATTTTTAAAAAAAGGCTAATTTATCCATTATGCTGGCTAAAATTTGCCATAGTAAAAATGAATAATAATAATTTAGATACAATATAGGCCTGCGCCTAGCATTGCAGTTTAAGGGCACTTGTTTGTTAACTCACTGGTAATGTAAATATTAAATTATTATGTGACGGAATCCTAATGCCTCAGTGAGGATCGAGGCCCCATTATGCTAGATGCTGTACCCACACACAAAACAAGGTCCCTACCCTGAAGAGTTTATAATCTAAAAACACAAGTCAGACAAATCCTAATACACAGATGTGAGCAAAACATAAAGGTACTAATCTTATTACTTACATTTGTTTCCCCCCTGAACCATCCCTTCTTCTTCGAGTGATTGCTCATATCCATTCCAGTTAGGTGTACGCGCCGCGCGTGCACATTCGTCGGAAAACTTTTACCCTAGCAACTCAGTGGGCCGGCAGGTCGCCCCCTAGAGTGGCGCCACCATGGCGCTCCATATATACTCCTGCCGGCCCACCCGCTCCTCAGTTCCTTCTTACCGCCCGTGTCGGTCGTTGGAACAGTGGAGCGCGGCTTAGCTGACCTCCACTTCCCTAGCTACTCGTTTTCTCGTATATAATTATGCAGTTATAACCCTTTTATATATATATTTGTATGGTTATACGTGTTTTCTTTGCTAACATGGTTAGTTTAGTTAGCGGGGTTCAGGAAGTAGCCCCTTCCATGAGCCCAGTGCCGGAGCCATGCATGGCTCACCGGGTTTTAAAAGGGGCCCGGCCTGCCAGAAGCCGCGGCCGAAGAGAGATCTACATGACTCCTGTTTGAAGTGCCTCAGGGAATCACACTTGACAGATAAGTGCCCCATTTGCAAGGCTTTTAAGCCGAGAACAAAAAGGTGCGGGACTTTCACTTACCCCTCCACCTTGGGCGCCGAGCGATGTTCAAGCGGCGGGCAGAAGCGCCTCCTCGGCACCGGACCCCGCCGGTACTACCAAGGCCTTTCGGCACCGACCGTCGCCGGCACCGATGTCGACTCGGCACCGCTCCCTTCTTCCGAGGTCGAGAGAGCCTACGATTCCTGCTGGTGCCTGGCGGCTCCCCGGCACGCGCCGTGGTTGAGCCCCCTGCTCCCGCTGCTTCCGTGCCACCTGCATCGCAGCCAGAGAGCTCGCCTAAGTTGCGTTACCCGGCACCGACACCTGCAGAGGCACCGATGACTTCGGCTCCGTCGATTCCAGTCCCCCAGGACCACTGAATCCGGTGCCTGGCAGCTCCCCGGCTCGCGCCGTGGTAGAGCTTACTGCTCCTGCTGCTTCTGTGCCAACTGCACCACAGCTAGAGAGCTCGTCTAAGATGGCTCGCCCGGCACCGACGACGTCGGCACCGTCGATCCCGGTCCCACGAGGGCCGTAGAATCCGGTGCCTGATGGCTCCCCGGCGCGCGCCGTGGTTGAGCTACTGCTCCTGCTGCTTCCGTGCCAGCGGCACCGCAGCCAGAGAGCTCGTCTAAGTCGGATCGCCCGGCGCCGACACCTGCTACGGCACCGATGACGTCGGCACCGTCGATCCCGGTCCCACAAGGGCCGTAGAATCCGGTGCCTGACGGCTCCCCGGCACGCGCCGTGGTCGAGCTAATGCTCCGGCTGCTTCCGTGCCAACGGCACCACAGCCAGAGGGCTAGTCTAAGTCGGATCGCCCGGCACCGACACCTGCTGCGGCACCGATGACGTCGGCACCGTCGATCCCGGTCCCGCAAGGGCCGTAGAATCCGGTGCCTGACGGCTCCCCGGCACGCGCCGTGGTTGAGCTCCTGCTCCGGCTGCTTCCATGCCAACGGCACCGCAGCCAGAGGGCTAGTCTAAGTCGGATTGCCCGGCACCGACGCCTCTGAGGCACCGACAACATCGGCACCGTCGATTCCAGTCCCACAAGGGCTATCGAATCCGGTGCCCGACGGCTCCCCGGCACGCGCCGTGATTGAGCGTATTACTCCCGCTGCTTCAGTGCTGACGGCACCGCAGCCAGACAGCTTATCTAACTCGGATCGCCCGGCACCGACACCTACCGAAGCTCTGATGACCTCGGTACCGTGGATCCCGGTCCCACGAGGGCCGTCGAATCCGGTGCCTGACAGCTCCCCAGTACGCACTGTGGTTGAGCCTGCTGTTCCCTTCACGCCGGAGATGTTACCAATGGCGAGGGCTCTCAGTGCCATGACAGAGTCAGTGCTGCCTGACCCGGGCACCGCCGGTACGGGTAATACAGTCTCTTCAGGGGACTGTCCCCTGTCAGCACAGCAGAGCGGCACCGTTCATGATCACGGTCCCGCAGACACTCCAAGTCCTGTCGGCACGCCGGACACCACTGGCAGTCCCGGTGCTGTTTTCCTCGGTACTGGTCACACTCGCTGCACCGGTCGGTATCCCGTTCGCCGACCCGCTATCGGCACCGTTCCGACCTCTGGCACCGGGGCAGGTACCTTGACTCCTGTAGCCCTTCTCCGAGCCTCGAGATCTCGGTCGACCTCCCGACACCGTTCTGGTTGCGGGTCTGGATCTCGTTCCAGGTACCGATACGCCTCCCGATGCCGGTCCCCGGTGCCGAGTTGGGCAAGGTCCGAGTGAGTCAGAGACTCTGCCTGTGCCTTCTTTTAGTACCTCCATGGCCGTCCGGACACGCATCCGTGTCATCCCATATGCGCAGATTTTATGCTCAGGACCACGATCCTGATATGATGGCCAGCGGGCGCCAGCCCCGAAGCAGAAAGAGGCTTGGCGAATGAACAGGCTTGGCCGCCAGGTGTACTCTGCAGGGGCCCTGCAGCTCGGGGTAGCAAAGCAACAAGCCTTGCTTAGCTGCGATAATTATAGCACCTGAGTGAAGGAGTTTCTCCCTCAAAACTTCCACCTGGAGTTCGCTGCCGTCTTGGAGGACGGGGGAAAGAAGGTTCCCAGAGCGTCCCTCCAGGCCTCGTTGGACGCAGCAGACTCTGCGGCCAGCACTCTGGCCTTGAGTGTCGCCGTGAGGTGCATTTCATGGCTTCAGGTTTTAAACCTCCGGCCGGAGCTGCGGTATGCCATTCAGGATTTACCCTTTGTTGGTAAAGGCATCTTCGCGGCAGAGACAGCCCCAGACTGCGAAGTCTGGTGGGCAATAGGGTCCTAATGCGTCTCAGCATGTATACGCCAGCGACCAAACGCAGGCCTTTCTGGCCCCAGCCGCCATACTCTGTGCCTAGCCAGAGGCAGAACTCTGGCAAACGGCAGGGCCAAGGTGGTCGCAGACGAACGTCAGGACCCCTAAAGAGCCAAAGTCAAGGTCCCTCGCAATTACCACTGGGACCAAAGACGGACCTTCCAAGGTTCACCTGAGGGCGGTGTACCAGTCGCAGGACGGGATCCCGATCCCGCTTTCTCCTGGCATGGCCCCAGTTACTTTCAGATCGCTGGGTCCTGCGCACGATGGAGCATAGGTACCACCTTTAATTTGCTCCAGCCCTGTCCCACTTCAGCGGACAAAAGGGGTAAGGGGTTTTACCCCCGTTATGCCCTAGTCCCCCACTCGAACACAGGTCTCAGACCTTCTTGGTCCTGCACGGACTCAACCGGGTTAGGATAAGGTTGGAGTTCTGCATGGTATCCCTGGGAACCATTATTCCATCCTTGCCTCCTGGGGGCTACTGTGCCGCCCTGGATATGAAGGACGCGTACTTTCGCAATGCCATCTTCCCTCCGCACGGGAGATGCCTCCGCTCTATAGCCGACAGTCAATACTCCCGGTTTACGGCCATAGTCGCCGCCTACCGTCGCTGATGTCGGATATGCGTTTTTCCGTATCTGTACGATTCGCTTATCCGCGGAGACTCTGAGACACAAACCACTCAGCGCGTGGGCATCGCCACGGTCTTATTCACAGGTCAAGGCCTGCTGTTTATTATAGAGCAATCCACTCTGGTCCCCACGCAGAGGTTGGGCTCCCTAGGGGCTATCCTGGTCTCCTACCTAGCCGGAGCCTGCTTATCGCAACTGAGATTTTAGGCGATGGCAACAATCATCTGAGGTCTGAAGGCTTTCCCAACGACCTCAGCTCGTTCTTGTCTCAGTCTCCTGGGTCCATGGTTGCCCGCAAGTTTGTAACCAAACACGCCAAGCTCCGCCTCCGTCCTCTCCAAGTCCGGCTCACTGCCCCTGACGGCGGACGCCTCATCTCTCTGCTCGAGTGCTCATGGTCACCTCTGAGCTTAAGGCCTTTGGTCTTCTAGGGAGCTGGCATTCCTCATCAATGCCCCAAAAAATGAGAGTAGTCCGCCTGGCATGCCAGGGGTTCCAGCGGCAGCTGCGAGGCCGTTGTATCTCGGTGTTTACAGCCAACACAACGACCAGGTGCTTCATAAGTATTCAGGGGGGACATAGTCCTCCCCCCCCTTTTTTGTCAGGAGGCCATCCATTTCCGGGTCTTTTGCATGGCCCACTCGATGGAGCTGGCGACGTCCTTTCTCCCAGGCGTTTGGAACGTCCTAACTCTTTGCCTCAGCAGGTCTTTCCTGCCTTACGAGTGATCACTCTGCCCCATGTGAGGCGTCCCGCTTTCCGGAAGTGGAGATGTTTCCTCACACAGACCTGTTCGCTCACCGCGAGAGCAGGAAATGCCAGGTGTTCTGCTCCTTCCAAGATCTCTCCTCGGAATCGATCTTGGACGCATTCCTGATGCCGTGGAAAGGCCAACTGCATTATGCCTTCCCACTGTTCCCACTGGTTCATTAGGTCCTGCTCAAACTCCGCAGGGGCAGAGCGTGCATCATCATGATCACTCCAGAATGGTCCAGGCAGCACTGACATACCACGTTACTCGGCCTGTCAGCCCAGACCTCATCACTCAGGGCAACGACAGGCTTCGTCACTCGGACCTGCAGCCTCTTCACCTCACGGTGGCTGCTGCGTTCCTGAGTCGGGGTGACAGGCAGCCTTCCACCTGGTCGACGTACCGGGCCAGGTGGAAGCGTTTCTTTTACAGCTGCAATTCGCTCGATCTTGCTCCTGCTGAGGTCTCGATCCCCTCTATTTGGCCTGCCTCTGGCCTTCAGCGGCAGGACCTGGCGGTATCAGCGCTGAGGATACACTCAGCAGCCATCTCTACCTTCCAGCAGGCTGAGATGGACGTTCAGTGTTCTCACGCTCTATGGGTTCGAGGTCCCTCAAGGGCTTGGAGCGCTTGCACCCTCGGGTGCGCCGCCCAGCCCCGACCTGGGACCTCAACCTAGTCTTGGCCAGACGGGTCTCTGAGATCAGAGCTCTTACGGGGGTTCCGCCGTACACTAGGTTTCACAATGACAAGGTGCAGTTATGACCGCACCCGGCTTTCCTCCCTAAGGTGGTTTTGGCTTTTCATGTTACCCACAGTTCAACGCAATGGGCACAACCGTTGCACTCCTTGGACATCTGTGGAGTGCTCGCATTATATTGTGCTGACAGAACCATTTCCTAAGGTGCCCCAGCTCTATCCCGGTAGCGGGCCAAAGGGAGGGCTTGCTTGTTCTCCTCTCAGAGGATCTCATCTGGGGTGATGGCGGACATCCCCACTTGTTATGATTTGGCTCATATTTCCCCAAGCCACATCAACGTGCATTCTACCAGGGCTCAGGCTTCATCTGCCGCCTTGCTGGCTCGTGTTTCTACCCACGAGATCTGCCGCGAAGCTCCATTGGTCCTCGGTCCATACCTTTGCTTCGCAGTATGCCCTGGTTCAGCAGTCAAGAGAGGCTGTAGCCTCTGGCTCAGCAGTTTTATTCTGCCACATTTCACTCCGACCCCACCGCCTTTGTAAGGCTTGGGATTCACCTAACTGGAATGGATATGAGCAATCACTCGAAGAAGAAAAGACGGTTACTCACCTTTGTAACTGTTGTTCTTCGAGATGTGTTGCTCATATCCATTCCACACCCGCCCTCCTTCCCCACTGTCGGAGTAGCCGGCAAGAAGGAACTGAGGAGCGGGTGGGCCGGCAGGAGTATATATGGAGCGCCATGCTGGCGCCACTCTAGGGGGCGACCTGCCGGCCCACTGAGTTGCTAGGGTAAAAGTTTTCCGACGAATGTGCACGCGCGGCGCGTACACCTAACTGGAATGGATATGAGCAACACATCTCGAAGAACAACAGTTACAAAGGTGAGTAACCGTCTTTTCTACCACCATCTCCCTGATTAACAATTGGAACAGATTACCAAGCATGTGGTAAATTCTTCAGCACTTGCGGTCTTTAACTTAAGATAGAAAGTCTTTCTAAAATGCATGAGCTCGTTAAGCTGCAAGTTATTAGGCTGGAAGCAGGAACCACTGAGCGAAAATCTGTGGTTCATATTTTGCAGATCGGAGTAGATTTATATTTCAGTAGCACCTATAAACCCTGCATATAGACCAGGACCCCACTGCGCCTGCCATTGTGCAAACACAGAACAAAGAGACATAGTACCTGCCACAAAGAGTGTGCAATCAGAAAACAGACAACAGGTGGATACTGACAGATGGGGCAGCAGAAGGAAACAGTGAGACAGTATTGGTCAGCATATAGGCAGCAGTCTCACCATACTTGCTGCCTAGCTATTGTCAGGTTTAGCAGGCAGGTGATTTTGGAGATTATTACAAAGTCCCATCTGTCCTTGAAATATATTAATCCTTCTGTTTGGGTGCCTCAGCCAGTATGCTCCTCCACTGCTGATTCGAAGTGCTTCCCTTTCAACCTCTGTGGCCTTTTCTGTTATGTTTTATTTTAATGCTTGCCTGTTGCCTCACCCTTCTGTATGTCTCCTTCCCAATCAGCATCTACACCTTCCCTTATTCCTCCTTTGTGCATTTTCAGTATACTTCACAGTTTTGCTGTCAAGAGTTCTGAAAGCATCCTAGGTCTCTAATGGCCTGCTCCCTCTGTACGAGTGCTGCTCTGGTTGCTGCTGCTTGGGGCTGACTCTTGAGAGTTAATACCTTCTACTGCCTGCATGTTTTGGGACGGCTATGGAGATATTACACAATTATATGGCGTAAATTGTCCAAACTTTAGGATAGTGTGTTTGCTAGGGTTTGAAGAATGAATTCCACTGTCTAAGACCGTCTTTACTATCATAGAGATGGAAAAGACTTCCTAGGTCATCTAGTCTCTCTCTTTCTGGCATTGCAGGATTCTTCCCTGCAATGCATTCTGTAGTGTTTTGCCCAGTGTAGTTAAATAACTCTCTTTGAGAGAGCAGGCTACTTACTAGATCTCACTTTAAGGAAGAAATTATTGGTTTTTTTTCCAGCCTAAATTTTCTTAATTTCTGTCCTTAGCTTCTAGTTATAGTCCTTGGATTGTTCTAAGGAATTCCTTTCCCCACTCAATGTTTACATCCTTAAATCTTTTGTAGGCTATGAAAAACCTGTTATTTTTCTGAAGATAAAAGAAGAAATAGGTTTTATCAGGGCTTCCTTCCTTCCTGCCCCCATTTCTGCACCTCTGTATCACTGACACATTTGCATAAACATAATTTATATTTAAAAGCACTAGGCTCTGACAGTGAACGAAAACATTTACTACTTTAAAATATAAAAAGGGAAGCAAGGAGACCCTCACAGCTTTTGTGATGTCTGCCAGGAAACCAAGAGTGACAGTCTTGTCTACACTGACACTTTACAGCGCTGCAACTTTCTTGCTCAGGGGTGTGAAAAAACACATCCTAAACGCTGCAAGTTTCAGCACTGTAAAGTGCCAGTGTAGACAGTGCAGTGGGAGCCATTCCCCACATGGAGGTGAACTGTTTTGTTTTTCTTCTAGCGCTGGTACCGCAACTACACAGCCATGTTAAAGCACTGTTGCAGCAGTGCTGTAACACTGCTAGGGAAGACATGCCCTAAATTCTCAAAGAGAGAGGGGCGTGACTAGGGAGAGGGATTAACTGTTGAGAATGGATGGAGTTACGAACTTGAAGGATGGAATTGGTTTGGCAGAATGTAGGCGCTTCTGGAAGATGAACAGGGCTTCTGATAATGTTTCCATATAAAGCTAGCTAGTTCATCTTATTTTTCAGTCTTCATATTTTTGCAGGTGCTAAGTGTCAGCTTCTCGTTCTAACTCTAATAAATGTGTCAACCTGTGGAACTCCTTGCCTGAGGAGGATGTGAATGCTAATACTATGCAAGGTTTAGAAGAGAACTAGATAAAATTATGGAGGTTATGTCCATTAATGGCTGTTAGCCAGGATGGGTAAGGAATGGTGTCTCTAGCCTCTGTTTGTCAGAGGTTGGAGATGGATGGCAAGAGAGAGATCACTTGAACATTACATGTTCGGTTCACTCCCTCTGGAACACCTGGTACTGGTCACTGTCGGTAGACAGGATACTGGGCTGGATGGACCTTTGGTCTGACCCAGTATGGCCATTCTTATGTTCTTTCTAGCATTTAAAATTGAAGCTCCAGATCTGTACCCCAAATTCAGCCTTCTGAGGGAGGTTGTCTTGTGTTTTTGTTGCATCAGAATGTTGGAAAATCATGAAAGACAAGTCATGGAAGACAAGAGAGTTGAATTCAAAATTTTGTCAACGTTTAAAATGCCCGTACTGTCCAGCCAGCTCTCTTATCAGTTGAGTGTCTGTTTTTAGCATGGCTGAAATTTTGTGATGGGCAAGTGACTGACTGTAAAAAGCAAGTAAGTTGATATAGATATTGATACTGAAAAGCAGGTACAAAAGAGCAGTAGGACCTCACTAGTTAGTAGGCTGGAGACTCTGCTGTTGTGTTCTTTTAAGTTAGTTGCACAGTTTTGAACTTTTCATTTTGGACTATAAGTACAGGTCTGTTGCATCTTACACACATTTAACATGTGCAATTTCAGCCTTACGCATATATTCAAATTAGATACAATTAACTCAGGCCTGAACAGAGACTGGGAATGGTTGGGTCATTACACTAATTGAATCTATTTCCCTATGTTAAATTCTCCTTACACCTTCTATGGGTCATCTTAATTATCACTTCAAAAGTTTTTTTTTCTCCTGCTGATGGTAGCTCATCTCAATTGATTAGACTCTTCCTGTTGGTATGCATACTTCCACCTTTTCATGTTCTCTGTATGTATAAATATCTCCTATCTGTGTGTTCCATTCTGTGCATCCGAAGAAGTGAGCTGTAGCTCACGAAAGCTCATGCTGAAATAAATTTGTTAGTCTCTAAGATGCCACAAGTACTCCTCTTCTTTTTTCTCTTTTGGATTCCTCTTAAAAATTTCTCTGACTCTAGAGTGTGACTTGTCCAGACTTGTGCTGTATAAAAGTGGGTGGGGACTTTTAAAGCTGACATCAGGAACTTAATAGAGTAACAAAACCTACTGCCATGGAAGCTTAAAAATGACCTGTTCACCCAATATGGTTAAACCTGGTTGGTGTTCTACAGGTCTGTCTCATCTTACATGGGGTTACGTTCCGCAGTCAGCACGTTTAAAGCGGAAAATGCGTATAGTCAAATTACATTGAGTGTAATGGCAGGTGGAATCGCCCCCGCAGTACAGAACAGTATTAAAATTGTTATTTTTCTCTCTTTTTTTGTGTGCTTTTTTTCTTGTTTTTGCCGACCACATAAAGCTGAAATCGCGCATGTTAAATGCGCCTAAAATGTGACAGACCTATACTTCTTCAGTTTTGTTTTAGTGTACTAGGGAAAGAGTTGAATAAATTGTGTGTAAGACTTAAGACTGCTGAAGTTACTCTGTGCATTGCAAACAAAATAAAAGCTCTGTTTTCTAATTATAGTTCTAATAAGTCAGCTAATTGAGATGTTAAAACTGCAAAATGTGTAGGTGAATGGAATGTAGATCTCATAGGTATGCTGATAAATGTAACAGACCATTTAAACAAAATTTAGAAAATTATGTTTAGATTAATAGCTTTGTTTAAATGGAAGCAAGAGACATATAGGAATAAGGATATTGTACTGCCTTTGTAAGTAAAGACTTGTAGATGATCTTGCTAGTTTGGTCTAGTAGAGCAGTGGTCTCCAACCTTTTTTGATTGCGCACCCCATCAGTAAAAAATTTTGAGCATGCACCCGCTGCCACACGGCAGGGCCAACTCTACCATTTTTGCCGCCCCAAGCAAAACAGACAGACCAAAAACGCTCGGACTCCTGCCTGAACTCCCGAAGTGCCCCCCCCCCCCCAAAAAAAAGCCGCCTTAACTGCTGCACCCCTGAAGGATCCTCTTGCACACCCCCAAGGTGCGCGCACCCCATTTTGAGACCACTGTAGTAGAGCATAACACTGGTTTCTACTTCTGGCTCTGCCACTGACTGACTCACTGTGACACTTCAAGCAAGTTGCTTAATTACTGTTTGATAACTGGAGATAACACCTCCATGGGGGATTGTGATGCTTAATTGCTTGTAAAACGCTTGGAGAAAATTAGAAGTACTATAGAACAGCAAAGTGTTATTGCTTGGCACTTAGCTCTCAGAACACTTTTGTGTATTGAGTTGGGAGAGCAAGACAGTGTAACAAGGGCAGCTTGAGGACAGTCCTAATTATCGTACATAAAGTATGTTCCCTTTTTTCTTTTCTTTCTAGACTTTATATTCAGAGCACCCATCAAATTAAGCAAACCGGGGGAACTGCGTGAGGAATATGAAAGCCAGCTGAGGAAGGTATAGTGTTTTGTTTAATTGTAACTTTCTTCCAGAGAAACTTGGAATCCTTTCAGATATGCCTGCTTACCTATATATGGAGAATTCTAAGCATTCTTTTCTTTTCTAAAACAAAGGTCATTTATCCCTTCCTACCATTCAGTCAATTCAGGAAAATGTTGGCAGTTGGCAGTTAGCCGGTTCCAGAATTACTGACATCTTAGACCATGTCTACATTACAAACTTTGGTTGACACGAGTTTTATGTTAAGGTACAACCTTCAGAGTTTGTATATCACTCGTGCGAATGCATACTTGGCTGCTTGCATCAGCGCTGCATGTGTTCACCAGGAGTGCTTGTGTCGATGAAAAAGGCTACACGCCATGGGTAGGTATCCCAGTGTGCCGTGCACTGTCATCTGGTGCAGTGCCTTTTGGGATCTTTTTGTGGTGAATTGTGGAGTACAAAGGAGTCTCCCAGGATCTCTGGGAGCTAGGGGTCAAGTTCCCAGCATGCAACTTTCTCTATCCCATAATGACATCCATATCCCATAACGTTCTCACCCCTTTTTAAATCTCACAAACTTGTGCGGCACTTTTCAGTGTTCGCCATCTTTGACAGAAGTATGGAGCCCGCAGACCTCTGTACTATTCTCACGAATGCAGCAAATACAGGACACATGATCCTCTTGTGTTTGCAGACCTGCTGGAAGTGCTGCACCAATGGTGGACATGATGATTTCTTTAAGGACAGTTTGCTGAAGGACATGGCAAAAAACAATTCAAGGTTGTTAGTGACAGTCACCGAGCAGCTTCAGATGGTGGAGTGCTGCTTCTGAGCCAGAGAAACAAGCAGTGGGACCGCATCATAATGCAGGTTTGAACAATGAGCAGTGGCTGCAGAACATTCAGATGCAAAAAGCCACATTCTTGATTTGTGTGCTGAGCTCACTCCAGCACATGGACACCAGCATGAGAGCTGGATTGATAACTGAGAAGCAAATGGTAGTTGCACTGTGGAAGCTTGCAACGCTTGTTTTCTACAAATCAGTGGGAAATAATTTTGGAGTAGGAAAATCCACAGTTGGGGCCATTGTCATAAAGATGTGTAGGGCCATTAATTGTCTCCTGCTGTGTAAGGCTCAGCAATGTGTAGGCCATAGTGAATGGATTTACAGCAGTGGGGCAATAGATGCACGCACATCCCTTTTGTAGCACCTTGGACAGAGTACATCTTTAGAAAAGGCTACTCTTCTATGGTTATGCCAGCATTAGTGGATTACCAGTGATGCTTCACCAATATCCGTGTGGGCTGATCCAGTAACGTGCAAGACTCTTGCATCTTTAAGGACAGAGGACTGTTCAAAAAGCTGCAAGCAGGGACATAAGTTCCCAACCATCAGATTACCATTAGTGATATTGAAATCCAGATGTGATTTTGGGGTAGCCAGAATAGCCCTAGCTCTCCTGGCTCAAGAAGCTATGTGCTGGCCGTCTCGACAGTATCGAAGAACTATTCAGCTACCAGTTCAACGGGTACAGAATGACAGTTGAATGTGCTTTTGATAGATTGAAGGGACATTGATAGTGTTTACTCACTTGATGAGATATTTTTCTCACTGAGATCCAAATGGTTGTAGCTACCTGTTACGTCCTGCATAATATCTGTGAGGCAAAGGGAGGAAAGCTGCCTTCAAGGTGCAGGTGGAGCTGGAGCAGCTGCCTGCTGATGTTATACAGCCAGACACAAGGGCCACTAAAAGGATTCAGTGTGGAGCTATGCTGTTGAGGGAGGCTTTGAAAGAGCACATGAACAGTCAGCAAAAGTAATGTTCTGTGCTGCAGTGTTCTCTGGCCTGGAGCTTTGGGTGCTGCTGAGAATGTGTAGTGATTGCTGTACATTTATAAATGACTTTTCCTGAATCTATGTTTTATGTGGTCCTTCCTGTTTGTTTACAAGTACTGCGTGTTTTGAGTACTGCTGTGCATTCTGCAGCATGCGTTGTGAACTAATAAAGATAATTGTATTCTCCTCAAATAGAACTTCATTCAGTGGCAAAAACAGTTTAAAAACGCAAGAAATGGGTAAACTTTGAACATAAATTCAGAGAATAGAAATTTAAAATTGGAAAGGCAGCAAACAAGCATGTCAGTCCATTTCAGTGCACAAATGTAGCCCATCGTGGCTACATACACTGACCTGTGAGAACCACTGCTGGTGTGTATGTGAAGCTGTGGTTTTCCTTCTTGTTTCCCAGAGTGAAGTGCAAGGAATAAGGATCCTGGCCCATGATGCCATGTGGAATATTGAGGGGTATAGAGAACTGCTACCATGGAGTTCTCCAAGGTCAGCAAAGGGTGAGGATTCCTGGGATTTTTTTTTTTATTTTTTTTTTTGACCTGTAGGTCCACTGGGGTCTGCATCATTTGTGTTTGCTGCCCGGGAAGACCCATTATGTGCTGGTGCATCTCCTTATTCTTTTCCTGCTGGCATTTCTGAACCTTTCTCCTGTCTGCCCTTTCCTTCTCTATGCTCTCTGCCATGATGGCCCTCCGGGCCTTTTGTTTGCAGACCAATGCAGTACTGGCTTGCAGAATCTCACTGAACATGGCCTCTCTAGTCCTCTTCTTTTCCTCCTCATCAAAATCAGGCATTCTGCAAATGTGAAGGCGACATCTCTCAAGGCTGCCACAGCAGCAGCTACAGACAGATGTACCGTTGGATTTACAGTCATTGCGGAAAGGGAAGGATAAGTGTCAGAACTCACTTTTCTTATTCCCATAAACACTTTTAAGAAGACTTGCTTATTGACACTTCATCTTTGGAATGCCTCACCACAGCACTTGTTGCCAGCCCCAGCCATAGTAGTATGGCCCACCAGGGTCACGGGTGGGGAAGAAAAGTATAGGGTGATGGCAGTCAACATTGGCATTATTTTCCACAAGTAGTGATGGGGTTAGCTGATACTTCACTTTTGAGGGTCACAAAGGCACAGAGAGCACAGCTGGCATCCTGAAGACTCCAGGCCCATATGCTGCTAGCTCGTTTACTGAAGTGATGCTATCTGGACTCGTGGGGTGGGGTGGGAAAGTATCT
This sequence comes from Gopherus evgoodei, assembly GCF_007399415.2. Taxonomy (NCBI): domain Eukaryota; kingdom Metazoa; phylum Chordata; order Testudines; family Testudinidae; genus Gopherus; species Gopherus evgoodei. The sequence continues at coordinate 6,044,165 of NC_044322.1, forward strand.
TACCTCAAAGAAAGAAATAAGGCAGCCATCTCTAGAAACCTTTCAGAGAGGATTGCACAGTATCTCCATGAAAGTTTTTCATGGATATGTCTCAGGAGATGCAAGGGTTACTCCTATGTACATAAACTCCTGTGCTCCCCTTCTCCACCTGCCTAAACCAACAGGGGAATGAATGTCAAATGCCAATTCTACATCTGTTTGTTTGTACCTCTACCTCTTCTCATATGAGTAAAACCGTGAAAAGTTGATACCTGTGTCTTGTTAATTTGGGGCTGGGTGCCATTTTTAAATTTAAACATTGTACGGAAAAATGGATGCACACACTTACCTGAGGTCCGGTCCCCTTCCTTGCGCTAATCCTTGCTCTCAGCTGGTGGAATTGGCTAGACTCAAACAGGTCTTGGCTCGCAGCATAGCCGACCACCGCATTGCATCTCTCCTCTCCTCCTCTTAGCTGTTCACAGCAGGGGTCTCTGGCTTTCCTGAATTGTCCACAGTGGTCTGCAAGGTACCGGTGGAATCTCTACCATATATGGCATGCAGCTTGTTGTAAAAGCAGCAGGTCTGCAGCTCATCACCAAATCAGTTGTTGGCCTCCCTGGTCTTCTGGTATACCTGGCACAGTTCTGTCACTTTCACACTGCATTTCTGCTGATCCGCTTTGTACCCCTTTGCCTTCCTTCCCTGTGCAATCTGCTCTTAAATATCCATGTTGCTGTGGCTGGTCAATAGCTCTGCTTGCATAGCCTCTTCTCCCCAGGAGCCCATACCTCCTATCTCCTCTTAGCCAGAGTGCATCTAGTGCATGGAGCTGGCGTGGCTGGTTGGGCAATTACACTCAAGAAAGGAGGGTTGCTAGGTCTGTCTGCCAAGGTGGTCAGTCAAGAAACAGCATTTCAAAAATACTCATGGGGACATAAAGCGCAGGGATGGCTTCAGGTCTCTGTGACCCCTGGGCAGTGGAGCATGCAGTTGTGACGAGAACAGTCACTATCACAAGGAATGGGGCATTGTGGGATAGCTGCTGGAGAACTATTAGGGTTACATTTGCACTGATTGACCCCAGTAGGTCAATCGTGGTTCCATTCTATTAAGGGAGGTGGTTTTACTATATCACAGTACCAAGGCACTTACATTGGCTGGAGGTGAATTTTAAGAGTAGACGTGCAAATAGGTCAATGCAAGGCAACATACGTCCATGTAACTTTGTAGTGTATACCGGCCTTCATTTGCCTTCCAAAAGGTGAAAATGTACCTGCTTGGTGCAGGTCTACCATCTTTGTTATACAGGGTTTATGGAAGAATGAGCTATGGTGAATGTAATAGGTTTGCAAAGCTAGTTGCAGTAAAATCTCCCCCTTTCCTACTATAACTCTTTCAGAATCTTAATCTGGGAAACTGACGCTTTCAATGCTCGGTCTTAGCCAAAAGATGAACTCAAAAAAATTTGAGGAGAATCCATTCAGCCCTTTTGGACTTAAATAACTGGGAGCGTCCCTTTTTTTAAAAGAAGCATTTTTTATCCACAAATCACTGAAATGACTGAACTCTAACCCTAAATATCTCATGCAGCTAGTCATTATTCTAGAAATATTATAATGGGGCAGTGACTGCTGTAGTTAAGATAGGATAATAGTTTCTATTCTAACCCCTCCACCCCTAGTTCTGAGTTATTCATAACTTTCTGAAACTTTCATTTTTTCCAGGCATAAGCCCTGATCCTATAATCAGATCTGCTAGTGTGGACGCATGCAGAACCCTGTTTATTTCAACAGGGCTCCACACAAGAGCAAGGGCCTCTGACAGCAGATCCATTTGCTGGATTGGGGCTGCGCAAAGGTGGGATTTTGGAGTATGATGTGGTTGGTTTATTTATTTTATTTTTTATTTTTTTGGTAAAGCTTGCCCAAAAGTGGTTTAGCTATTTTTGATAAGGATAGTATATATGCGTATCTGCAAAGGGAAGGAAATGCATTTTTCTAATGAAATAATCCTGGCAGTCTTCTTTTGAAGAATTCAGCATCCTGTGAAGACCAGTGTAATGCATACATACAAAGGGGCAGAGTTAAGGTTAAGAGTGACATCTAGAAGAGGTGATTGCACTGATTTTTAGCTTTGAGTTGCCTCAGTGACACACAGTCAGTAGAGCTTCAGTTAATTGAGGCTTTGTCCCTAGGAGTTATTGATTGTGGTCTTTTCACTTCATTTCAGACACATTTGCAAGTGGATGCAAGGTGTGAATCAGTCAACTGAGGGATGCTGCAATCAATTGATTTCTCTATTTTAGACAAGCCTCTAGAGTAAACAAAGTGCAATGACTTCTGACATTTTTACCACTGTCGGGAGTTTGGTAAAAGATTAGGTGCATAGAGATTTTATTCACGTAAATGTCTAATTTATCAGTTAACTTAAATGGACACCACTATAGTTAGGAAATTACAACTTAAAAAACAAACAAACTTAGAGATGAATATTTTGTAACTGAGCCTCTTGGTTTAAAAAAATGAATGTAACGTTTGGTGGAGGTCTAAAGTATCAGCCACACCAGGATTTTATAAATCTACTTCCTAATGGTGAGGAGGAGACCTTCCCTGGTGAGATATGGGGCTTATTCAGCATTTCTGCAGAATTTTATTTTTTCACTGGTTTGTGTGTTTGTGTCTGTCTGTCTCCAAGGAGATGTGACTAGATGCAGTTTTTCTTCCTGAATCTGAATTGTGTGAACTACAAATAGCCCAAATCCTGGCCTCAGCACACAGCCCAACCAATTAGGCTGTGTACCGGGGATTTCTGCTGGGCTTGAGGGAATATCTTTCTTCCACCATCTGCTGGCAACTTTGTCTGAGCATTGCTATTCTACCCTCAGCTACAGTGGCCTCTGGTAACTACAGGGGTTTGAAGTGCCTCAGTGCATTTCAATGGGGTATTAATCTTGACATCTGGTTTTGCTCCTCCAAACTACTAAATGCCTGGAACTTTTGGGGGGGACTCACCCATCTTCCTCCCCACGTTCCACAAACCTTTTATGTGAGCACTGTCACTGTGCAGGATACGTCTTCTGGTTAGTGAACTTGTAGCTGATTTGTAGTCCTTTGCATAGCTCTGGTCAGTCATCAAGTATTGAGTGTGCAGCAGACCTAATCTAAGTGCTGCTGAGTGTGTTTGGGTGTTGGCGTTGATTTTTTTTATATATTTTATTTGAAGTTCAGTGTAATAAGCCTATTTTTAATCATAGTAATGTTGCAGCAGCTGTAGATCATTCTGAGATCTTTTTGCAACTCTTTATTGACCTGAAAAAAATGGATGATAATCCTTCTCATTTCCACTGCAGCAAAAAGGAAAAGTATTTTAATGTGCTTCTGGCATTTTGACTATTCCACTTGTGTATTTTGAGGATAGAATTTTTTGTCTAATTCCTGTTTGGCCTGAGGTTCATCTATCTTCCTCTTTTCAATCTTTGTTCACTGCCAGACTGGAACCCTGTTTCCTTCCCTTCACAACATGTACATACCCTTTCTGAACCTCATTTGAAAGAAGAAGGGATTGGGGATATTCCCCAAATCTCATCCTATGAGCAAAGAACAACGTAATCATTCTGACAGGTTGTGAGTTGAGAAAATTCTCTATCACTTGTCACCAAGCCTTATGTAACCAATACACAACTTTAAAAAGAGAAAATATTTTTAAGCTAAGTAAAATTTGGAGGGCTAAATACTATCCCTCTAACTCTTGTAATAAGAGTTTCATAATATTGCTTTGGGGGGAGGGATAGATCAGTGGTTTGAGCATTGGCCTGCTAAACCCAGGGTTGTGAGTTCAGTCCTTGAGGGGGCCACTTAAGGATCTGGGGCAAAATCAGTACTTAGTCCTGCTAGTGAAGGCAGGGGTCTGGACTCAGTGACTTTCAGGGTCCCTTCCAGCTCTATGAGATAGGTATCATTATTTGGACAGAGTCCTGAACACTAGGGGCAACATGACATGAAACTGGGGGTAGTTCCTTATTTGTAGTACAGCTCATTTGTGGTCCCCAGTTCCTTTTTCAGTGGCCAAAATATTTAAAAATATATGTGGGAGCCCAGACTCTTGCGTTCAGATCCCGTATCTAACTTTGGCCTTGTCTACATTGGCAAGTTTCTGTGCAGTAAAGCAGCTTTCTGGGTGTAACTCCCAAAGTGTACACAATGCCCAGCCACTTAGTGCGTAGACGCTGCGCAGTTGCAGTGCAGTAAAAAACCCACCCGAGAGCCGTACAGCTTTCTGTGCTGGGGGACAGTACCACGGTGCCGGTGTAGACATCCTGGTTGATTACAGTGCTGCAATTGGCCTCCGGGAGGTGTCCCACAATGCCTGTTCTCCCCTCTCTGGTCATCGGTTTGAACTCTACTGCCCTGCCGTCTGGTGAGCAAACCGTGAGCCCCACACCCTTAAATACCTTGGGAATTTGAAAGTCCCCTTCCTGTTTGCTCGGTGATGCATGCATTGGTCTCAGTGCATCTTTCAGGCTTCACGCATCATGCATCCCCCTCCTGGAGCAGTGCTGAGTTGCTGGACCTCATCAGCATTTGGGGAGAGGAGGCTGTCCAGTCCCAGCTGTGCTCCAGCCGTAGGAATTATGATGCCTTCGGACAGATTTCATGATGCATGCAGAAAGGGGCCATGACAGGGACACACTGCAGTGCAGGATCAAGTGTAGGAGCTGCGGAACGCCTACCACAAGGTGTGGGAGGCAAACTGCCTCTAACAGTGCTGCGTCCACAAGCTGCCGGTTCTACAAAGAGCTGGATGCGATACTCAACGGCGACCCCACGTCCACGAGAAGGCCATTGGGGATTCTTCGGTGGCTCACATGCCAGTTTGAGAGTGGACCGAGCCAGGGGGAGGAAATCTTGGATGAGGATGTGGAGGGAGAGGAGGACCCGGAGGCATAGGACGACTCAGAGATCAGAGGTGCATGCAGGCAGGAGCTCTTCTCTACCCCAGAGGAGGCTCACCAGTCACAGCTGTCAGAGCTTGATGAAGCGCAAACAGGAGAGGAGGCTCCTGGTAAGTAGCTTTGATTTTGGGAATCGCTGAAGCGAGTTGTTGGGGGCAGGAGGGTTGTAGAAAGCAGGCTTGTCTGTATGATGCACGTACCACCGCATGCCAAGGCTGAATTGCAGAACGGGGGTTGCTTGACTCCCTCACCTCATGGGAATCTACCTCAGAGATCTCCAGGAAACTGTTGTGGAGATACTTGGCAATCCGCTGCCGCAAGTTCTTTGGCAGAGCTGCTTTGTTTCTTGCCCCATGAGGCTGACTTTCCCATGCCACTCTGCTGTCAACTGTGGGTGGAGGGGCATTGCTGCACACACGCAAGCCACATAAAGGCCAGGGTGGAAGCCGCAGGCGTGGAGAAGACCCTCCCTTGATTCCATGCTCAGCCCTCAGCAGCAGGAGATCTTCCATAATTAACACAGCCTGTGGAAAATGTGGGGACAGTAATGATTATAAAGCCCCCCTACAGTGCCGGCTCTCCCAAGAGCTTGCAGCCCAGTGTACCGTATGGTCCTGGAACACTGCAGTTACTCACCAGTTTGGGGTCTTGTGGCTCATATGTGCTTGCCTGGGTCAGCCAGGTATGTGAATAGTGGCTGTGTTTTAAATCACTGAATCCGTGGTCTGTGTGTTGCAAACAATACTGCTTCTGTAAATGTTGCATTTTGGCTTCACATATATGACGTTCGGAGCCCAACCTCCCTCTTTATCGCCGGCTGAACAGCTGCGCAGAATTAGAAAGTGGCCACGAAGAACTAAGGAGGACTTTCTGCGTTATATCATGATGCACTCTGCTGCCAAAACACAAGAATTGAAAGAGTGGCGGGACAGCGAGAAGAGGAACCAAAAGGAGAATGCAGTGTGCCAGAACGAAGCCATGGAGCGGCTCTTAAACGTTACGGAGCACCAAGCAGACACGCTGCAGGCGATATTAGCACTGCAAACCAAGCAGCTCCGTGCCCACCCTCCCCTGCAGCCACTGTCACAAAACTCTTTCCTATGCGCCTCCCAGACACGCCAACACACTCCTCTCAACCTCCTGGCTCCAGTCTGTACCCACTGCATTCCACTCCTGCCCTATCACAGTCCAGCCCTGCGGACTCCCAGTACCCACTGCACTCAGTCCCCGTCCCTCTGCACTTTAGCCCTGCTGAAGTCCAGTATCCGCTGCACCGTGCTCCAAAGGACAAGGTTGCATATGATACCTGGACTTTAGCTGTCACCTGCTCCTGGGATCCTCCCTTCCCCCATCTTCCACAGTGCTGATTATTTTTTTGTTTGTCTCTCTCCCCTCCAGTTGTTGTTTTTTAATAAAAGAATTCTTTTGGTTGAAAGCAATCTTATTCCAGTCATTGAAAGCAAACAGAACCCTGCAGAGCAACAGGCAGTTTTCTTACACCTTCATAGCGGCATTGTCTGCACCAATCACAATTGCCTCCTAGCATTACAAGCACTGCAGTCCTGAGCATAGCAACAAATATTAGTGGCTTTCAGCTTCAAATTGCTGCCTCAAGGCATCCCTGACCCTTATGGCCCTGCGCTGCACCCCTATAATAGCCCTGGTCTCGGGCTGTTCGAATTCAGCCTCCAGGCGCTGAGCCTCTATGGTCCAGCCCTGAATGAAGCTTTCACCCTTCCCTTCACAAGTATGGAGCGTACAGCACGTGGCTATAAACATCAGAATATTGTCATCGGCCAGGTCCAGCCTCCCATATAGGTAGCACCCATGGGCTTTTAATTGCCAAAAGCACACTCAGCTGTCATTCTGCGACTTGCTCAGCCTGTTGTTGAAACCACTCCTTGCTGCTGTCGAGGTGCTCCATGCATGACTTCATAATCAATGGTATTAAGGGGTAGGCAGGGTCTCCCAGGATCACAATGGGGCATTTCTACTTCCCCTACGGTGATCTTCTGGTCTGAGAAGAAAGTCCCTGCTTGCAACTTCCTCAACAGGCCAGTGTTCTGAAAGAATGCGTGCGTCATGCACCTTTCCAGATCAGTCTGCGTTAATGTCCGTGCATTGCCTACGGTGATCCACAAGTGCCTGGAGAACCATTGAGAAGTACCCCTTCCTGTTAATGTATTCAGTGGCTAGGTGGTCTGGTTCCAGAACGGGAATATGCATGTCATCTATTGCCCCTCCACAGTTAGGGAAGCCCATTTGTGCAAAGCTATCCACAATGTCATGCATGTTGCCCAGAGTCATGGTCTTGTGGAGCAGGATGCAATTTGGCCCTGCACACTTCCATCAACACGATTCCAGCAGTCTACTTTTCCACTCTGAACTGGTTAGCAACCGATCGGTAGCAGTCTGGAGTAGCCAGCTTCCACAGTGCAATCACCACACGCTTCTCCAACGACCGGGCAGCTCTCATTCTCGTGTCCTTGTGCCTCAGGACTGGGGCAAGATCACATAGTCCCATGAATGTGGCTTTCTAAAAGTTCTGCAGCCACTGCTCGTCATCCCAGACGTGCATGACGATATGATCCCACCACTCAGTGCTTGTTTCCCGAGCCCAAAAGCGGTGTTCCACTGTGGTCAGCACCTCTGTGAATGCCACAAGCAATCTCATGTCATAGCTACTACATGTGGCAAGATCAATGCGCGCTCCTTTTGCCTTTGTAGTTTAAGGAATATCTCCACTGCCACTTGTGATGTCAGAGTGAGCACCATGTTGGCCAGCAGTGCGGGATCCATTCCTGCAGACAGAAGAGGCAGAGTACGCAGTACACAAACAGTTGAAAGATGGTGCCAGATGCGGACGGAAGCACAGGGATTGCTGGGATGCGAAGCAATGCATCATGGGACATTGGGCCAGGACCCAGGGTGCTGCGCGACCCCCCCACCTTCTCACAACTCTTTGCGGCAGAAGAGGAATAGGTGCTCTGTGGGATAGCTGCCCAGCGTGCACCGCTCCAAATACCACTGCAGGTGCCACAGGTGTGAACATACTGTTGCGCAGGCAGCTGACAGTGCGAACACACAACAGCGGTTTCCCTTCAGCGCTCTCTGAGCAGCGATATAACTGCCAGTGATGTAACTTTGCCAGTGTAGACATACCCTTAGACTTCCTCTGTGATCTAGAGCAAGTTATTTAACCTTTGTCTCAGTTTTCCTACCTGTAAAATGGGGATGATACTTGCTTACCTTCCTTATAAGTGTGAGTAATGATTGTTTAAAGTGTTTACATTTTTCTTTAAGATATAAGGCACCGTAAAAAGTCTAAATATTGACCCTAGTTTAACCCTTTGCAGTTGAATGCAGTGTAGTCTTTCTTTCCTTCTTTCTTCCCTCCCTCCATTTATTTTACTGAAGAGTGTTGATTAGATTTAGGTAATACAGTAAAATACTATTCTTGTCAGTATGGATGACTTGTTTCAGGATAAACCGGCACATTGTAAAGTTACATATTTGTTTTCCATCTTACTAAGCAAAAAAAAAAAAAAAAGATTTTCTTGTTTTGAGCAGTTTGCTTTGGGTACTTGTATTTTGCTGAGATGAGGAGGCCTTGTAATATAGGTAAATCCATAGTTGCATCCAGTTCTCTTCACACAACAGTTTTTTCCTTGGAAACTCTGTAATCAGGAGGGAAACTCCTACCTGGGGCATGTGCTGACATGTCACTTTTCAGCAGCAGGGTAGACAGAGCAGTTTCACCTAAGAAGAGGGCACCTTTTAAAGACTCCATAACCTGGACAGGTTCAAGGAAGAAAAGATGTCAAATGTGAGTTTCACAGATTCTGGAAATATATGTTGAGCATATAGGAATAGTATTTCTGATATCAAGAAACGAGAAATCTGATCACCTTAAAAAACAACCATTTTCCTTTGGATTACTTGCAAGGGATTATTCTCTGAAGCTCTGAGCACAGTGATCAGGGCCTGGGGGATATTTAAAAGGGTAACTAGGTTAAAATAAGAGCTGTTACTTATAATTACTAATAACATCTGAGATTATCAAAACTAAACTTCTAGGAATCTTTTTTTTTTTTACTTCTCGCAAGTTGGGTGTTACAAGTAAGGTCGTCTGTTTCGCTTTTTCTTTTCCTTGTGCCTTATAACGCAATGATTGCAGTGTTCATGTTGCAAATTCTTCCCTGGACTGTTTGCATTCAAACAAAAATGTTAGGCCTAAATTCCCAGGCAATCTTCCATTAATTGGAATATGGGTTGTTTCTGCTCTGGTGGTGGGTTTTTTTGTTTTTGCTTTCCCCTTTTTTCCTCCTCTCCAGGTTAGAGAAACCTGCTAATTGCAGAAGCTACTACATCCAAAGGGGTATGTATATCTGGGGAAGGGTACATGGAGGGTAACTTCCAAGCCAAATTTGGAGTTATTGGCTTCCAAACTTTATACTGTAGGGCAAACTTTGCATATGTCTAAGTCAAATGGAAGCACAGCTCTCAATTACCTTTGTACAAATATGTTATTGGATGCCAACATTAACCTTTGGCTTGCGGGAGACATATATGGTCTCCAAAACAGAGCACAAAAAGTCTTTGTCAACAAGAGATTCTTTTTTCTTTTTGTAAGGTTTTTGTAGACCTCTGCTGTTCTTAATATCCAAAGAAGATAGCCCTGAGTGTTTCCATTGATGGAGGTTATGTTTGCACCTCTTATGGTCTGTTTCAGTAAACTGATAAGTTTTTAAACATTCTTGTATGTGTCACTGTACTTGGCCGTTAAAATAAAATCCAAATATAATCATAGATTAGAAGACAAATAGATAATTCCATGTGGATTTCTACACATTTTGGGGAGAAGGGATGGAAGATGTGGGGAGGATTTGGACAGACTGCCAGAAATAACTTTTAAAAAATCCGGGTTTATTTACCTCTATTTAAATCATTATATACAGGACTCATGAACCTCTGAGTTTGTGTGTCCCATAGTAAAACAAATAGAGCAGTCCCTCTTCAATTCACACATCCCATTACTGAGTAAAGACTTGATACGAGTTCTGTAACGAGGTTCTGTATGACTCAGACCCAATTCCTTTAGTCATCTCCTGAGAAGTATTAACAAACCATGCATCGAAAGAATGTACCCTCAACCCCAACTTCAGCATTTGGTCATACAATTTTTGCTCCTGTTTTTGCCCTTCTTTCTTCACTCCCCCAGGGCGGCCGGGGGGGGTGGGGAGTGGGATAATTTGCCCTGGGCCCCGGAGGGACCCCTGCGAGAGTTTTTCTGGGCCCCTGAAGCAGGGTCCTTCACTTGCTCTAGGGGCCCCGGAAAACTCTTGCAGAGCCTGGGCCCCCGGAACTGTCTTCGGTGGCAATTGGGTGGCAGGGGATCTTTCCGCTCCGGCTGCTGCTGAAGTGCCGGTCTTTGGCAGCAATTCAGTGACGGGGAGCCCCCCACCGCCAAAGACCCCAGGCCCGCTGAATCCTCTGGGCGGCCCTGCAGTCTCCTACCCCCCACCCCCTTCCAGTGTTTGTACATTGCCTTTCTAGGCTCAGCTCCTGTAATGAGAACTCTGAATGGAGCGCTCCAACTTATCTGGATTCTGCGTGCCTAGATACATTTGAAGGATTGGGGCCATAGATTGTAAACTCTTCAAGGCAGGGTCTTTGTGCATGTCTCCAAAGTATTTAGCACACTTCTTTACACTAGTTTAAATACTATGTATTAGTATGTTATGAAATATTCTACATTAAAAATAAAATTTTTCACTCAAAAGTATTTTTGCAGTCATTACAATTTTTAGCGTGTTTGTTCACTAATTTTATTTCTTCTGTAAATTAAAAACACCTTGATAGCCAGGAAAGGAAACGCAACAAACTGATGACTAAAGGAGAACCAGAAAATATGGCAGTTGAAACGTTGTTGGAATTAACAGTTCTGTTTAATGATGAACAAATCATCACAACCTCTCAGGATTTTTTTTGGAGCCGATCTCTATGGACCAAGATACTGGTGAAAGCCTAAAAGTGGGAGAAGTCTAGAACCTGGGGGGGAAATATTCACTGCTCAAAAGCTTGATTTTCATATTCTCCTAGCCCAAATTTAGAGGTGGTGGCAGGGAAGGAGGAGAACGCTCATGAGAAGGAAGCGTGAGAACAAAGCACTGAGAGTTGCAGTACCTCACGGCTTTAAAGAACATTTACTGTGATCACGTGGGCAAATATTTACTATTGATTGATTAAATATCAGATGCTCCCCCACCCCCGACTTTGGGCACCCCCAATCTGTGGTGGTGGTGCACTAAGCACTGCCTGCCGACATCTGTCTGTAGACTCCCAGTATCGGGTGTGGGAGGCAGCGCTGTAACCTGGGCGAAGATTAACTTAAAGGGTACTGTCAGTGTGTCTAACAAACGGAACACACTTCATTATAACCCTTTTGAAGATCAAAACAGAAATCTTTGCTTGAGGGAGGGTTCTGTGTGTGTATTGTATGGTTCCACGTTGCACCTTTGTCGTAGGATCCCATATAAGTGGCTGTCTTAAAGTAGACAAAACTACTTGTCATGCTTTACAAACAGATGCAAGGAAAAAGGCTGTGTCGAATACTGGTCCTAACAACGCCGCTGCCAGTTTAAGATGTGTAAAGACTGTAATAGCCTTGGTACTTAATAGTGCGTGTTAGTGTCAAAACACTTCTCAAAAACTTGTCCTCAGAACGTTCCTGTGAAGTAAATGATGGCCCTATTTATGGATGGGGAAACTGAGGCATGTGGCAAGATTAAGGGACTTTCCTACAGTGAATCATTGTAAGATACCAGGATTAGAATACAGGATTTTCTGGCTCCCAGTTCCATGTTTAATTCAACAGATACATTGCCTGTATTAACAGCCTATTTCAAGTATATTGTCTCCTTTGTTATTTTACTGCTAGTTGAGGGAAGAAAAATTACAAGAGGAAAAAACGTCTGAGGATCTGATCCACAAGCTAATTCTAGAAGACATGGAAGGGGGAAAAAGAAAAATGGAAGAACAGCAAAAAAAAGATGAAACACTAATGCTTAAAATGAATCAAGAATGTGTAAGTAAAGAACAGATTTAAAAATTTTATTAAAGTGACTGTTTGAAATGAAATATACGCAGGTTGAGAGGGAAAGGTACTGTACATCTGGGGTCAGGCTTGGGTTAGGGGGGGTTACAGATATCATTTGCAAGGATGAAAAGATACATACATATCGCATAACTGGCATATACCCAGATTGGGGTGCAAGAGTTTTTAAAATGTCAGTGGATAAGTGGGCTCGGGTACGCCATCCATGGGATGAATAAGGAGTCCAAGTCAGTATCGGTGGAGCGGATAAGTGTGTGGGTGGGTGCGTTCTTTGGTCCTTCAGGGAAGGAAGTGGGTTATTTCCCTGGTTGGCTGTCTCGGTTACTCAGTGTGGTATTGGCAGTGTCCGGTGATGTGTTCGGTATAAATGTCTCTGGACCACCTGATGGTGTCGGACACCATGAGCTGTCTCATGAACCGGGCGTAGCGTTGGCCAACCCCGCAAGCTCAGAACTGGCTCGTTGCGGGGGTCCCACGAGCCCAAGGCTCCCACGATCAGGGTGTGTACCTGGACTTCGTAGCCCTGGGCTCATCCCAGGTACAGCATTAAACCTACGCAGGACTGACTGGATTCAGTCCTGGATCATTAATCACTTTTCTAGATCTAATGTCTCCAACTCCTGCACAGTTGAAACTAGGAGCTATATGTCATTGGAGGGGATGGTGTCCCTAGCCTGTTTGCCAGAGGCTGGGAATGGGCGACAGGGGATGGATCACTTGGTGATTACCATTCTGTTCATTCCCTCTGGGGCACCTGGCATTGGCCACTGTCAGAAGACCGGATACTGGGCTGGATGGACCTTTGGTCTGATCCAGTATAGCCATTCTTATGAAGCTGTAGCTTCCCAGGAGAACTTGTTTGAAGGACCTGAGATACCAGACTGTACAGTTGTGGTATTTTTAGCTATAGGAAACCTACCTTAGGTCATCTTTTAGAGGTTTGAATAACTCTTCTGTGCATTGTACATTTGGATTCCATAGTGACTAAGGCACCTGGCTGTAGGGGGAAGGAAGGCAAGAAACAGTCCCAGTAACATTTTAAAAACTCTCTCTAAAGCATTCCTAAAGTAGTTCATCTGTAATACATGTGACCTTTTTGGAATACAGGATGATGTGGAATGAAGGTTTCATTGGCTCCCATTTGGTGTGGCCTATTAAACTCACTTCTGGCTTCCCCATTCATGAGTAACGTGGTCATTTCAAACACGTGGTGATAAAACCTGTATAGCAAACCACTGCATGTATCCTCTCTCTTTCTCACACACATACAGACTTGTAGAAATACACATCTACAAATACATACAATATGAGTCATCAGGGGACTGTATGTCAGCATGGTAAAAGAGTAACTTCTTGTTTAGCTTTGTCTCTTGCCCATATCAGTCATAGACTGTGTAGAAAGCACCATATAATAGTTTACGGCTGATAAAAGATTATGCTGATATCAAACTGTTGCTCCCTTAGTATTGTTTGCTGGATGAATTACTATGGGCTCTGAGTCCTGTAGTATTTGATAATGAAAAGTTTGTCACTGAACCACAGCTGCACATATGAGTAGTGAGTGTGTGCAAGGTCTTCTGATTAGAAATTATGCCTTTCAATTAATTCAATGGGGGGAGGGATAGCCCAGGGGTTTGAGCATTGGCCTGCTAAATCCAGGGTTGTGAGTTCAATCCTTGAGGGCGGCCATTTAGGGATCTGGGGCAAAAATCTGTCTGGGGATAGGTCCTGCTTTGAGCAGGGGGTGGGACTAGATGACCTCCCAAGGTTTCCAACCCTGATATTCTATGATTCTTTGAGTTCTTTTTTTTTCCCCAAGTGGCAAAAACATTAGGCTAGATCTTCAGCTGACATAAATTGCTGTAGCTCAAGGGAAGTTAATAGATCAGTGACACTATACACTAGCTGGCAGTCTGTCTCATTCTGTTCTTTACATACTTCAAATGTCACCACTACATGGGCTTTTGGAGACTTGAAACATTTTCCCAAGGAAAAATAACTATTTCCTGAGTGACTTTTTTGTGCATGCCAGCTGATTCTTCCTTTATTAACTTCAGTTTCCAGAACGCCTCTCGGATTCAGAGAATGAAGAACCATTCCGGAGCAAACATACACATCGGTCGGCTTTTGTCTCCAAAGGCAGCGCCTATTCTTTCGCCTTTCTGACAGGGTAAGAAACAGACTTAGTTCACACTGGCTGTCCATTACGAACATAAATATTGCTCAAGTCAATTTTTTATTCTAAACGTCCCTGAAGTACTTAAATCTAATTAAAACAGTCACCACAGCCCAAAATAAGTTATTGCTGTTTTAGAAAACTTAGTATTGAATAATTGGTAAAATATAATCGTAGAATCCATAGAAATGTAGGGCTGGCAGGGACTTCAAGAGGTCATCAAGTCCAACCCCCTGCGCTGAGGCAGGACCAAGTAAACCTGGACCATCCCTGACAGGTGTTTGTCCAACCTTTTCTGAAAACCTCTGACGAGGATTCCAAACCTCCCTTGGAAGCCTGTTCCAGTGCTTAACTATTAGCTCTAGTTGATATCTAAAACTCCCATGCTGCAGATTAAGCCCATTACTTCTTGTCCTGTCTTCAGTGGACATGGAGAACAATCACCATCCTCTTTATAACAGCCCTTTACATATTTGTAGACTTATCAGGTCATCCCTCAATCTGCTTTTCTCAAGACTAAACATGCCCAGTTTTTTTTAACCTTTTCTCATAGGCTAATTTTTCTAAATCCTTGATCGTGAATAGGACCAATTTGTCCCACGGTTGCCATAGAATTCTTGAGGATGAATGCACTGGGTATGTGTCCTTTGAAGGCTGTATTGTAAAATTCATTACATTTACGGTCTCTGTACTCTATAAAGATCTACATGGTAGGGTCATACATAAAAACATTTGTTTATACAGGTCTCAAAAGGGGCAGGGCACTTTACAGCAACAATGCCAAGAGCTGGCCCCTGCTCCAAGGAGCTGCTTATATAACTTTACTCTCATTGGTTGTATCAAGTGTACCAAGTGGGGGAGATTGAGTAGGACAGGACAAGGGTTTCTGTAATGTCATGCATTTATTCAGGGCTAAATTATGGCTTTGCCATAAGCCCTGGGTGTAGAGCCGTGTGTTGTTGCAGTGGCCCAGGAAACAGATCAGTCATAATCTCCCTCCATGTTCCCCCTGCTCTGATAGTTGGGAGGTGTCCTGTGGAAGCTAGAGTCTGTCTTGGTGGCTACCTCTGCCTCCTGCATGACACAGGTAACTGGCGCACATAAGCAGAATGAACTATGTGCCCAGCTTGACGGTGCCATGAAATTTGCTGTTTTAAGTTAATACACAGTCTAATGTTTTACATATCCCTCATTTTTAGGAACCTAACCTCCAAACTGGAAAGGAGTCAGAGTTGCAGTGACACCATTCAAGATCGATCAAAGAGCAGGCAGAGATCAGCCCCAGCCAACAGAACAAAGGTACCAGATGTTTTTGGAAATCTGTTCCATCCAGTGAGGGAGAAGTTTGTACATTTCATAGAAATGTTGAAGGCTATACAGTGACAGTTACATGGAGATCATCTATCTATCGGTCAAAAAAATTGTTGTCGGCAGAGGCGTGATGTTAAATCGGTATGGCTAATCAGTCCCTTACGACTTACAGCAGGAGCTGACTGCCAGTCCAGGTTGGAAGTAATTGAACAGAAAAACGGACCACGCACACACTTTTTCCCTAGCATCATGTGGTAGCAGGGAATTCGAAGGGTACTCCCATTTCCTTTTTTGTTAATCAGATTTCTTTTCAAACCTGATTTACTGGTTGTTTAAAAAACAAATCTCACAAGCTTGAAAAAAACTGTCTCCATTCCACCCCCAAACTACTTTTTAACCTCTGCATTTTAGCGAAAAGTTATTCCACCCCTCCACACCCCCTACCATGCACCCCTTGCAGATTAGTTTTAAAGTGGAGCGGAAATGATCATTGTTGACTTGGTCTCTGTCTCCTTCCTTGTGCACCATCACTGATTAACATCGCTTCTCTAGGAACAGTTGGTCTAGTCTTGCCCTTGCTGAAGTCTGTGGAGCTCTCTTTGTGAATGAACTGGTGCTACAGGCCAGCAGAGGGAGCCTATGGCACAGATGGGCTTCAGTAAGAGTTGTGGCTACCAAGCACCTCTGAAAATCCAACCCATGATTTTCTCAGGCAAATGTCCATCTGCTGTTCCAGCCTAATTACTGGGCTGCTGTTGCACATCTGGCAGACTTCTTCCTTTGCATGATTTCTGAGACTCTAAGGCCTTGTAGCACCATCAGCCCCAGGATTTGGTCTCCCCAGCATCAGCAATTTGATTGATATCACTCTGGGCTTTTACTCCACTACTGCTCTCCACATACTGGGCCATTTTCTGCCTCTCTGGCTTGCAGGCTCCTGGTGCCTGGCAGAAGCATCATACAACACAGTGGATTCAGTCAGTTTTACCTAATCCAGTCACACCAAGTATCAGGTGCCTCATGTCCACTTCAGGAGGCCCAGCCCAGTCAAGGCAGGAGATGGGGATGTAGCATGTTTCAAAGGGCTTCAGTGGTAGGGCCGCCATATGAGACCTGTGGCTCTTTGGCTCTTCTCCTGCCTTCCCTCCACTCTCTGCTGAGTCTTCCTGCATAGAGATGGGGTGTCCCCTGCAGCCATTGGCTGAGCTCTTGCTCCAGAACTTTCCTCTCTCCCACTGTACCTTACGTCCATCTGAGCCTTCACTTCCAGTCAGGGCCGCCCGGGGGGCGGGGGGGCAAGTGGGGCAATTTGCCCCAGGCCCGGGGCCCCACACGGGCCCGCGAGCCCTGGTCGAGAATCCCTTCCCTGGCTACAGGTGCCTTTTTAATTTTTACTCACCCAGAAGCAGTCCGGGTCTTCGGTGGCACTTCGGTGGCGGGTCCTTCAGTGCTGCCGAAGACGCGGAGCGAGCAAAGGACCCGCCACCGCCGCTGCCGAAGACTCGGAGCACTGCCCGGTGAGTACAAGCGCTGCAGCGGGTAGCACCTTTTTTTTTGTCTGCTTCCCCCTCTTTTCCCCAGGCCCCGGAATCCTCTGGGCGGCCCTGCCTCCAGTCACCAAAGGGAAGCTCCACTCTTCCTCCACATCTCCCTGTCCAGCACGAGATCTTCATGACCTCATTCTCCCCAGAGCTTCCCTTTTTTCAAGAAGGAATAAGGAACCATCCATCTTCTGCCTGAATCTTTACAGGGACTGTCCACTTTCTGCACTGAATCCCCTTCTCTTCAGCTTCTGCTTCATCTTCATTTCACAAGTGGGTGGGGAAAATCATGCTGAGAATCCAGTAACTGTGGGACGCCTAAGGAATCCTTGGGATAGCCACTTGGTGAGGAACCCAGCTTGCTAGATGGGGAGATCCTCAGTAGGTCCTGCTCAGGTGACATAAATAGTCTTTCTGACAAGGTCCAAAGTACTGTGGACCTCTCTGAGGTCACAGTCATGGGCCATGATGCTAAAAAAAAGGACCCTCTTAGATGACCTAATCTAGTGGTTCTCACACTGTGGGTCAGGAACCCATTCCATGGTTATCAACCTCTCTTTGTCATGTGCTTCAAGCGTTTGCCATCACTACGGCTAGCTACTCTCCATCCCTTTGATGTCCCAAGCACAGCCGTTCTGCCAAGGATGAATTTGGGACCCAGGCTGTGCTGGATTCCAGTGCACCCTGGTTACCTGCAGGCCTTTCAATGTGCTCTAATCAACCACAGTCACTTAGTCTGACTTGCTGCAGGATCTGGAGCACCCCAGGCTGCATTCCAGATTAGACAGTGCACAACTGAATGGAAGACAAGCAGGACTGCAGGACCTAGCCCCAGGGCTGGACTTAGTGCTCGTTATTAACGTGGTAGGATAAGGAAGTTGCTGGCCCAAGCGGAAGAAGGTGGCTGAAGCTGCTGGCTGGTACAGCAGACATCGTGGCCTGATAAACAGGTACAGTTGCCTGAAAGATTAGGAACTAGTGGTCTAGTTAATTGTTTGTGATTTGCAGCATCTTCTGTTCTCTCACAGATTCATCCATTTCACTCTTACTCTGGTCCCTCTTTTTAGATCACCACAATGACAAACTTTCTAATCTCGATGACTTGTCTTACAGGTTCCATCAGTGACCAGTGCGTCAACTCCCATCGTTGGAGTTTTGTCATCCACCCAAAACAATCGCTGTCTCTCTGCCCCAGATTTGACAGCAGAGAAGCGTCTGGTTTTCAACTCTGTTTCGTCACTCTCCATTCTGCACAAGCCAGAGCGATCCATCAGCCCTGAGAGCAATGACAGTATCTCAGAAGAGCTGAATCATTTCAAACCTATTGTCTGCTCACCATGCACTCCTCCCAAGAGGCTTCCTGACGGCAAAGTCTTGAGTCCTTTGATTATAAAGTCTACTCCAAGGAACCTCAACCGAAGCCTGCAGAAACCAACCACCTATGAAGCTAGTCCCAGAATCCTGAAAAAATGGGAGCAAATATTTCAGGAGCGCCAGATTAAAAAGACTCTCTGTAAAGCTACCCTTACATCTCTGGCTTCAGAGACTGGAGAGGACTTTCTGGTTCCTGACATTGCTAACTCCAACAAAGAGCAGCCACGAATGTTAAATGATCAAATTCCACCTGGTTCTGCGGCACACACAAACACAGAGTTAGATTATTGCCCTTCGATCAGTGAAGTGAAGCTCGAAAGGACTGGTAACAAGAAAAACTGTTCACAGGCCTTAACAATGGATGGCAGTTTCTCTGAACTAGATACAAGGTCAAATGGAACCTCTCTGAACACTCAAATTTCAGATGTGTCTGAAGTAAAAACAAATTCATATCTGGACAAATCTGGTCATTATTTTTGCCCCAATGCTAAGACAAGAAGAATAATTGGAGTCAACCCAGCGCTGCCAGGGAACAGTATGCTAGGAGTTTCTGTCAAGACAGCAGGAAAAAAGCAGCTGAAATACCTGAACAACAGTGAATTGATCACCGTACAAAATGGTACCTGCAATTCTGTTGAAAACGTTATTGGTGAACAGCCCCCTTCATTGAGACGAGGACGAAAGAGACACTGTAAAACAAAGCACTTGGAACAGAATGGTTCGGTTAAAAGACTGAGGCAGACAGCTGGCGAGATGGGCTTGGCCACAGCTGATTCTTTAGTGAGGGAGATGGAACAGAAGCTGCAGCAGGAGGAGGAAGACAGGAGGCTGGCCTTACAACTGCAGCGAATTTTTGACAGTGAAAACAGGACAATGGATAGGCGGAAAGGAAGAGTAGATCAATATCTCTTGCGGTCAAAGAGCACTACAGGTGCAAAGTAGCACTTAGGAACAATGTTGCCTTTTGTAGAGGACATGAGGTTTATCAAAATATCCTACAGGAGGAACTATTTTCTTGTCATACTACCACCCACAAATTTTTTTTTTCTTTTTGATGGTAAGACATTTTAGATCCAGTTCACACTGAAGCCAGGGTCCTTGCAGGTTAAAAACAAAAATTCACCTGTCCCGTTTTGTCCATCACTCTGAAAGACAACTGATCCTCACCATATATATGCTGAAATGTACTTAAACATAGTAGGTGACATTTCTGAGTTAAATGCTGATGGTGACCATCTTACTAAGGCAATGGGATACTAAGAGTATATGATCCTAATGATAAGGACCTTGTCAATCCACCATCCAGCCTGCTGCATCATGTCAGGCAGAAATTAGCGATTGAAAACACATTTATGTAAATCATCCAGACTGTTTATTTCCAACACCCCAATCCTGTGCTTGTTTCACTCTCTCCCTTATATTGCAGCCAGATACTGTGAATGGATCGTAAGTTATAACATAGTGATGTAAACTCCCTGGTTTGTGATAACCTTGTAACAATGGGACCCCTTAAGAAAGAGGCTATGAGCCATGCTTTCTCCTTTATGTCCTAAGGAGCAAATGGAGACATCCATAGTGGATACGATTCAGTAACACCTTCCAGGGGCACAACAAATGAAATACATTAGACAGCGTAGATCAGAGGTTATTGTAATGAGACCAAATGAAATGTAGGAAACCTGCAAACCAAGGATTTTACGGAAAATGCATTGTTGAAGACTAGTTAATCGATGTTGGTAATTATCGCAGAAAACTTAGCTACAAAGAAAAGGCAAAGTGAATACTTCCAACCCACTCTCTTGGGATGGCACGAAGGTGAAACCAACCAGTCAATGTGGTTTCGCTTATCTTGGACATTTAGGAAGAGAAGCATCAGGAAGGAAGGAAGCCACCCAAATGAATCCATTTGACAGTGGCAGCATGGGAGCCCCGTGTACTGCTCATTCCCTAGGTATAAACCGGCCAGGGTTGGGTTGGGGAATGTGTGCACTTGCAGTCGTAGTATTACTTAGCACTTAGTGGACTATTTATCCAGAGGTTTCAAAGCATTTGGTAGCAGCAAGGGCCATTATCTTCACTTTAGAGATGTAGAAACCGAGGCACAAAAGTTACAATTTTCAAAACAGCTGCTAATTTTGGGCCCCTGCCATTCCAGTTGAAGTAATTGGGAGCTGGGGGTGCTCGGCCCTTTTAAAATTCTTGGTCCTAGATCTCCCAAACGAGGCTCTCCAAAACAGTGGCATCCAGTTAGTTGACATTTCAGCCTATCAACTGGCCCAGGGTCAGTGGTAGAGTTGGGAATAGAACCCAGGACTCTTGACTAGCCCAGGACCCTATCCAGTGGAGAGCGTGTTCTCCACCCCACATGCAGCAATCACCATGTGAAGCCCTTTCCAAGTGAGAATTCCCACAAGGCTTTCACCGTTGAGCTTAATGCCACAGTCTGGCCCAAATCACTCTGATGCTTTAAGCAGCCTGACAAAGTCTGTCTGCCTGCCTGCGGTGTGGAGGGTGTTCGATTTTCTCTCTTGGACCAATTGCAAGGAATATAGATCAATGCATTAGGTAAGGTAAATGACCATGCTCCTTGTTAATGGGTGCCCTTCCTTCCCAAAGAACCCCTGCTTTTCTCCCTTTCACCTCAGGCCTGTCCTTGGCAATTGTTTCACCGAGTGAAATAACTTTCTCGATTACCACCAGTAATGGGCTCAGAAATGTCACTCTTTGAATCTTGAATTTCGGACCTAGATGATGGATCTTCTTTTCTGTCAGTGGAATTTTTTTCCCCTTTCAGAAACGTGAGTCTGCCAGTTTAATATCTTGTTGCTCCTTATGCCAGGTGATGCTGGCATTTTAAAGAGCTACCTGAAACACGCTGCACCAGCAGTACACCAAGCAGCTGGCAAAACTTGCAGCTGATCTGTGGAGTGCTGGGAGGTTCTGCTAGTGCAGCATATAAGAAGCTGATATAAAAGGATTTTAATAGTTCATCTGTTTCTGCTGTGTCTTTTGCTCTCTCCTTCCATCTTAAATGATGAGGAATGGCTTGCCTTCCTGGCAACGAAGGAATTGGTTTTGCTTGCCACTTATTCATATAACTACAAGGACCCTGAAGCTTTTTACTGCTTTAAACTGGATTTTTTTTAAAAAAAAATCTTATATTTTAATGGATAAAATTTATATATTTTAAATACTATATTTCAACAGATTGACACTTTCATTTTGAGAAATCTTGTAGTAATGATGACATAATATATATCTCGTATTAACACACACAAACTACTGGCTATTCAACTAATATGTGAAGCCAGGAAGTTGATGCTGGTTTTCTGAACTCTCTTAGACTGGACTGCTGTGCCTAACTCTTGTAGCTCATGGGTTGTGTATTATTGTATCCTCTTTGGAGAGGAAATTCTGCCCTTAGTTACACACTTGCAACCTCTCTGGGCCAAATGCAAAGCTGATTTTAAGCTGATACGACTCCCGTGACTTGACCTGCATTACACTCACTTAAGCCAGCAGTGAATTTGAAGGAAACTTGATTGAAGTCAGTGGGTTTGCATGGGTCAGAGTTACTGATGGTCAAATTTGGTCTCATCAGTACTCACGAACAGCAGAGTACATTAAGGATGGAACAACAATCTTTAATCCTGAATTTCCTTTATTTTTGTTCCGAGCAAAAGCTTTTTTACACTATCCAAGTGTATTCATTATTTTTTTCCTAGTCTCTCTTTCAACAGCCCCTTATCCGGTCCCACCCAAGTGAATATCTTGAAACAGGCTTCCTTACTCAATTACCGTGGCTTGTTCTAGGCCTGGGCTGCTGGCTTTTTTTAAAACAAAAGAGCTTTTGAGAAACTCACTTTCTGTGGGTTTCAAAAAGCTGAATGTATCTTTCCTTAGAAGGAGATTTTGAGTCCTACCCACCTAGGCCAGTGTCCTTCTGTGTGGTTTTTTTTAAAAAGGTCACTTAAACACGTGGGTTTTGTGTGTTAATTTCATGTGTTAATTTTGTTTTTATTTTAAATCTGAGTCTCAATGGAAGTGCAGGAGCCATTGCCTCAGGACAGTTCCTCAAGCTAACACAGCTTGATAGAAAAGAACCATGCTAGAATGTCTGTTACATACTTTATTATCTACGGGTCGTTCACACAAAGGGCCCTACTCTGCAAATTGTTACATGATTAATCCAAGGCCCTGATTCCACTGAAATTAATACAGAGCTCCCAATGGGTGCAGGTCCGGACCATCATAGAAAAGCCCTTACAAAGTATGGTCCATTGTATCAGTATTTATTTAAGGAGGCCTTTGATTTTGGGATCCTCTTGTGGAGTAACAGTGGATCCTAAAAATCTGTCACTTTTTTTTTTATGAGACATTATTACTTGTATGCAGAGCATCTTTAAATAATGTGGCAGGGTTGGTTTCAATATTTCCAAGGGGTGCTTGTCCACAAAAGACAGTGCAGGATTTTAGTCCATTAATTTCAGCCTTTCTTAAAAGAAAACTAGTTTATATTTATAATTTTATCCTCCATCTAGTTGCTTAAAGATCAAGACAGACAGTTTCCAGCTTGCTAGAATAGATGCAGTCCTACTCCTTTAAAGTCAGTGAGAGCAGGATTGGGCCCATACCGCCTGATCCAAAGTCCACTGAAGTCAATGGGAGTCTTTCCACTAACTCTGCTGGGCTTTGGATCAGACACCTGGTTTGTGCATCTCCATGTGCACTTAGCTGGGGAGGCTGGAGACGCGAGTTGATGGAATGTTGATGACTCTGTTGGAATCTTTTACTACTTTAACATCATGAACAGTGTTTTTATTATTTACTAGAAAAGCTTGGGTAAAAAAATAGGGTACTATATACACCTGCACTTCAAACAACAGAAGTTCCCAGCCCTTCGTGCATTCAGAGGGCAAATTTACACTTCCTTTGACACAGCTAATGCCAAGTGAGAAGTATCAGTAAAACAGCGGCTCTGGTGGAGACACCAGAACCATGGATGGAGTCAAAGATCTCCACGTTTGGAGACACTAAAACAAGAAAAGATTTTATTAAAAAATCTCTTTTGGCCATTGTTTTGCATCCTCCTTTCTGATCTAACATTCTCTAAGGAATTGAAGCTACTCCCTGCACTTTGCAAGAAGGTGAAGGCATGTACAAATTCTTCCAGAATGTGAATGTTTCTCACCTTACTGCCCTCCTGTAAGCTAAAATGGGGCTCAGCTGTGGGGGCCCTGTGGCTGGTGAAGTAATTGCACTGCTTGTTGCACTTCCTTGTGACAAGAAGGGGTGGGATTAGGGATTTCATTTAGTAGCTGAATGACTGAATCTGCCAAAGATGCCACAGGACTTTAAACCAACTCTGACTGTAGATTTCTAGATGGGGTGAAAAAAATGTATTAAGGGTCTTTGGGGGGGCGGTTAATGACTACAGACATCAGTAAACAAATGAAGGATAAGTGCCAAAAGAGTGGATTGTGCAAAAGATGATTGTATAACACTGTCCTATATTGTCAGTATTTTTTCTTCAAATGGTATTGTACATGCAGTATGGATTAGTCTTGAAGTACAGCTTAATCAAGTGCTTCTTTGTCTTTTGTCAATGAAAGCAAAGGGGAGATAGACGCCTTAAAGACTATAACTGATTTTAAAACCAGGCCTTTAGCCATGCATCAAGGAGATAGCCCTGCAGTGCTCTCTGCTGGACTTTCCAGACCTCTTTGCCATCTTCTAGCTTTCAAGTGAAAGGTTGATAAGGAGCCTGTCCTGTGCAGTGGGAAAATATTTCATCAAAACCAATCCTTTCTGATTTTTAAAGGGGACGAGAGATGAAAACTAAAGACCATTCCTTGTTCAACTTTTGCATGTGGACATGAAGGTCCAGCAAGTCACTTATCGAGCTCTATGGGATCTTTGGTAGATCTTCACAATGAGCTCAAAACTGTGCCATGTCTGCTGATTGAACTGTAGCTCAGAAACCAGAACGGTCTCTCTCCATGTTGTACATGAGTTTGATGTAAACTGTTTTCTTCCCCGTATCTCTAAAACACTGCAACGCATCAAAGAGATAGAGAATTAGCTATTCACTATGCAAAGAAAAAATCGTTTAACTGATGGGATCATGTGTATGCCTGGTTTTCTGGTGTTTACTGTCAAATTGTTTAAAACAAATATAGATGTTGCTACATTTTTTCCAATATGCTTTAAATTATGGTGCTTTGGTGTATCCTCAACTTGCTGTTCAAAAACCAGTGCAGTAAAAGACAAAAGGTCATTTAGGGCCTCAGCTGAAACACTGGCTTCATCAGAAAATTATAAAACACATCAGAGTTTACTGAGAGCTTATTTACTTGCATGTGTATAATGTGTGGGTAAAATAACATGTGGGGACATGGTTCTATCAGACTGTTGCTTCTGTTATTTCAAGCAGAGTGAAAAATCCCCAGACTCCCCCTGTGTCAGTCGTACAAATACCTTGTACAGTTTAACAGCAGAGAAGAGGGCTCTAATCCTAGGACAAAGGCAGAAGTTAAAATAGAATAAAACAAGGTTCTTGTAGTGAATAACCTGTTTTTTTCTGAAGTTGCTGTACATGAAAACTAGCAAGCCTGTCCCTGTGTCTTTTCTAACCAGTTACAGCCCCAGCCTACACAGGTTTGCTAGTGACTGGTATGCGAAAATACAGCTGCTGAAACTTCCAGTTTGCATAAAATAAAACGTGTTCTTTATGTACCGCAGTAACCATCTGGCCACTGCTGCCAGGGGTCGGGGTGGTTGGCCTGCACATGGTAAGTGGCAGATGAGAGCTCTGAGGGTGGGACTGGACTGAGATAATGACACCACCAAACAGCCCAAAGTTTTGCCTGTGTAGGTGAGGGGCCCCCTCCCCTTGCTAACAGCAGAAGAGCCGAACTGCTGTTTTTGTAGTGCAGCCAGGGCTTGGGGCTTCCATGTCTCACAGGGCTGGAAGTTGTCATAATCTTACTCTGTTCCCAGTGAAGTCGGGGAGCAGAGGCTGGACTAGGGTACAATCCCCAGTAGCAATACAGCTGAGAACAAGAACCTTTGCTGTATAGTCAAGGATAACTGCAGCAGGGCTCTACTGAGGTCCTAATGCCTAGCACCTTTCCCACGCAGGAGCCAACCCTGGCTGCAGAAATGAGATGGAGGAGGAGAGTTTTTGGAGTCGGGCCATTGGAGCACTTCCTATGCTAAGGAGTCCATAGAGTCCAAGCCCAGAAGGGACATTTAGATCATCGTCTGACCTCCTGCTTAACCCAGGCCACAGAATTTCACCCAGTTAGCCCTGGCTTGAGCCCTGTACTGTGACTGAAGTATCTCTTCCAGCCTGCAACAGGCAACTAGCTCCCCCCCCCCCCCGAAAAACAGAAACCTGATGTTCTGATCCCAAGCATGGGAGGAGCTTTTCTTTACAGAACACTGTCCCCAGGCACAGTGGCAGGCTTCTAAACCTTCCCTTGCCACCGTGGGAGCCAACAGTCTATGTTCTGTCCAGTCAGCATCAGCATGTCCCTCCCGTCCACAAGGTGGTGAGAGGGGAGCAATTCTAAAAGGGGCCAAGGTTTTCTTCTGCTGGCCCAGATCCAGACTAAGCCCACGTCCACACTACAGCTTAAAATCGATGTTATTAAAATCGATTTTATAATACAGGATTTATAAAATCGATTTTACGCGTCCACACTAGGGCACCTTACGTTGGTGGTGTGCATCCATGTTCCCTGGCGTCCATCGATTTCAGGAGTGTTGCACTCTGGGTACCTATCCCACAGTTCCTGCAGTATTCCCTGACCCTTGGAATTATGGGTTACTACCCCAGTGCCTGATGGGGCAAAAATCACTGTCGTGGGTGGTTCTGGGTACAGCCTCACCCCCTCCCTTCCTGAAAGCAGCAGACAGCATTTTCGCGCGTTTTTTACTGGTTGCAGTGAGCAAACGCCATTTTGAAGCAAGCATGGATCCTGGTCAGATCTTTACCTTGATCGCGGATGTTGTAAACAGTTCACGCATTCTCATGCTGTCTATGCTGAACCATGAGCCAGAAATGCAGGAGAGCATGCTGCTGCGCGGCGACGAGAGTGATGAGGACTTGGAGAACGAGTTCTCCGAAACCGCGGGCCCCCGCGCTTTGGAGCTCCTGATGGTAATGGGGGAGGTTCTACCCGTTCCTCGCCAATTTTGGGCCTGGGAAACAAGCAGACTGGTGGGACCGCATAGTCTTGCAGGTGTGGGACGATTCGCAGTGGCTGCGGAACTTTCACATGCGTAAGAGCACTTTCTTTGAACTTTGTGACTTGCTTTCCCCTGTCCTGAAACGCCATAATACCAGGATGAGAGCAGCCCTCACAGTGGAGAAGCGAGTGGCAATAGCCCTCTGGAAGCTTGCAATGCCAGACAGCTACCGGTCAGTCGGGAATCAATTTGGAGTGGGCAAATCTACTGTGGGGGCTGCTGTGCTGGAAGTAGCCAAAGCAATCATTAAACTGCTGCTACGAAAGGTTGTGACTCTGGGAAATGTGCAGGTCATAGTGGATGGCTTTGCTGCAATGAGGTTCCCTAACTGTGGGGGAGCCATAGATGGAACCCATATCCCTATCTTGGCACCGGAGCACCAGGGCGCCCAGTACATAAACCGCAAGGGGTACTTTTCAATGGTGCTGCAAGCACTGGTGGATTACAAGGGACGTTTCACCAACATCCACGTGGGATGGCCAGGAAGGGTTCATGACGCTCGTGTCTTCAGAAGCACTACTCTCTTTAAACAGCTGCAGCAAGGGACTTACTTCCCAGACCAGAGAATTACAGTTGGAGATGTTGAAATGCCTATAGTTATCCTGGGGGACCCAGCCTACCCCTTGATGCCCTGGCTAATGAAGCCATACACAGGCAGCCTGGACAGTGGTCAGGAGTTGTTTAACTCCAGGCTGAGCAAGTGCAGAATGGTGGTAGAATGTGCATTTGGCTGTTTGAAAGGTCGCTGGAGGACATTACTTACTCGCTCAGACCTCAGCCAAACCAATATCCCCTTTGTTATTGCTGCTTGCTGTGTGCTCCACAATCTCTGTGAGAGTAAGGGGGAGACCTTTATAGCGGGGTGGGAGGCTGAGGCAAATCACCTGGCCGCTGATTATGCGCAGCCAGACACCAGGGCAATTAGAAGATCACACCAGGAAGCAGTACGCATCAGAGAAGCCCTGAAAACGAGTTTCATCATGGGCCAGGGTACGGTGTGACTGCTGTGTTTCTTTCCCCTTAATTAACCCCCCCCCATGTATTGACTCCTGCTGCTACAAGGTAGCTTCACTGCACCCTTCCAGAACTGCTTGCTTATGGAAAATAAAGCTACTATCTGTAGAAAACATTGTATTCTTTATTAAAAGTCAGTCCCTGTAACCAACCCACCCTCCCTCCTGCTTTTACAAGCCTGTGATTAAAAGTACATCAGTAGGGGTTTTTGGGGGAGGATAGTAGAGGGAGGGAGGGATTAAGGGAAGACAAAGGCAATTAAGGAAGCCCTGAAAACGAGTTTCATCATGGGCCAGGGTTCGGTGTGACTGTGTTTCTTTCCCCTTGATTAACCCCCCCCCCCATGTATTGACTCTTGCTGCTGCAAGCAAGCTTCCCTCCACCCTTCCAGAACATCTTGCTTATTATCGTTACCAACCCACCCTCCCACTGCCTTTGAATAGCATGTCCTAAGAATAAAAGAAATGAAAAGGTACCCCGGGAGTGGTTTGGGAGGAGTATAGGAGGGAAGAAAAATGCCATTAAGGGCATTTCAATGTAATGACAGCCTTTTGGTTGGACTGTCCACAGGGGTGGAGTGGGCCGGTGCAGAAAGCCTTCCCCCACGCGTTCTTACACGCCTGGGTGTGGAAGGTATGGGACATGGTGAGTACTGAGGGAGGTTAAACATGGGCTGGAGTGGCACTCTGTGACCCCGCAGCTCTTCCAGCAGACTTCGGAGGAGGTCAGTCTGATCGCGAAGAAGCTCCAGCGTTGCTGCCTGCCACCGCTGATCTGCCTGCCACCACGTCATTTTTAGCGTCCCTCCTGTCCTCACGTTGGTCCCTCCTGTCCTCACGTTCACTGGCAGCGTCCCTGTACTTTGCGACCACGTGTTTCCACTCCCCCAGATGAGCTCTTTCACTGCGGGTTACTGCCATTATTTCTGTGAACATCTCCTCCCGTGTCCTCTTCTTCCTCAGCCTCCTTATCTGACCTATCCTTCGGACAGGAGAAGGGAGGCTGGAGAAATGTGCAGCTGTGTGTGGGGGGGAAAAGAGTGATAGAAGCATCATAAGAGAGACATTTCACAGAACAATGGTTACAGTCTTTCACTGTGAACTATACTATTCACCGTAGGTAGCACATGTAACTTCACTACAAGGTCGCCTTAGGATTATTTTAGTATTTAGTGCTTGCGGCCGTGGAGTCAGAGATCAACACAACAGATGCAGGTCAGGGGAGTACAAAAAACCTTGCTGGAGGACATGGTAAGTCAAATGGCAGTGAACCTTGCTACCTCTTTTATTACTCTCTACCCCCGGCTATCAACAGGTAGCATTCGCGCTTGGCAGCCAAAATGCTAGAAATCAAAACTCTGGCTTCTTTTCTTATGCCATCAGAAAGGTTCAGCACTAGAGAAGAATTGTGAATGGTTCCCCCCCCCCCAATCTGCATCTCTGCTGTACTGGCAGGTCACTTGACCGCCTCCCCCCTCCACCCTCTGAATTGGCAATCAGCAGCAACAATTCCTGCTGCCCAAATAATGAAAAGCTCAGCGCCAGTAGAGACACCTCCCCGTAGGAATTTGCAGCTTTTTACCATCCCCCACATGGCTAACTGCTAGGAAAGGTTTTTTATTAAAGGAGCAAGAAAGCAGAAACGAAGGAATGGCCATTTCTGTCCCCTTAATAAAGTACATTTAATTTTTAACAGGTGACCATGAACGATATTACTCTCCTGAGGATAACAGAAAGAGAAAAAGAAATCATGCTTCTTGAATGCCAGCAATCGCCGGGGCCATTCACAGCTAGGCTTTGTCATGCAATGATACCCGATTACGTGCTCCAGGCATGGCGTGGTAAAGTTTCGTACCATGGTGGACGGAATAAGGCTGCCCTGCCCAGAAACCTTCTGCAAAGGCTATTGGGGTACCTCCAGGAGTGCTTCGTAGAGATGTCCATGGAGGATTTCCGCTCAATCCCCAGGCATGTTAACAGACTTTTCAAGTAACTTTAATGCCAGCTACTGCATGCAAGCCCTCATGGCAAATCAATCATTAAAAAACGGTTGCTTTTAAGCAATGGTTTTCATTTAAAAAAGTACACTCACCAGAGGACACTTCCATGGCTTCATTGTCTGTGCTACTGGCTTGAGAGGGCTGGGAGGGTACTTCTGTCAGGGTGAGGAAAAGATCCTGGCTGTTGGGGGGAATGGAGTGCTGTGTGGTCTCTGCCATCTTGTCCTCCTCCGGGTCCTCCTCCACATATTCGCTGTCCGCAGAATCATCAGCAGTGGCTGAGATTACTACCCCCACCTCTGAATCCACAGACAAGGGGGGGCTTGTCATGGAGCAGTTACCTAAAATTGCGTTAAGCTCCGCGTAGAAGCGGCATGTTTTTGGGCCAGATCCGGATCTGCCCTTTGCGGCTTTGGTCTTCTGGTACGCCTGTCTGAGCTCCTTCACTTTAACTCTGCACTGCACCGAGTCTCTGCTATGTCCTCTCTCCCTCATGGCATTAGAAATTTTTTCAAAAGTTTTCTCATTTCGTCTACTGGACCGCAGTTCTGATAGCACAGACTCTTCTCCCCATACTGCGATCAGATCCAATAACTCCTGTGTGTTCCACGCTGGAGCTCTTTTCCTATTCTCAGGAGACTGCATTGTTACCTGTGCTGCTGAGAGCTCCACGCTGGCCAAACAGGAAATGCAATTCAAAAGTTCCCGGGGCTTTTCCTGTGTACCTGGCCAGCAGTAGAGTTCCTTTAGCTGTGAAGAGCGGCCACTGGTGCACTGTGGGATACCTCCCGGAGGCCATTAACTTTGATTTCCGTCCACACTAGCTTAAAATCGATTTTGTAAAATCGAGTTTAGGGTTACTCCTTTCGTTTAGCTGGAGTACAGAAATCGATTTTAAGACCCCTTAAAATTGATTTTAAGTGACTTGTAGTGTGGACGGTTACAGTGTTAAATCGATTTAACGCTGTTTAAATCGATTTAAAGCTCTAGTGTGGACCTGGCCATACACACGCTCGCTCTGTCAGGCTGCGGCGGGGCACTGGGAGTTCTTACAGCTTTCTCTGCTAGATTAAAAGAGCCCCAATAGCTCCTCTCTTCTCTGTGAAGGTGTTTCTATGCCCTGATTGTCCCCTCTCATTCTTTTTGATAAACTAAACAGATTGTGCTCTTTCAGTCTCTCATCATGCCTCAAATCATTTTTAATGGCTCTTCTGGGCACTTTTCAACCTCCCTTTAAAATTTGGCCACCAGCCCTGGATGCAGAATTGCCAGCTTAGCTTGCTGAATGGACATAGTATCTTCCCCCTAAAGGGGGTTTACAGTCTTTCCACTCTGCACATGTTGAGCATTATCACCATTTTAGATTTTGTTTAGGTAAATTAGCCCAAGTGCCCTGGAATTCCTTCGGGGCTGAATTTGGCCCACACTGCCACTCTGGTTCTTTTAATCATTCCTCCCAGGTCACTCCCCATAAGCCCTGTGATTGTTTCTGTCAAACATCTGCCTCTTACAGGAAAATGAGTCTTTCCATTGATAAGTGCTGCACGAAGTACAAGCATGAACACAGCCCATTCAGGCAGTCAAACCGGGTCTGAACAACTCCACAGCCACTGTGGCAGTGGGTGTTGCTGATTGACAGTTGTGCTCCTTCACCCGGCCACCGCACCTCTGGAGTTGAGGGAAGGGGCTTTAATTTTAAATATGGCTGAGCCCACACATTGTTTTCCTAACTCAATTCTGAGCCAGGTAGAACGTTTTTAAATCTCTTTGGGCTATTGCTGTACTCCAAGCAAGGTGACCTCAGCAGCAGCTGTACTCGCACAGTAGGAGCAAATGGCTAGTAACTTGTTTTAAAATCTGAACACTGGATGAGCTTCCAGCAGTGACCTGAGTTACTCCACTTGCCTTAGAACTGAAGAGTGTGTCAGCTTCATACATTTCACAAATACAGCCCCCCCTGCTGCTCTGGAAAAGACTGAGAGAGACAACCACTAAGCAGGTGCATGATTGAGGGGTTATGCTACAGGTGTGACCCATGAAACACATGCCAAAAATGCAAGCGCTGGAGTATAATTTGCTTAGAAACTGTTGTAATGTTTTGGCTTGAGTTCTTACCTAGTCCTAGCTCAGAATGATTCAGTTACGGGGAGTGGAATCCTCACCTTGCTTATCTATGCTAGAAATACAAGTACTTTAATGTGTTAGTTTCCTAGGTCCAGAATCCATGTGCACTGGGTCGTCTGAGTTGTGAGCGGCCTGGGAAGAGAACTCACCGTCCATGTACATTTAACTGGGCAGGGTTAATTAATGATCTGAAGTTAGTATGGCAACACGTGAAACCAGCTCCATTTGTTGCCCGTCCCTCTGTTTTCACTACTTTATGAAGGACACCCCGAGTGCCTTTAGCCACCCATCTATAGCCACTGCACTGCACCCTGCGTGCTGAAAGGATTTCTGCTACGCTCGCCCCCATCAATCGCTGCAGTGTGCCAGCTGCCTGTGCGCCTGCCGCATGTGAGCCCGCTGGATTCCTTATTTCAGAATAACCACGTTAGTGGCACAGGCCTCGCTGATGGCAGCAGCAGGGCAATAACTGACCAGGTGTTTTGTGAGCCATTTGTTTATTTCACTGAGTGCAGCTGTAACTATGTGGACTCGAGCACAATTGTACTGGCATGTTACACAAACCTTTTCACCGTGCTGCATTTTCAACCCTCGCTACTAAAAGTGCACTAACCTCATTATAAAACTAACTCAAAAATCTATCTAGAGAGAAACACAAAAGTTGAGAAGTTCCTGTTCTCCACAGGCCAGTTTACAAAGCAAATGTCACTCCGCTCCTCTTCCGAGAGGAACTTTTCTCCCGTGACAGGTAAGGGTTAAGGCTCTCGCTCTCATCCGTATCCTGAGGCAGAGTCTCTGATTTACTTTCCTCGATCTCGACAAAAGTTTCTTGAGTTGGGCTTTGCCCTAGCTCTGGGATAGTCACACTCTCCTTGCAGATCGCCTTACTGGAAGTTGCCAAAGCAGCCTTGTACTTCTGGTGGAATTCCTTCATCAACCCCAGAGCCTCCTGATACGCCTTCCGGTTGGATTTCTTCTTTCGCAGAACAGACACTGGGGAAGAGCAGAAGCATGAGCTCACTGTTCCCCTGGAACTGGTCTTTTAAAATCTCATGGCGACTTTGATCTTTACTGCTTCCCTCTCATCTCTGATACAGAAAAAACTGTCGGGTCTGATCCTAGGCTCAGAACTCAGCCGCAGCGCCTACTGTAGGCAACAGGGACTGCACGGATTGGGCCCATACAATAAAACTGATTTAATCCATAGCTAGGGGATTGGTCCTGCTTTGAGCAGGGGGTGGGACTAGATGATCTCCTGAGGTCCCTTCCAACCCTGATATTCTATGATTCTATAGCTGGACACCAGCTACCTTGTTTGGAGAACTCACTCACTAAACTACTTCCAGATGGGACTGCTTCATCACGCGTTAGGTTTTGATGCGTCGGAAGCACAAACAACCTGTAGAGTTTGGGATGAAAGGTTCTGCTCTGGAGCTAGAGAATGGCCGAGGTATTGGACTGGGCCCGTGGCATTCCTGAGTTCAAATCCCAACTTGTCTGGCCTTGGACAAGTCACTTCCCTTTGTCTCTGTTTCCCTCCTCTGTCCTGCCGAACAGGAGTGGGGTGCAGGTCAGTTACAGGGCTTGATGCTGTGGCCCCTGTTCTAAGGATTATTCTATTATAGAACCTGAAAAAATGGACTTTAGAATGGAAATTTTAACACGGTGCCTCTGCCTGGCTTGTGGCGTTTAACCTCCAGCGGGAAGTGCTTGGCTGGTCTGGAAGCTACACTGCTCACTACCAGCTTTTGTACTTTTCCACTTTGGGAAGCCATTTTCCACTTAGTTTAAGGAAACAGAGGGCAGCAGGGCCCAGTTCATGATTAGTTCTTGGTTCACATCAAGGAGGACCGTGCACATCCTGGCTGTCGTGGGTCTGATTCTATAACATGCTGAGTGCTGTCAGCTTCTACAGGCTCTCAGCACCTCCTAGAGAGATGGGGAAACTGAGGCACAGATAAGGGACATTTCCAGGGTCACCCATAAGTCACTGTCAAAAAATCAGGGGTGGAACATAGGTAACTTGACTTCCAAATCCAGTGCCCTTAGTCATTTAATTTCAAATACATCACTATGCAGATGTTTCCAACCTCTGCACAGGTCTGTCCGATCACAATCTTTGCATGCAAGTGAGCAGAAATGTAGGGGGGAAATACCTAGTGGAACTTCTCTGATGTTCATGTTGCCTCTCATGGCTAGGAGGATGTCTTCCAGCACCTCGGCTTTAGTCTTTCGAGAGGGAGGGCCTGGTGGCTTCCCCATCTACAAGAAAAGCAGACAATGACGAGCAGGTGTGATGGTCCATGTCCACTGTCCTCCCCTGCTCTGCAATGTTCGGCAAGCTGCACTTTCACTGGAAACATGGCCTATCCGCTTTAAGTGCTCGACTCAGTATGAGCAAAGCCGGTCACAGACATGTCTCAGACGTGCCAATCTACGTGAGGTCCATGTTTCTCAGCTGCCCTTTGAACCTAAAATGCTGCGTGATGTGCAATTACAGAGTAGCGTGGTTCTTACATCATTCTACTGCAGTGTAAGAATTTATTCCGTAGCATCTTCCCATCCTGGTGGGCTACTGTCAACATTTTGGAGATGGACAGTTCCTCAATAAACCACAGACAAATGGTTGGCAACCTTTTTGTGCAACTGTGCCCAGGTACCAGATTAAGTGGGGGTGAGCCCATGCCCAAAAGTTCCCATTCAAACTGCACGCAACACGCCACACGTAGGCTTGGAATGATTTTGTAATGGCAAGGTGGGGGGCTGGAGCATGCCATGGTCCCTGGTGGAGAAAGAGTCCACCCAATGGAACGAAAGGCAAGGATGGGCAATAGGCTGCGGCCCTGAACAAAAACTCTTCATTCAGGGGAGCTTATTGTACCAGACTCCGAAGCCTGTCATGCGACATATTGGGAGATGGGAACCACTCCCTTAGACTAGAAGGTATCTGATAGCACTGGGCCAAAACTTTGGAGCCTGCCATGAAGAGAAGTGAAGGATTTAACAAGAGATGGCTCAGGGATACAAAATTCTGACCCGGATCTGACTGGGGGAACATTCAAATCTCGGGCTTCCATTCGAATCCATTACCAAATTCTGAGCCCAGTTTGGCAGGAGTTGGATCCAAAGTTCTGGCTTGGACCCAATTCCAGATATAGACAGAGAACAAAAATAACGGTTCTGCCATCAAAGCCTAAATGTTTTACCTTCTTTCTTCTGGGCACATACGGCTTTTGCACACTGTCGAGCCTTGCCTTCGAGTCACGATACACCAGGGGCTGTTTCAGAGCACGCCTCAGCGCCTGGACATTTTGCTGCATTCCTAAGAACAAAGGGAAATAGGTGTGTCTGAGGAAACCCCCTGCTGCGGCTGACTATTATAGTAACACTTAGCACTTACCGACCTCTTCAAAGAGCCTTCCGGTATTAATCAGATAAGAAATCATCTTTAGCTGCTTTCATCACACTGCCATTAACCAATGGATCTACAAGCTATGTACCCGAGACACTGTAGGACTATATACACCTCAGTCACCACTAAAAGACGGCCCATTCTGGAGTACAACTCGGCCCTATTTAAAATCCACACTATACACCAGGTTCAACACAGGCTAGAGAGTGACTGTTCACAAGGGTAACGTTCCCAAGGGCAAGTTGGATCTCAGCTTTGGCTAGCCAATGAGAAAATGGCATTGCTCCCATTGCTTTTCAGCCTGAAGTGCAGTACGGGGTCAAAGCAGCCACTGGAGACCTGGCTGGGCTGGGAATACAGACAATTTCTTCTGCTGGTCACTGGCACATAACAAACAAAAACTGATACAGGAGCTTCAGCTCGGACATGCCAGTCAGACACCCAGCTCAGGGTGCAGTTGGCAATGAAAAAAAATACGTCACTTGCATGGATCAGAACCGCCGTCAGCCCAGCCTGGGAGAGAACAGGATTTTTCACAGGAAGTGGAGAATACCATAGCCAGCTGGAAGAGCAGGGGAACCTGGGGAGCAGGAATTTACCCAGGATACCGAGCCTAATGCCCCCCTGCTTAGAGAACGGATCATGGGTTCTTCACTGGCTCCACATGGCCAGGGTCTCGGACTGAGGTATGAGATCCTGCAGCAGCACAGGGCCCTCGCTCCTGCTGACTCTGCCAGTGCTAGCCGCTGTTTTTTCATATGTGGGTGGCTCCGAAGCTGGCAGATTGAATTGTACCGAACTAGCCAAAGGAAACGGCCTTTCAGAGCAAAAATATGCACAAGATTCCGGGCCAAAGGATGATCTGGTTCACTCCACCTACCCAGAATGCACTCCTGCTTCAGGGCCAGCCTCTTAGGGCTGAGAGGGACTTATGTGACCCAAAGACCATGTGCTGGCCCCATGCCTGGGGTGAACGTTACCCCTAGTGTGGAAAACTCCAAAGGCACCAGTTTAAGACCAACATTGCTCAGGGGCAGAGAGAGGCACTTTAGGAACATGGTCCTTTCCACTGACTGACCAGTTTCCCAGTTACACCTGCTAACCTAAAGTTCAAAAGCAGGTTCAGATTCAGAGGTTTCAAGGTCAGAAGGGATGTTTCCAATCAGCGCATCTGACCTGCAGAACAAGCATTTCTGAGCAAGAGAAATCAACTTTCCCGACTTACCCACTGGCTCAATGAACTCGGGGTCAGTTTTCACACGGAGCAGTTCTTCATAGCCCTTATATTTCGTGGGAATATACGTGCAGCTGCCCGATGTCCTGGACTTGTGTTTCCTCTTCCCTTGTCTGTCTTCCAGTTCATGTCTCCAAACAGAGCTGGGGATGTCATCTGCATCATCCAGCTTCAGACATCCAGGGGAAAGGATTTACAACAAGCGCTTTTTATTGCAAAGCAAGTCACACAAAACCTGCCTTTACCCCACCCAAACTCTAGATCGGATGCAGATCTCTCAGAGCTGAATTCTACCAGCTACATCAAGTGCAACTCCATAGCCCCTTGGGGCTACTCGGGCTCAAGTGAGGGTAGAAATTGACTCTAAACATCCAAATTTGATGACTGATATTTCCTAATTGAATGCACTGTAATAATAATATTTCATAATTAAAGTATAGCATCTAATAACATAACACTCTCCAAGCATTAATTTACCTGCCACGCTCCTGGAGAAACCTGTATTATCCCTGCTAACGGGGGATTTTTCAGACAAGGCTAAGACCTGCTTAGTTCTTCTTACCACAATCCAACCTTAAGGTTAAACAGCAGGTAGTAAAGACATCTGAGCTCATCTCAGCCCTGTCTACGTGATTGTTTCCATCACTGGGCATTACAGAGCAGAAAAATCCTGGTGCAGACAAGGCCGAAGACCGATAGGGAGTTTGCTCATTGTCACATAGAGTCTGACTAGAAATGCTGGGAACAGAAGTTAGCAGCGCTGGCGCTTGGCCCTGCTCTCACCACTAGACCACACTCCCTCTCGGAATACTCAGCTTTGACCACGTTTACTCGCATACACAACGTGAGGGCTATATTTGGGGGAAAGGGTGTCTGGAAAGCTGCGCTCCTCACTTCTGAAAGGGAATTTGGTGCCATGAAAGGTACCAGCCTGAGCGCTCAGCAGGCTGAAGTCTATCCTAGGCCCGGTGCGAAATAGGAAGTGGCCTACAGAGATTGGAAGCTCTGTGGTTGGGGACGGTTTTGTATGTGTGTATACAGTGCCCAGCACAATTAGGGCCTGTAGGTGTTACTGCAATCCAACTAACTAATGAGAACTTCACCATTCTGCCCAGCCAGTGGACCTCAGTCCAGATCTGGGCCAACACCGCGAGAGGAGAGGTGGGAATTCAGTTTCCATGCACAAGTAGTCCCTTGAGTGTGGTCTCTGCTGAGACTTCTAATAAGGGAATCAATTGGTGCCAATGTGATGTGGTCACTTTCCCCGTGGGCAGAGAAAAGCAACAACCAACTTGTTTCACACACATCAGCAAAGAGCCATTAGACATTAATGATTTTTGATGACATGGGCTGGAATTGAACCAGTAACTGCAGCGGCGAGGTTCTATATTCCGTTACCAAGCACCTAACCATCTAGTCCACCTGCAACCATGGTACCTTTATAAATGCAATCACGACCGGGAACGTAGAGAACTGATTTTTGGTTTCCACGAACACCCCAGCCATGCATGTAGTTGTACTTTGTTCCTGGTGGGCTTTCTATTTCCAGCTGGCTTGTCAATGGAGAATTATGAATTCAGTTACATGCATGCCATGCTTTCTTCTTTTAGAAAACAAAGGTCATTTCTACCGTCTGAGCATGTCTGGACGAGCCTTTGGTTCTCGAATGCCAGATACTTTACTCACAAATTCACAAGTGAGGCTGGCTTAATACTAGGCAGACACACAGTACACGCTCACACACCTGAGTCAGAAAGAAGAATTCAATGTCATCTTCAGCGCTGGCAGGACCAAGCTTGGAATCATATTTCTCTTTCTCCGGCACCTCCTTGTGGCTACCAAGCATTTTGGTGTCATCATAAGGCTCCTGGTGCTGCTGTGCTGACGATGGTCTGATCGGCGGAAGAGGATCAGACAGGCTCAACCTATGTGATCCTTCCTCAGACTCCTCTAGTTTACCCCCCTCTGTATCCAACCAGAGTTTCCAAAAGGAGGACTCAAGAGGAGCTTCTAGCATCAGCGGCTGCTTTGGAACCATTGGGACATGTGATGTTACCTGGAAGAGAAGTAAAGGCTGATCCTCCAGAGCTCTCTGAGCCCTGACAAATACTGAGCCCCCTATAGGACTTCTGACCCATTCTGGAAGGGGCGGTGGCATTACTAAATAAAGTGTGTGTAGGCAGGGCCTGAATGCAGACAGCCAACATCAGCATCAGGGTATGACTCATAGACTTTAAGGCCAGAAAGGACCATTGCAATCATCTAGTCTGACCTCCCGCAGGCCACAGAACCTCACCCACCCACCCACTCCTGCAATAGACCCCTAACCTCTGGCTAAGTCACTGAAGTCCTCAGATCATGATTTAAAGACTTCAAGTTACTGAGAATCCACCCATTTACACTAGTTCAAACCTGCAAGTGACCCCTGCCCCATGCTGCAGAGGAAGGCGAAAACATCCCAGGGTCTCTGCCAATCTGTCCTGGGGGAAAATTCCTTCCTGACTTCAAATAGGGCAAATCAGTTAGACCCTGAGCATGTGGGAAAGATCCACCAGGAAGACACCTGGGAAGGAATTTTTGTAGTAACTCAGAGGCCTCCCCATCTAGGGCCTCTCTCATCTCTAGCTGTTGGGGATTTCTGCTACTGGTAGTCACTGATGGGCCACACACTACTGCAGGCAGTCCTATCATACCACCCCTTCCACAAACTGATCAAGCTCAGTCTTGAAGCCAGTTAGGTTTTTTGCCCCCACTGCTTCCCTTGGAAAGTTGTTCCCGAACTTCACCTCCTCTGATGGTTAGAAACCTCTGCCTAATTTCAAGCCTAAACTTCTTGATGGCCAGTTTCTAGCCATTGGTTCTTGTGTCCACATTGTGGCTTAACATAAATAACTCCTCTCCCTCCTTGGTATTTATCCCTCTGATGTATTTATAGAGAGGGATCATCTCTCTCCTCAGCGTTCTCTTGGTCATGTTAAACAAGTCAAGTTCCATAACTCTCCTCTCATAGGGTAGGTTTTCCATTCCTCAGATCATCCAAGGAGCCCTTCTCTGCACCTCGATCCATTTTTAATAGTTTAGCCCCATTCCTAAAGGCCAGAGCAATCCATGTTATATGTTCACTCAGCCACAACAGAATTTAACTGCCATTATCACCGGAATGTTTTTATTCTACAGCTTCCAGGCCAGGTTGTGAGAGCTGAGAGTCAGGAACATGCTAGGCTCTGCCAGGGTCTGGGAAGCAAATTGTCTTCAGTCAACTCCCTGGCAATGCACTTGCTGGACAGCACAAATGTCAGGGTGAAGCAGCCCTTGCCGGACATCCAGGGGAAGTTTATTCATTATTGCAAGAAATGCAGGCAGCAGTAAATCATGCCTGATGCATCCTTAACTCCTGGAAGTCCCCCACCTGCTACTGAGCAGCCATAAGATGACTTTGCCAACGGCAGTTCAGACCCTGCAGGAGCCACAGAGCAGGAATCACTGGGAGAAAGTCTGTGGCCTGCATTACACACAAGGTGAAACTATGTGATCATGAGGGTCCCTACTGGCTTTAAAATCTATGAAGCACGTGCCAGGAGGAAAGAGAGGGCAGCAGTCATTCATGCAGACCAGCTCCTGTCTCCATATATCAGGGGGTGCCCATCTCTACGGTTCTCCTGGATCCATGGGACGGAGACGTCTGTGCTCCTCCGAAACCCTCTCACTTGAGGGTCAGGTCCCACATGCTGTGCAGGGTTCATTACATGGAGGGGCCCCATGTAATTATATTGAAAGTCACATTACCCAGTTGCAATGCTTAACAGAGATGGGATTCTGCACCTGCTTAAAATTAAGCATGTGCTTTAGTGCTCTGTTAAACTGGGGCCATGATACGGATTGTATGATATTTAGACGGTAAACTCTTTGGGTTGTAAAATCCCCAGGGCTAGGAGCCTGTCATATTTCTCTATGCCTACTGATATCAATATCTTGACTGTATTTGGCATGAACGAACAGCTAGTGTGTAGCTTCACGCCATCACATTAGTGGTTGGTGGGTGAGGATTGTCCTTCGTGCCACCACCCAGAACAACACGCAGTTCCAGCTTTCTCCACAAGAGAAGCACCATTCCATCAGTACTGCAACTTTTTGCTGCAGTGTTTGGTTTGGGCTGATGTGAACTCCTACGCTGTTAAGAGTTGGAGGTGGCTCAGACGTACCACGGGGAGGCCACAATAATTGGACTATTCTTCGGTCCGTGTTCTCTGAATAGGTAACAGGACTAGCGCTAATGGTTTGCACCGTGAAGACTGTCTAGTGATTAGAAATGCCAGGTCAGCCAGGTGCTATTGAGCAAGGAGCGGTCAGAATCATGCAAGTCAGTGAGAGTTTAGCACTGACTTCACTGGGACCACGGCTGTGTTTACCACACTGATCCATTCATACCTTCCTATTGGCCTTGACTGGAATAAAGATGTGCGGTTTCTCCAGTTTTGAAATCTTTCTTCTAATTAGCTTAATCCCCAGTCTGTGCTGAAGGAAACTGGTTAGCAAAGGTGGATCACCTGCCAAACAAGGGGACTGCGTTAAAATCAGCTGTATCTGTCCTGGCACTCTGGCAGCAGAAAGCAAGTTCCACGACAAGGCTCTCCGGGCTAGCAGGGGCTGGACTGACTCACGCAGTGGGACAATGAGCCAGCACCTCCTCTGGCTTCCAGCGGTTGCCACTGGATTGAAGCTGTAATCTGTAAAAGCATCGGGGCAGATCCTCAGCTGGTGTAAATCGGCATAGCGCCACTGAGCCACGACAAGGCGCAGCAGCTGGGGATGGATCTGTCCCAGTCCTCACTGTGCTATCAGCAAGAAGCAGCCGATTGGTCACTGCAGTGGGACTTAGGAGACTGGAGCTCTAATCATAGTAAGCTAAAGGAGTTTGGTTTCCAACTCCCAGCAACTCAGTGGAGTTGTGCACCTAACTCCCTTAAGCTCCAGCTTCGCACGCCGTAGATTTGGCAGGGCTTGCTCCCCCCGGGATGGTGTGTGGGCATAGGCTAGGCCTTGCCTTCTCCCCGCAGCCTTTGGAGAGGCTTAAAGCTACAGAAGCAGTGTCCAGGAGAGCACAAGGGCTGTAACAGGCTAGTCTTTGTGGGCAATGGTGCATCCTGTCAACCTTTCCCAAGAGACAAGTCCTTGGCCCAGGACACTGAAAACCTGCATATCGCCCTGGTGACGTCACAGAAACTAAGGCCAGCGGGATTTCTCCCTGAGCTGCGCAGGCAGCCGGCAGTTTAAAGTAACAGCAGCTCTAACACCTCGAAGCCTGTGTCCATGCCAGCTGTCAAAACAATGGGCGCTGGAGCAGCTAAGCCAAG
Source organism: Gopherus evgoodei (assembly GCF_007399415.2). Classification (NCBI taxonomy): domain Eukaryota; kingdom Metazoa; phylum Chordata; order Testudines; family Testudinidae; genus Gopherus; species Gopherus evgoodei. The sequence goes on from NC_044322.1 coordinate 6,086,007, forward strand.
GTGATGCGTGGAAACAGCCCCTTTTTCAAATGAGCAGCACCGGGGAGCAATGGATTGATCCTGCACCTCAAGGGGAGTTTTGTTACTGACTCCCAGGGAGCAGGAGCAAGCCCTGCGGGTCTCCCTTCTTCTTAAAGGGCCAGACCCCTCAGGGATCCTGGCTGGTCCCATACCGCTCCTGAGGGTGGTCAGGGGGTTGCTGTGGAATGTCAGCTCCACCAGAGAGGGAAAGAGAGCCACGGCTAGCAGGTCCTCCTCATTTTTGATCTGCAAGATAAAATACAAAGCCATAATACTCCCTGCTCATGTGCGCTGAGGCACCCTCTTTAATTCCAATTTTACTGTCATCATAAAGGTCTGAATCCCTGAGGCAGCAGTTTGGGGACAGAGAGGACTGTGCTGTCTAGTGGGTAGAGCACTGTGCTGGGACTGAGGAGACCCTAGGTTCTATTCCCAGCTCTGGCACTGGGTGACCTTAGGAAAGTCACTTCACAGCCCTGTGCCTCAGTTTCCCCATCTACAAAATGGGGATGATGATTCTGGCTCTCCTTTGTAAAGGGCTTAGAGATCTATGGATGAAAAAATGCTCTCTGATGGGAAAAGCTTGTGTACTGCACAGCCAGTATTCTTCCCGAGTAAACATGGACGGCAGGGCTGGGGTGCAGCCACCCTCATCTCTCACAGTCCAGCAGCTCGGATCAGCCTGGAACAGTGCATGCTGGTAAGTGTAGTCTCAATGAGCCACACCTCCATAGCAAAGAGGAGGGTGTATCTGCAATCATAATTGATAACAAGATGAACAACAATTCCATTTACATCAGACTTTCCCCAGGCAGATTCCCCGTGAGCATCTCCCATGCTGCAGTCTGACCAGGAAGATCCAGCACTCAATTAGCAGCCAGGTGAGAGAGAGGGCCAGACTGGATCACTCTACCACCCTTAGGGCCATAGTATCTTAATACTACTCTGCTACTACAGCCGATTGTGCGTGGGGCTGTAAGGAGAAGGGGACGGTACCCTTCATTGCACCAGGCACTGGCACAATCCAAGCACAGAGACCACCAGCAATGCCAGATGCTTCAGAGGAGGCAGGGTAGGGGTGGCCTATGCGCCCGCCCTTCTGGACCCACTAGCAGTCAGCAGCTGGAGCCCACTGATTTCAAAGGTGCAGCAATGACCACTCCTACCTGTGCTGCTCCAGCACACCTAGAGGCAGGCACAGTGCCTGTAGCTCCTGATGCTGGTGCAATGCCTGAGGCCTACCTCTGCCTCCCAGTGCCTTCTGCAGCCTCACTCCTAGAGCCTGCCACCAGGCCAGGAGTGGGGTCACTGTAGGGACAGCAAGTGTCTAGGACAGAACAAGTGGACAGAGGTTTCTAAGTTTCTTACAATCCCAAGGTACAGCAGAACACAGCTGGCCACGGCAAGTCTCTGTGGTGAGTGTATTTCCAGTTTCACCAAGAAAGCATACCAAGGGGTTGCATGTAGCAGCAAAATAATGGCTCCCCTGTCCCTTAACGGTCCCAGATTTCACCCGTACTACTACGGACAGCACCAGCCTGTAACCACAGGGGCTGACTCACCTTGTTGTTGGCCAGGCTCAGATAGCGCAGTTCCGGAAAGGGGGGCGTAAACTTTTGGCTCAAGGTGTTCCTGACACTGGCAGGGGGAGTCCCAGCGTCGGCGAGACATGAACAGTCGTTTCCCTCCATGAAAACATCCTTACAGAAAGAAGGGGAATAGTGTGATAGACAGACACACAGAGCTGCCACAGGGGGATGTCCAGGACATGGTGACATCTAAATCCAGTCCATTTACCAATTACCATAAAAAATCCACACTCGCTGAAGATCAGCAAAGTACTCATGGAATGAAACTGATTAGGAAAGAGATAAGGCACTAAGTCTAATGGTTAATACCAAGGACTAGGCCTCAGGACTCCTGGGTTCCATCCCTATGTCTGCCATTGGCACACTGCGAGATCTTGGGCAAATCACTTAACCTCTCTGTGCCTCAGTTTCCCCCGTAACAGGCCAGGTGTTTTGCCATTATTATATCTACAAGGTTCACATTGGCCTGGCTCCAGGCAGCACAGCCAGCTGGTACTTTCCCCTGTTGATTGCATGTTATGCTTCAGAATCTAAGTGTTCATTTAAAATAAATTAAACTCTAACCTTAACCAGATGGGCAGAACCCTGGGCCGGCAGCGGGCTGAGCGGGGCTGCATCCCCCAGCTAGCAGGAGCCAGTGGCCAGAACTCCAGACCATCAGCTGGCTGAGCCACTCAGCCTGCCGTCGGTCTGGGGTTCCTGCTGCCGGGCCCTTGCAAGCGGGGGTCCCGGCCGCCGGCCCCACTCAGCCCAACGGACGGAACCCCAGGCCGGCAGCAGGCTGAGCGGGGCCGCGTCCCTGGCTGGAAGGAGCTGGTGGACAGAACCCCAGGCCAGCAGCAGGCTGACCAGGACCGCGTCCCCAGCTGGAAGGAGCTGGCGGACAGAACCCCAGGCCGGCAGCAGGCTAAGCGGGGCCGCATCCCCCAGCTGGCAGGAGACAGCGGACAGAACCCCAGACCAGCAGCGGGCTGAGCCAGTCTGGGGTTCCAGCCGCCGGCCCAGCTCAGCCCGCTGCTGGTCTGGGGTTTTGACTATACGCGATGTTCGCCTTACACGCTGGCTTTAGAACCTAACCCCACGTAAGATGTGACAGTTCTGTACAGCAAAATGGCACACAGCTTTATTTTAAATGTATGCAGCAGATTTAAGAGCTGAAACATTTACAGGTTACGTGAAAATTAGCTGCACAAGACTCCAGGCTATGGCAGGCTACTGATCATAAATCATTCAGGCTGTTAAGGCCTTGGCATTCCCAGAAGGGCTTCTAAAGAATAAGGCAGACAGAAGTTAATGCTCCCAAAGAGAAGAACCCGAGGAGGAGAACTTTGGAATGTTCATCCTAGACCATAATCTCATTGGAGATTTTTAAGAGCAGGTTGCATCCCTGTCAGGGATGGTCTAGATAATACTTAGTCCTGCCTTGAGTGCAGGGGACTGGACTAGATGACCTCTCGAGGTCCCTTCCAGTCCTATGATTCTATAAGCCAGCAAACAGTTCTTACCAGCAATGGTGGTTCTCGAGAGGCAGAAGTGAAAACAACCTCTGTAATAAAACACAAACAAATCACGGGCTTCTAAATACAACTGCATGGAACTCTGACGGTCAGCTCTTTGGGGCAGGACCACCTTTTTGTTCTGTTTGTACAGCACCTAACGCAATGGGGTCCTGGTCCATAACAAGGGATCTTGGGTGCTGTGACAATGCAAATGATAAATAAATCATAATGGAGCTGTGTTTTGTGTTGGCCCATCCCATAACTAGGGGAATCGGAAGGGATACATGCAGTGTCAATCTGAGCCTGGAAGAGACCGTCTTCATGACGAACAAAGCCTCTGGCTGAGTCTGCCAACAACTATGGCAATTAGTACTGCTCAGGGCCTAATGGCAAAACATCCATGGATGTCAAGGACGCAGATCAGGGCCTCAACATACTGGGTGTGTTGGTTGCACTGTAATCCACTGGTGAAATCCTGGCCCAAATGAAGTCAATGGGAGTTTTGCTGTTGATTTCAATGAGGCTAGGATTTCATCCCATATAGATGTTTAAGGCCAGAAGGGACTTTGTCTGACCTCATAATGAAAGGCGCTCTCTGAGATACCTGTCTCTCCCCTCCTCCTCCATAACACACACACACATATTCTCCTCCATGGTATTGCTGTTTGAATCATGGCATGCAGTTTCTGATACATGGCTCTGGAAAGGCTCAGCCACGGATTAAGAAACCTGATCCTTCTCCCACTAAAATCAGTGGCAACGTTCCCATTGATTTCAGCAAGAAGAGGAGCAGGCCTTGACAGCTGGGAATGAAAGGCGGAGCTGTTACCTGTCCTGTCTGGATCCTGGTTGTTTTGTAAAATTAAGTATTCTAGTTGCTCTTTCTCCATCACCAGCTGGCCTTGCAATCCTGCCCCAGCTTGCAGCGGCTGCTCGTGCTTCTGTCCGAATCTAGACGGAAAGCTGCATGACTCTGCCTTGGTTCCCATCCTTGCCGACTGTGGATGGAGGGAGAACTGGGAATTCTCCATCTGATGCAGGTAAGGGACCTCTGCAATCCCATTCTTGTCCAGGTTTAACTGCTTCAGGCTGATCAGAAGAGGAAGTGACCATGAAGCCTAATGAAAGTTACCATTGCACAATATGCAACAAAGCCGTGTTACTAGCACCCGGAGTGGGAAACTGTCCCTGAGCCCCCGTGGATGCTGTACCTCTCAATAACAATGCAACATAAGCTGCTTCTCCCACAGCTCTTCATCTATGCTGAAATACGCTAAGGTAACAATCACAGGCCCGCTCCTGTAAGGTACTGAGAGTCCCTCCCTCTCACAGAAGTCTATGGGAGTTCTCAGCTCACAGGAAAGACTCAGCGTCTTGCAGGATTGGGCTCTGTAGCCTGAGTGACCCCACTCAGTTTGTTTGTTCAGTTATTTGAGCTCAGACAGGAAGACGGGCTGGCAGTTGGTTAAATCAGGAGGTGCTGATCCTGGGGTTTGGGTAATTGGGATCCTGCTGTAAGAAGAGAACAATGCTTGGTACCTCCATAGCAGCTTAAAATCACTGATGAATTTAACCTGTGAGGAAGGTAAGCCTGATATCCCCAACTGACAGAGGGGGAAGCTGAGGCCCAGAGAGATTAACTGAACTGTTCAGGGTCACAAAGAAAATTTGTTGAAGAAACAGAAATAAAATCAAGGGCTCCTGATACCTAATCCCATGTCTCAACCCAATCTGGCCATCCTCCTCTTGTCAGCACTTCACAGACAATATGAAATTCTACCCCAGGAATGTCTGCACTGAGAAAGAACAATAACGTATGGAGCATCTCTTTGTATTCTTTTGCAAGCATTTTGGAACTGGCCTGGAGGTGGTGGTTTGGTCTGAATTCAATCTAGTGATTGTCAGCAATAGGAATCAGAGGAGAACATAAGAACGGCCATAGTGGGTCAGCCCAGTATCCTGTCTACTGACAGTGGCTATATTCTAGTCTCAACTCTGCCGCTGACTGCCTGAGTGATCTTGCATGAGACACTTCACTGCTTTGTGACTCAATTTCCCTTCCTGTAAAATGGGTATAACAATGCTTAGCCAACTCGCGGGGCGCTGTGGTGTCTTACTCGTGAATGTTTGCCAAGGGCTTTCAGGTCATTCGGTGTGACAGAAGTGCAGGGTATTATTAGAAAATGCTCTTCTGCCAACTCCCCTTGGCTTGTTCACGTACTCCTCACTGGAGCTGGGAGAGTTTTCAGGTTGATGGCAATTCCGAAAAATTGAAAACAATTATTTCGGGTTGAACCAAAAACATTTTTTCAAATGTGCAGCAAATAAAAAAGTTAGGGGGGAAAAAACTGCTTCGGGTCTAACAGAACATTTCATTTCAAACACTTCCAAACCAAGCCTTTCAATCTTGACCATGGTTTGAGGGGTTTGATTTAAAAAACAAAACAAAACAGAACTAAAGGAAAGTTAGAAACAAAAAGTCATTTTGAAGCAAAAAATCAAAATGTTTCATCTTTAAAATGTCAAAGCAAAACGTTTCCATTTCTTTTGGAGTTTACTTTGGTTGGTTACGATTGAAACAATTTGGCAAAATGGACACAAATTTGTGTCCCAAATCTGTTTTTTTCATTGAAAAAAAATTTTGTGGAAAAATTTCACTCAGCTCTCCTCCTCCCTCCAAGCTTTCCCTCCTGCTCCGCTGCATGCCCCCTACAAGCCCCCTCCCCCTGCAAAACCTTCTCAAATCCTGTTCTAGAACACACAGCATGTGTAAAGACCACACCGCTGTGTTCACGATTCTACTGCAGCAGGTGGCCCCCTCTTGGCAAGGGCTTGGGGCCTGATTCTGCACAGACTGATCTCCTCGACTCAGATGCCTCTAAAATGCAGTGCACACCACCAGTGGGCTGTATGAATAGCTAATACTGATAATACATCAAAGGGACTTTTCCCACTGGCTTCCGTAACTCAGCTGGACTGAAATAACCTACTGGGCCCATCTGAGGCAGTTAAATCCACGGAAGGAAAACGAGAAGAGCAATCTGCTCCAATCCATCATTTCTGAGCCTTGGGACATGAGCAAAAGCACTTGGCATGATTCTGAATTTCATCCCACCCATTTATTGTAGGGCAGCCAGGGGGACATTGTCTCTGTGCGGCTGTTTTCATTGACCTACAGTTCCCAAGATTAAACAAAGTGGAAAGGAAAATACCCTAAATGAGTTAAAAAGACTTTTTTTTTTTTTTTTTTTTAAGTTTCAATGTGTTGCTAAGGGCAGCGAGCAGAGATGGGCAGTGTGCCAAAAGAAGTCAGAAACATTTGCGGCATGATGGTTTCTTTACCTGCGGAGATTAGCCAGGCTTACAAAGACGCTCAGGTGAGAAAGATAATTGTCATCCAGCAACAAGACTTCTAGAGATGGAAACTTTAAACAACTTGGGTTGTCACTGCAAGTACAAAAGGGATCTCATTAATAAATCCAAAGGTGGAGAGAAGTCAAAAACCCATTTTTCACTGCTGTGCAAGAAACAGATCTTCACTGGTTCAACCAGAGACATGAGCCTTGGTCTTTACACATTACAGGCTCCATTAAGACTCCATTTTTAAATGGTTTGTAAAGGGTTAATAAATTATTAATAGCTGTTCAAGTATGTTATGGGCAAGATTAGGTGGTTCTAAGCATGTTCCTAGCCTTTAGGTGCATAAAGCACGTTTCTGGCATGGGTTACATATGTTATAGGTAGTTCTAAGCATGTTACTGGCATGATTTAGAGGTGTTAAGTATATTTTTGGCATGGTTAAGCAATGTTAAAGATTATTCTAAGCATGTGATTGGCAACAGTCCTTAAGAAGCAGATCCTGCTCCGATAGAAGACAATGGGAGTTTTGACATTGGCATCAGAGGAGCAGGATTGGGCCTAAGTGCCATACTCAGACAAATTCCCATAGTCAGGATCACTGACTTCAATGGGAGTGCTGTCTGAGCAAGGACTGAAGGCCTGATCCTGGGAGGCGCTGATCACCCTAACTCCCATGACACCTCTGAGGTCAATGGGAGTTGGTGGTGCCTGGTACCCCTAACAATTAGGCCTTCAAGTCTGGGCTCAGTAAGGGTCCAAAACCCTTATGGGTGGGAGTCACCCTCACCAGGAGAGCAGTCCCACTGATTTCAGTGGCACTGTTCATGTGAGTGAGGTCTACCCACAGGAGCAAAGGCCTAGGGGGATCGGAATCTAAATCATTATGGTCAGTTACATGACGTTCTCCCTGTGTGTTTGCTCTTTAAATCCAGCCCTTCATTTTTACATATTTATTCTTTGCTTTTCCTTGTTCTGGACAGTGACGTGACTACCTCTCCACCAAACAGGCACAGCATGCACTGCAGCAAGGCACGCTTCCCTCTCACCACCCACTAATGTGCCTCACCCCTGACCTCAGGAACCCCCTCCGGGGCAAGAGGGGGTCAACAGGACAGATTGATTTCAACCACTGGTTTCAGTCACAGTTTAAATCAGCAGGCAGAAACCTTGGATTTAAACAACTGATTTTAATTATATTCTCCATGTGTACATTTAGATTTTTTCCCAAGGAAAAAGTTCAGTTTCACTGGTTGTGATAATCATTAAAATATGTTAATTTGATTACTTACAGCTAAATATAACCTTTGCAAACATATTGTACTTTTCTTTTGCTAACGAGCAGGATACACTACGACTGTACATGCTCTTTAAGCAATCCTACAGCTCAACATAACATTTATTTACATTTGGAATGTCTCCACTTTTTTATTGTCAGTAGTATTACCAACCCCAAACATTCAAAAATAATGAGTCAGGCCTCCCCCAAAAAATCACAAGATTATCTTAAAAATCAAGAGATTTTAAAAATAAAATACAGATTGGGTTCTGGGTTTTGAGCTTTCACTTGGGTTCCATTTTCATCCTCTGCAACCAGCAGGACTAGCAACTTCTTATCTTTTCAGATGAAAGCTGAGATTCTCATATAATCACCTCTCTCCAAGAGCCCTGGGCTTTAAGTGAGACATCATGAGAGTTGGCAAAAGTGTGCTAGAAAATGGTGAATGATATCTTTCTTATTTACTAGATAATAATTCACTTCTCACTTGTATCAAGCTTCGTTTGGATGAAATTTGAAACTCAATTTCAAATATGCACAAAAACTGCATTTTTCAAGGTTGGGGGCAGAGGGTTAGTAGTTGAATAAATCTATCATATTTTTCCCCACACTTCCCAATTATTGAAATCTACATTAGAAGCTACATTCTGAACAATGTTGGATGACTAATGAATAGACTACAAATATTAAAATAGAAGTATTTCTACTAGATGGAATTTGGAAACTAAAAGTAACTAGGTAAAAGACTTTCTGCGTACACACATATATACACACACAGAAAGAGGAAAATACTGACGTAGAAAAAAGAAGTCTCAACGATCGCTCCTTTGTAAAGGCTGAAAATGATTGTGATACTTAAAGCAGTATAGAATATTGTGCCATATTTATAACGCTTTACCTAAAAAGTTAGTTTTCCCCCTGATTGAGTCTATCAAACAGCAGACTAACTTTTTAGTCAAAGTATATGAGGTGTGCTCAGTACGTTTGTTACATTTATTTACATGATATGAATAGATGGTAGCAAGTTTAGGCCTTTATGTAGTTTATCATAAATTCCTATTTAAACAGAAAATTGTTAAATGTCTTAGCTTTTAAAAAGACAAAAATGATCACTATTTTAAAATCCAACTTAAATGAAAAGAATCTGATTTTCCCCGAATTTTTAAAAAATCATTTATTTGTATCCCCCGGGGAATAAAGTTATACACAACCCTAAGGCTTTCTGCCTTCTAAGCACTATGCAAGCACTAACTAATAAATATCAGCCTTGGTCCTTTCATTCCAGCAGCCAACAAGGGGGTTGTCATAGAGCGGCTGACACCTCTAATGAAGCAGGTCCAGCTCCCCTATACCAGAACAGGTGCTCCCAGTTTGGCCTAGTAAGAGGGCAGGGCGAATCATTGGCTTATGGAAAACAGAGCCGGTCTAACTTGATACCATGTTTTGATGAGATGACAAGTTAGGCTGATACAGCTAATGGTGCTGATGTAATATTCTTAGACTTCCGTACGGCTTTTGACTTGGTACCACATGCCATTTTGATTTAAAAACTAGAACTGTATACAATTAATATGGCACCACATTAAATGGATTACAAACTGGCTGATAGGTCTCAAAATGTGTTTGTAAATAGGCCATTGTCATCGAGCAAGTGTGTCCCCAGTGGAGTCCCACACAAATTGGTTCTAGGCCCCATGCTATTGAACACTGTTACTGATGACCTGGAAGAAAATATAAAATCCTCACTGATGAAAGTTTGCAGAGGACACAAAAATTCAGGAACTGGTAAATAATGAAGAGACAGGTCACTGATTCAGCACAATCTGATCTCTTTGTAAATTGGGCGCGAGCAAACATGCATTTTAATATGGCTAAATGTAATGTATACAACCAGGAACAAAGAATGTAGGCCATGCTTACACAATGGGGGACTCTATCCTGGGAAGCAGAGACTCTAAAAAAGATTTGGGGGCATGGTGGATAAGCTAAGCATGAGCTCCCAATGTGACATTGTGGCCAAAAGAGCTAATATGATCCTGGGATGCATAAACAGGGGAATCTTGAGGAGGAGTAGAGAGGTTACTTTACCTCTGTATTTGGCACTGGTGCGACTGCTGCTGGAATACTGTGTCCAGTTCTGGTGACCACAATTCAAGAAGGATGCTCATAGATTGGAGAGGGTTCAAAGAAGAGCCATGAGAATTATTAAAGGTATAGAAAACTGTGACTCAAAGATCTCAGTCTATTTAGATGAATAAAGAGAAGGTTAAGGGGTGACTTGATTACTTACATGGGAAACAAATATTTACTAATGGGCTCTCCAATCTAGCAGAGAAAGGTATAACATGCTCCAATGGCTGGAAGTTGAAGCTAGATAAATTCAGACTAGAAATAAGGTGTACATTTTTTAACAGGGAGGGTAATTGGAACAATTTACCAAGGGTTGTGGTGGATTCTCCATCACTGGCAATTTTTAGATCGAGACTGGATGTTTTTCTAAAAGCTCTGCTCTAGGAATTATTATGAGGAAGCTCTGTGGCCTGTGTTATCAATGAGGTCAGACTAGATCCCAATGATTGTTCATGGCTTCCAAGGCCAGAACAGGAGGGGGAGAAGGCCCCTGGAGGAGGCTGGAGGAAGTTCTGAGCAGGCGGGTAAGTAGGTGAGTGGTTTGCCGGCTGATGTCCCAAAACTGGAGAAGGCTCAAGGCAGCAGCAGAGGGAGTTACCTGCTGACTTTCAAGTTGAGGCAAAGGGCTAGATAGAGCTGAAGGCAGGGGAGTATCAGGGGGGCTTACACATTGGAACCAGAGAGGGCTGAGGGCCAAGGGAGCAGTGGAAGGGCCCAGCTGATAGCCTTTCTGAGATGAGAGGTTAATGGAACTAGGGGAATGATGGGTGATCCCTTGGTGAGGATGAACTTCCAGCAGGGAGGCTGGGGAAGGGCCTGCTGGGAAAAGCAGGGCTACGCTCCATCTGGAAGGGCTGCAGTAACTCCAGGCAAAAGGACAGGAGAGGACCAAAGAAGAACATGGATGTGGTGGAAGATGCCAGAGTGTGGTATATGCTACATTGATGTCCCAAATGCTGTGGGAATTTAAGGACTGGGGATGATAAATAGTCCATGTTTTGGGAGTTTTCTTACAGATTGTTTGCACTATGGTTTGGTAGCAAACCCGTCCCAAGGAGGGGTATTATTGAGCCTGTTGTAGAGTCCGAAGGGGCTCAAGAGGTTAAGTGGGATGGTAATCACAGCATCAGGGTGCCCAGCCACAACGGGGCACTCAGGGATGAGGGGCAAATTGTTCATAGGGGCCAATTATTGCCAGTTATGGAGAAGACTCCTCTGACCACTCCAGACTGGAATGACATCACCAATCCATTTCACATGTAAGAACACCTAGCACTTACCATCAGTACATCCCAAAGCACTTTACAAAGGAGGTCAGTATCATTATCCCCATTTAACAGAGGGGGAAACTGAGGCACAGAAAGAGGCTGTGACCTGCCCCAATGTCACTCAGCAGCAGAGGTGGGACCAGAACCAAGGTCTCCCAAGTCCCACTCCAGTGCTCTATCCACTAGGCTATCTGCCAGCAACCAAACAGCCAGATGGTAACAACTTGGGGTGATTACCAACCTGGGCTGGATTCAAACCACAGACATACAGCTGACAGGCTCCTCTTAAGAGGTGTGGAGGACCTTTGACTTCAATGGGATTTTAAGTGCTCGGAACTTCCCAGGAGACACCCAACAGTTTGGAGGGTTGGGCCCTTTAAGTTACAGAGGAAGGAGCTGACACAGGAGGAGCTCTTGGAGTGCACAGATAAGATTCTGCAATACAAAGGTTCCCAGATTGGCCCTCTGCCTCTGCTCTGGGATATGAGACAACAGCTGGGCATGAAGTGGTAGGGGAGAGGGATAGGAGCAGGGCCTAGATTTCTAGGGGAGGCAGCTGTTAAAAAAAAAAACCCAACCCTTGGATGTTGAGGTGGATAGGAGGTTCTTCTGCCACCCTGATCACGGGACAGGTGGTGCCATGGTCCCCATGGAGCTGAAGTCAACGAGACTGATCACACGCTTATAGCTAAGCACATGCTTAAGTGCTTTCCTGAACTGTATGCAGAGTGTTCAGCACCCTGTGTGCAAGCCTTTAGTAAAGGGGTGCTCTGTCCTGCCCAGTCACCTATGGGAATAGGGTGACTAGATAGCAAGTGTGAAAGATCAGGACAGGGAGTGGAGGGTAATAGGCACCTATATTAAAAAATTACTGAATACTGAGACTGTCCCTATAAAATTGGGACATCTGGTCACCCTGCATGGGAGGGGGAGGGGAATATTTGGTCTCATGGGCATCCGTTGCCCGTGGAGCTCCATTTCAGAGCTGACCGACAGAGAGAAGTCTGCAGCTCCCACAGCTCTTCCTCAGCTAACTGACTGAGCTGGATTTTCCATGATAAACCTGTGTGCTTTTGAAATCTAACCTGCTGGCCAACTCCATATTTCCTGGGAGGACAGGGGGTCACACTCACTCTGCCATCAGCCAGGAGGCTCTTTCACCAATGGATTTTTTTTACCCAGAAATCAAAAAAAAAACAGGTTTCAGTTTTCAAGGTAAGAAGTGATCACTGTCAAGACAAGCTCAATCCTTGGCCTGGCAGCCATGACAACAGCCATCCAACAGACATGTTAACGTAACCTGCTACATGATCCTCACCTTACCCACAATAGCATGTCTTTTAAACAGCACAGTGCCATGGTTACATTTCAGAAAGACTGATAATGCACAGAGAGTCTGTCTTTTTATTCAGATCAAATGACTAACGCTTCACGATTCTCTCTCTTTCTGGACTTACTTCTCTGAGACTGCCAGGTCAGAAGGAAGAGACCTAAGTCCATTGGCCGTTAGGTGAAGAACCTTAAGTTGAGACAAAACTCCCAATGTCCGAACATCCTCAGAAGACAAATTGTTATACGAAAGATCCAGTATCTAGGGGAAATGTAAAAGAAATTCCCAACGTAGCAAAAAACAAACACATTGGCCTCTGCTGGAACTATTTATGGTTTCCTATATATACAGGATATTAATAAATCATAATAAGTAATATTCAGTGAGGCCCGATCCTATGAGGCGATGGTGACACTTAACTTCCACTGACTTCTGTTGGGGTGGGGGATGCTCAGCCTTTGCAGGAAGAGCTCAGCATTGAGCCGTTGCTCAGATGCATCTGATACCTGTGACAACAGTTCAGGTGCGAGCAGGCAAATAGAAATTGTCAGGGAAGTGACTGAAAAAGGAAGATTTTGTGACAGAAGAGTTTTTGAGTCACTATTAGTAGAAATATTTTGATAATTCCTTGCACTTCTGATGCACCTTCCCCTTCTCAAAGCACTTTCAAAATGATTCTGAGTGTGTGAAGTGTAAGCCTAGCTTGGTTTGCAAACGGAAGCGGTCTCGGGGGATTGGGAAACTGAGGCACAGCGGTTCCTTGACTCGCCCATGGTCACACAGTATACCTCTGACAAGGCCAGGAATAAAACCTAGTCTCCTTGCTCCCAGGCCTTTGCTCTAAACACTACACCGTGCTCCTTCCTCTAATCACAAACATACTTGGTTTAGAAGAACAACTCTAAAGAATGTACGTGAGCGGCTTTAGTTAGACACTGAAAAATTGTATCTAAAAATGACCTTTTCCCATAAAAGTATCAGAAAAATCTTTTCAATGATCATTATTCACAGTATCTGAATGAAAGATGCCCAAAAATAGCCAGCCTGGGAATTCAAAGCAATTCTGAAGGCATCACCATCTCATCCCACTGATCTCCAACATAGGTATCCCATGTGAAATTCTGAGTAACAACCAGCCTATAGGTACATTCTCTCTTGTCACCAATGGAGTCCGTGAATCACATCTGTGCCCAAGGTGGAGATAAAAATCTCCTTATTGAATTCCTCATTGTATTTTCTGCCCACATCTTCACCATTTTGCTCAGGTTTCCTTTACAATATCCACAGTGAAATCTAAATACTCTGTTAAATGATGTTAATAACAAACATTGAGTAATGTTACACCTTGCTATGACAACTCTAAGTGTAGGAGGGTAGAAGATGAGTTTGGTTTCCACCTTCCCTCTGATCTTACTTCCAAGTGCAGAAAGTCTCCAGCGCTGATTTTAAGATTTCTTAGTCCATTCAAGGAAAGTTCTAGCTCCCTTAGCCCAGAAAACTTACGAAATGCTTCTAAATGAATAAAAAGAGAAAAAAGTCGTATGAGAAATTTGTGCTGAAAGAACAATTGACATCTTGCTGTGGAACCAGCCAAGATGCCCAGCTGGCAGGAGAGGGTAGGACCATGTTTTTCTAGGAGAGAAAAACAAATCAGATTTTATTTCTAATGATCATTTACATGGTTTTGTTTTGAAATTCTAGCCTTTGAAAAAAAAGAAAAAGAAAGAGACCTAACAGACTGAGGGGCCCAGCTCTCACTGAAAGTCAGTGGAAAATGGACACCTAACTCCGTCATGCTGCCTTCAAAATCTCTTATAAGTGAATTTAGTGTTGGTGAAAAGCACTGGCCTCTAAATCCTGAGATGTGGGCAGAACCCACGCAGCAATAGAAGGCCCACCCCCTCAGATGAGTGACAAGGCAGCACTTAGGGCTTAACTGAATATGGGGGACAAAAAAATGAACAAACACGGATGGGTGTCAGAGGTACAACATGAGAGAACCACAAGGAGACACCAAACACAGAATCCTGCTTGACAACCCTGGAAACCAAAGTCCCCTGTTTATATAAACATCAGGTGCATCATGGGTAATGGCAGTTGTCATAAATAGATAGTTAAAGGTTAATGCCTCTTTTACCTGTAAAGGGTTAAGGAGCTCAGTAAACCTGACTGACACCTGACCAGAGGACCAATGGAGGGACAAGATACTTTCAGATCTTGGTGGAGGGAAGTGTTTCTTTGTGCTCTTTGTTTTGGGGGTTGTTCGCTCTTGGGACTAAGAGGGACCAGACGGCAATCCAGGCTCTCCAAATCTTTCTGAATCAGTCTCTCATGTTTCAAACTTGTAAGTAACAGCCAGGCAAGGCGTGTTAGTCTTGTTTTTGTTTTCTCAACTTGTAAATGTTCCTTTTTGCTGAGAGGATTTTACCTCTGTTTGCTGTAACTTTGAACCTAAGGCTAGAGGGGGTTCCTCTGGGCTATATGAATCTGATTACCCTGTAAAGTATTTTCCACCCTGATTTTACAGAGATGATTTTTACCTTTCTTTCTTTAATTAAAAGCTCTCTTTTTAAGAACCTGATTGATTTTTCCCTGTTTTAAGATCCAAGGGGATTGGATCTGGACTCACTAGGAATTGGTGGGGGAAAGGAGCAGGGGGATGGTTACATTCTCCTTGTGTTAAGATCCAAGGGGTTGGATCGGTGTCCACCAGGAACTTGGTGAAAAAAGCCTCTCAAGGCTGCCCAGGGAGGGGAAGGTTTTGGGGGGACAGGAAGTGTTCCAGACACTGAAATTTCTGGATGGTGGCAGTGTTACCAGATCTAAGCAGCTAGTAATTAAGCTTAGAAGTGTCCGTGCAGGTCCCCACATCTGTACCCTAAAGTTCAGAGTGGGGGAGGAACCTTGACAGCAGTGAAAGCCACACCATACCTCAAGCCTTCCCTAGAGGGACCTGCCACCTCTAGGAGTTCAGTCTCCATTGCCATTCATTCTCTGGTCTCAGTACCACTTCTAGTGGCTGTTTAATCATATATAGAATCATAGGGTTGGAAGGGACCTCAGGATGTCATCTAGTCCAACCCCCTGCTCAAAGCAGGACCAATCCCCAGATTTTTACCCCAGTTCCCAAAATGGCCCCCTCAAGGATTGAATTCACAACCCTGTGTTTAGCAGGCTAATGCTCAAACCATTGAGCTATCCCTCCCCCTCCTCATGGTGTGTAACCATGTCCATTAGGAACTGGACTGAGGCCATCAAAGCCACTTCATAGAAAGGCCAGTGAACATCCATCAGACAGTAACAGCTTTTAGTCATTATTGACCTGGGCGGCAGTCAAAGTGAAAGACCCTGTATCCTATTTGTTACCTCTTGAGCTATCCAGAGCTTCTTTTTGTAAAATGATCAATGTTAATTTTCAGCATCACTTCCCAGTCTTGAGCAAAACAAGCTGAAACAAAACACTGGCCGACATGGAAGCTCACTGCTAGCCCCTTTAAACAATAAAGAGCAGGAGTTTGGGCACCCTACACAATCTGTCCCACCAAGGATTAGGAGAGTCAGTGGAGTTCAGAGATGGGGGTTAACATTGTCTTTTTTTTGTTAAGTAAAGAACTGAGACTGCAATTTGATTTTATGGTGACTCCTGGGAATTTGGGATGGCCTCCACATGAGTCACAACTAGGACCCCAGTCCTGCAATTAATAACACATGGAGTCAGTGTCACAGGCAATCCTCCAGGTGCTATCAATGACTGGATTGGGGCCTAATGCGTTCAGGAGCATTGGTCCATTTCCAACAAAATAATGCCAACCATTTCCCCTCTTCTGATCCCCTCTCCTACTGGCCGTGTCAGGAGCAATGCTGCATATCCCTAAATATGCCTGCAAATGCAGCTCTCACCACGTCGGCAACATTGACCATGTATGGACCTCTCTCAGTTGCCGTCTTCATCCATGCCTCAAGGTTGCTTCTTACCTTGATGGCTGCAACTCCTTTTCCTGTAGCTCTCCAACTCCCTACACTCCAGGATATACAGAATACTGCTTCTTCTCTTCCCATGTATAAAAGAAAGCATGACATCTGTCAAGGTTCCTTCCCCATTCTGAACTTTAGGGTGCAGATGTGGGGACCTGCATGGACACTTCTAAGCTTAATTACTAGCGTAGATCTGGTTTCGCTGCCACCACTCACAAGCACTACTTTTTTCCCTGGGTAGTTTTGAGAGACTTCACCAATTTTCTGGTGAACACAGATCCAAACCCCTGTGTTTGAGGACACCAGTCTTTCTGATGTCCACCAGAAAGAGTTTTCTTGTAAAAAAGTTCTTGTTCTACAACAAACCAGGATCCGTTGGAAGAGCTGAGACGTGGTGGGGTGCTCCATGCCGCCGCCCAAGCTTTCTGAAGGCTGTCATTTGCTTCCTGCTCAACCTGGAACTGTTTCCTTGATGCTGGAAACGTCAGTTCCTTCTTAGACTTGGACTTGGGCTTGGTCCCTCTGGAAGCGATGTAGATGAAGAGGTTGTTTTCGTTGATTGTGAACAGCTCTCCGCTGGTGCACTATGGGATATTTCAGGCTCTGGCTGAGCCTCTTGGGTAGGGTTGTCTGCTGCTTCTGCCAGTTTAGGCCCGCTGGTGCCCTCTGGCGTTGGGGTTGGAGATGGGTTTGCAAGCGCTGGAGTCAGTGCTGGCAACGGTTCTGGTGCCGGTTGCTTTTCCAGTTCCAGTTCTGGGACTGGATGCACTATGGTTGTTGCAGTCGTTGGCAGGGGATCCGGTTCCACCACCTCTGTCTGGGTCTCTGATAACACAGACGAGGCCCTTGTGGATGGCTCAGGAATAGGGATGGGTGTGGAAGTTTGCTTGGCCTGGCTGCGTGTGACCATTCCCACCCTCTTGGCCCGCTTCACATGGTTGGCCAAGTCTTCCCCCAGTAGCATGGGGATGGGATAACTGTCATGGACTGCAAAAGTCCACATTCCTGACCAGCCCTTGTACTGGACAGGCAATTCAGCTGTAGGCAAGTTTACAGATTTTGACATGAATGGGTGAATTGTCACTTGGGCCTCTGGGTTGATGAATTTGGGGTCCATGAAGGATTGGTGGATAGCTGACACTTGTGCCCCCGTGTCTCTTCACGCGATAACCTCCTTTCCGCCCACTCTTAAGGTTTCCCTTCGCTCTGAGGGTATCTGAGAGGCATCTGTGCCTGGGGATCATTGGTGTGATTGTGGTGTAATGAACTGCACTCAGTTGGGGTTCTTGGGGCAGTGGGCCTTTATATGTCCCAGTTCATTACATTTAAAACATCGCCCAGCTGACTGGTCACTGGGTCGAGGTGGGCTGCTGGAGACTGGTGAAGTGGGACAATAGGGTGTCTGGGGCTTTCCTTGGGTTGTAGGTGAGGTCTTGGGTTGCCCCCGGTGATAGGGGTTATTTTTGGTTTGCCCCCTGTGATAGTCGCTCCCCTTCCTAGTAGTTTTTTTCTTTTCTGCCACTTCCACCCATCTGGCTCCAATCTCCCCCGCCTGGGTTACAGTTTTGGGCTTCCCATCTAGGATGTACCTTTCTATTCCCTCAGGAACACCCTCTAAGAACTGCTCCATTTGCATTAGGAAGGACAGCTCTTCCAGAGAGTTAGCACTTGCTCTTGATATCCAGGCATCCCAATTCTTTCCAATGTGGTAGGCGTGTCAGGTAAATGACACATCTGGTTTCCACCTTAGGGCTCTGAACCGCCGACGGGCATGCTCAGGTGTTAGCCCCATTCTGATTCTGGCCTTGGTTTGAAAAAGATTATAATCGTTCATGGTTTCCTTAGGCATTTCAGCCACCACCTCTGCTAAGGGTCCACTGAGCTGTGGCCTCAGCTCTATCATGTACTGGTCTGTAGGAATGCTGTACCCAAGGCAGGTCCTTTTGAAATTTTCTAAGAAGGCCTCAGTATCATCACCTACCTGCCTTGTAGGTGGGGAATTTTCTGGGATGGAAAGCAGTACCTGGAGAACGGTTGTTAGGGTTGGCTAGTACATCCTGCTTAGCCTTTGCTAATTCCAGTTCATGCTTTCTCTTTCTTTCCCTCTCCTCCATCTCTTTTTCTCTTGCCTTCATTTCTTTGTTTTTTCTTCATAGCTCTTTTGTGGGCAGCCTCAGCCCTGGCCATCTGTCTGTTATGTTCCTTTTGGCTCTCCTCAGCCTGGAGTTTAGCTAATTTTAGCTGCTGTTGGATGGTTTGGGTTTTTTTGCCTGACATTTTCCCCCTGGTCTACCTTAGCTATTTGAGTGTTGGGGGTGGGGAAACAGCTTGGAATCTTTGGTTACTGTAATGTGACTCCTTAGAAAAAAAACAAGTAAAGCAGGATTTTTTACTTGCCTTGGCAATATGTTAATGACCCTCCAGTGATCACAGCTGGAGCTTCCCTTTTAACAAAAAGCCCTCTGTTAGAATCTCTTATCTGTTTGCCTTCAGGGTCTCTCTCCTTCACTGCTTCCCCAGCATCTCAAAGGAGGAAAAAAATATCTGGCTTTTGGTTCCAAAAAAATCCCACTGCTCCCACCATGTCAAGGTTCCTTCCCCACTCTGAACTTTAGGGTACTGATGTGGGGACCTGCATGGACACTTCTAAGCTTAATTACCAGCTTAGATCTGGTTTCATTGCCACCACTCACAAGCACTACTTTTCTTCCCTGGGTAGTCTTGAGAGACTTCACCAATTTCCTGGTGAACACAGATCCAACCCCCTTGGATCTAAAAACAAGGAAAAAAATCAATCAGGTATTAAGAAAAAAGCTTTTAATTAAAGAAAAGAAAAGTAAAAGAAAGCCCTCTGGAAGAGATTAGCATACCAGCTACTCTCACAGACAACAGATTCCAAACACAGAGGATGTTCCCTTGGGCAAAAATCTTAATACACACAAGAATACCCAAATTTGATAATTCCCTTAATGGTACCAAGACAAGTTACAAAGAAAATAAACATAAACCTGTTTATTCCTTTCTAAAAAACTTACTACTCTGATAAGAGTCTGGTTCCTTGATATTTTTCACTCCGGCTGAAACTGAAACTCTAAACAAAGGAAAACTTCCCTCCTTCCTTTAGAAACATCTTGTTCCCCCATTGGTTCCTCTGGTCAGGTGTCAGCTAGGCTAGGTGAACTTCTTAACCCTTTACAGGTAAAAGAGGCATTAACCCTTAACTATCTGTTTATGACAACATCATCCCATCCTCAGATCATTCCAGTGGCTCCCAATATATTTCAGGATCCAGTTCACAGCTGCCATCTTTGTTTTTAAAACCCTGGATGAACTCCTACCATGCTGGGTGTTTAAACTCTTCTACTGTGCTCCTTCACAGACTCCACCCGTAAGCTGACATCTTCGATCCCTCAATGTTTTAGCCTGACCATCACTGTTTTTAGTTTCCCCCAGTTTTGTCAAATTTAAGGGTATGTCTACACTGCAGAAATTATATCCGCATAGCTAGGTTGGCATTGCTATGCCAGCATCGCCCCATAGCACTGAAGCAGCCTGCACCCAAACAAGGGTTGTTTCTTTTTTTGTCAAGGCAGGAACACCACCTCCCCAAATTACATTAGCTATGTCAATGGAAGCACTCTTCCATCAATATAACCCCCAGTGTAGACGCAGTTACGTCAGCATTGCTATGCTGGGCAGGGGTGGGCTTTTTCACATCCCTGATTGAGGCAGCTATGCCAAGACCAAGCCTTAGTCTTCCTCTGCATGGCCAATCATCCAAACTTCAATACTTCCTGGGCTATCCTAGCTATCTCCCCGTAGAGATGACCCACCAGCTGGATTACATGCCCCAGAGTTCTCTTATGCTCATGCTATTGTAAAGCTAGTAAAGATTAAACAGGTACAATGGAAGATGGTCAGTTTATGGATCAGACCGAAGGCACATTCAGTTCAATAGCCTTCCTCGGTGGCCAGTGCCAGATGGTTCAGAGGAAGGTGTAAGAGGCACATAGGCAGATGTGGGGCAATCTGTCCCCCACATCCTGAGCTCCAACAGCGGAGACATGCACTTAAATCTTGTAGCATGAGGTTTAATATCCCTTCCAAAATGTTGTAATTAATTATAACAACTCTGGAAATTCTTGATATTACTGACGAACACATTTGAAAGAAAAATATAAACTACACCTCAGCTCAGCACAATCTCTACAATACATGATGGCCCAATATAATTTGCTCTTTTTCAAAGATGTAAGTCAGTTTCACATGTTTCCTCCTCTCTGATCTGCGTGTATTCTTGAACCACTGAAGGAAATATTTAGCTTAATTTTTTTATTCTCGACTGAAATTAGTTTCTTTTATTTTCTCCAAATTAATAACTGATCATACAGCACTAGGATTGTGTTGGCTTGAAATACACCGCTTTGCAAGTGGGTCTAACCAATCTGTATAAAGGCGAAGTGCGAGCAGTGATCAATTACTTACAAGTGGGAAAAGCACATCAGGATGATCTCACCACTGTCACCTCCAGCACCAGACAATTCACGGCTTCAACTTTCCTTTGTTAGGCTGACTTATATATAACTTTTTGTTATCTTTTCTTATACCTATGTATTAGTATCTCATTTCCCTATCAATCCTCCACCCCTGCCAGTACAAGTTTTGTGCCAGCTCAGACCAGTTTCTTCTAGTGCTGTAGTTGTCTTGCATCTTCTGATTTTCCTCAAAAACACGATCAGATTGCAACTTTCTTACATATGTGCAACACTGAACAAGATTACTCTGCAATTTCTGTTAAATCAGACCAGGTATCTGTCAGGCCTTTGCTCCTAACACCTGGGACTAAGGAAACCTGGTTTCTATCCCCTGTTCTGCCACTAGCCTGCTGGGTGGCCTTGAACACGTCAATTCACCGGTCCGTGCCTCAGTTTCTCCATCTGAGAAATGGGGGTAGTAATACTGACCTCCTTCTTATGCTCTGAGATCTACTGATGAAAAACACTATCTAAGAGCTAAGCATTATTAGCATTATTATAAGAACTTCTTCTACAAGAAAATCCACTGGATGGTGGGGAGCAATTCTCCTGCACAGGGGCGCCATGTGTGCCTTCTTTTTGAAACCTATTTGTGAGATTCTAGCCATAAGCTCAGAGATGCTTAGCTTCCCTGTATTACGTGCTTCTGTCTAAGAGATATATCTACATTTCAGCAATGTACCTCCTTACCTAATGTCAATAGGTTTTCTGTAGCATTGATATAAGCGACAGAATCAAACTGCTCAAAGTCATCTTCTTTAGCCTGAAAGAAGAGAAAGAAAAACAAGTGTTCATACCCATTTTGAAATAGCTGGGTCTTTTTTTCTCACAACTCCTAAACTGTAGCACTTCCTAGTATTTGCTTCCTATGTGCATTCTGAAAATGGACAGCAAGTCTCTGAGGGTCTGTCTTTACTGCAGAGTTAACTTGGGCGTTCAATTGCTCTAGACCCTTAAGGCTCACTCAGAAACCCCACTTTAGCCCCTCACAGGGCCCCTCACCCCTCTAACCCCAGCTGCCCATCTTCACAAAAGGACTCGTGATCTTTTTGCCCCTTCTTTCCCCTTCCTCTCTTGTCTTCTTGAGGTGGGCAGATGGCTTAGACTCCCTCCGCTATTCAGAGGAGCCTGACATAGAAAATCTCCAAGTGGCAAAAGCCAATGGGACAGGAGCCGCTCCTGCAGGTGAGTGCAGGGCACACTCACTCTTCAACACGGTACGTGTACCCCCTGACTCTCCAAGGCCTCCCCTCCACATTGCACTGGATCGAGACAGGGACACCCTTGTACCCTTCCATCCACTCGCGTGGGGCCTGACAGTTTTACTTAGCCACCCACTCCAAAAATATTTTCACCAGCCATCTATCCACAGGAGCCACCATGACAGTATGGCCAGTGTACTTATTTAATACTTACTATTGTATTGTATATTACGTATCATGGGTAAGAAATATTTAATAAGCCAGCTTCTTTTGCACTAAAGCTTTTTACTGGGTCACAACAGGCCGGCAAGGTTTACAGATGAGTCCTGTTCCCAAAAATGTTGAGAACCACTGAGTTATATTACAATTGCACAGTTGCCTGGCCTGGTTGCTGGGAGGAAGTAGGTGTCTGCATTCTCATACATTGTTTGCCTGCAGCATGGACACTCACAAGCTAACACAATCGATCTCTCAGGATCTGAGGTGGTTCTTCACATTTATTTTAGAGAGCCTCTCCTACTTACTGAGACCAGATTTTTGTTGCTTATATCCACAGAGCACAGATCTGAAGGGATCTTCACACAGTGGAGATTAATCTGGGAACACAAACCAAAGGGTTAGCTCTGCAGCCCAGCCAGGCAATTCCACATCCAACAGTTCAGTATCTGGACTCACAAAGGCGCAGGAACAACCAGGACCAGGACTGCCAGCTGCTCTGGGTTTATTATCTGGATGATGACTTGGAGACAAGTGACTCTGCTCTCACTTCCAGAGGAGCTGCCCCAGTGTATGTAACATACGCAACTGAACCGCCAGCTCCACCAGGCACGTGGCCGCACACTGCAGCAGGACACGCCATGCTGACAGGGCCGGCTCAAGGCACCAGCAAAACAAGCAGGTGCTTGGGGCGGCACATTTCTAGAGGCGGCATTCTGGCACCGGCCATCACGGGTGCCGACTCTGGGGCACGGGGAAAAAGTGCCCCCGCTGCCCCAGCTTGCCGCCCCAGCTCTCCTCTGCCTGCTCCCCTGAGCGCACCACCACCACTTCTCTTCTCCCCACTCCCTCCCAGGCTTGCTGTGCACTAAGCAGCTGTTTTGTGCAGCAAGTCTGGGAGGAAAGGACAATATTCAATTATGCACAAAAACAATCCTTTTCGAGCAAATATTAAACAGTTTATTCCTTGTTAGTTCTGTATTATATTAATGAGTTTATAAAATTCTTAGAGAAAGCTGGTCTACTGACAGTTTGTGTGTGGCGAGCTGGCCTATAAATAGGTAGCACAGTAGCCTGCCCCACACGAAGTGGCCACGTGGACCCGGCTACTGCACAGTAAAAGTTTCATAGTGCGTTTTGATTGACTGTTTCTAAGCAGTCAATGCACTATAGATACATCCCAGCTTAACAGGTACTTAGGGCATGGATTAATAAGTCTGAGTGCTTTTGGAGGGAAGGAGGAGTAGAGAAGAGAATGTTGTGACTAAGGAAGGAGAATAGGGAACTTTCTGTGGAATAGCTAGGATATGGGTTGGGGGGAGCTGACATGTTGTGGGGAAGGGTGTGAAGCTGGGAAGAAGGCCAGAAAGGATCAGGTCACTTGCTCAATAGAGACGTAGGGAATGGCGTTGGGTCGATTTTCCAGGCATATATTAGTATCTGTCTTGACTTTTGTTCACATGGATTCTGCAGCACTTCCAGTAGTAGAGAATTCAAAATTTTATTTATTAGTTGCATTGCAGTAGTGCCAGTACCCTACTGTGTTGGACAAAACAAAGAGAGAGTCCCTAGCCCAAAAAAGTTTACAATCTAAATAATATTTGACCTGTGTCTGCAGGTACAGTATTATCACTGAAATGAAATTACCTATTGCATGGAAGATGGCAGCCAAGCAGACCACTGCTGAATAACTTGGCTATAGATACAGGGGCAAGTCCCTAACTCTTCCTAATTGCCACGGGGTCGCTACAGAAGGAAGAGAATCTCAGCTTTTACGGTATCACCTGTGTGACCCACACAGCCTGAAAAATATAGGATAAAAGCACAAGTTGACTCCAATACTAATGGAAACTAGTAACAAGACCACCAAGGTATTTCAAACCAGATGCTTAGACTTTCCCTCTCAAGACCATTGTGATGCTTCCTCAGTTAGCTGGGAAAGCACTTCGAGAGCTTAAAAGTGCTATGTAACTGCAGAGTATAATTTACAAGTATTTTGCCTCATTCCGTTAGGTTTGCACTCACCAGAAATGGCCCATCTAGGATATTCTCTTGAATCATTTCATCTGTATATCCATGGTGTTGGAGCTCTTCCATGTACTGTGGGGTCCCCCCTACTTTCTCTTGAAGGGATTTCGCACAGATCATTGCTTCAAACTTGGTCTTCTGGGCAGCTCTGTGAGCCACCAGCCAGTGACCAGCCCCTGGCATAAGGAAGTACAAGACAGGAATAGACATCAAAGTAAGCAAAGAATGTGTTTGTGCAGTACCAACAGTGTGCTAGACACTTCGGCATTTGATTTGATCTAAAACATGGCTAAATCACTGTTTTTTAAAAATGATCTTTCTATAAAATATTTGTGTATAAAATAATTAATCAAGGGGGCAACTCTATTGTCAGATAAGGACAGAAATATCAAGGCTGTAGCCAGAGACACAGAAAAGCAGAATTTTACTACTGTTTTTATGTAAATCCTGAATTTTTTACGTAAATCCTGAATTTTTTCCTGTAATTTCAAAGTATTTCATGGATATCGACTCAACTAAAACAATCCCACAAAATATATAGGACATAGCTAAAAACAAAAATAGGGGACTGTAGAGGAGCGGACTCACCTCTGCGGCACCTCCTGCTGGTGACTCCTGGGATTTAGCTCATACCAGCTCTGGAGTGCCCTCTGCAGGCCAGTGGTCCGCCTGTCCTCTGGCCCCTGTGTCCCTCCCTGGACCCAGTGCCCTTTTACATGGGGTGCTGCCCCCTTGCAGTAGCCCCTTTCTCTCAGGGTCTCCCCTCCCCAGGGAACCCCCACCCACTATCCCCACCGCACCTCAGTGTATGGCTACTGCCAGTCATCGCCTAGCCCCACACCCTGGGGCAGACTGCAGTATCAGCCTACTCATCACTGGCAAGGAGGGTTTGGACCTGCTCCCTTGGCCTACCCCTGGGCTGCCCTCTGCAACCCCAGTACCTTTTAGCCTAATGCTAGGCCGGAGCCTGGGGCTTTCCAAGCTGGAGCTCTAGAGCTCCCCAGCTCCTCAGCCTGTCCCCAGCCCTGCTCCACTCAGGTACTTTGTCTCTAGCTCCCTGCAGCCAGGCCCTTCTCCCTCTGCAGGCAGGCAGAGACTGTTTTCTCTTCGCTTCCCTGGCCTTCTTATAAGGCCCTGTTGCTCAGTTTGGGGCATGGTCCCAGCTGCAGCCACTTCCTCCAATCAGCCAGGGTTTTACCCTGCCCAGCCCAGCCCTCTTCTGGGCTGTTTTAAGCCCTTCAGGACAGGAACAGGGGACCACCCTGCTACAGGAACATACACTGCTCCCTGCATCTCTGGCTACAGCTGTACTGTTCCTGTCCTACTCTGTCATGAGGTTGTGATTCTTACTGAAATCCTCATTAAAATGAAGCCCTAGAGATTATACAACTGTCCACTTTGTATCAGGTGAAGTTTTTGAACATTTTCAGGTACATTTAAACATCATTTTAGAATGTACTTGTTTACAATACAAATTCTGATCATTATTGTGTGTCTCACTATAGCATCTAGGAGTTCCAGTGCTGGACCAGGACTCTGTTGTGCTAGATGCTGTACAAATGCAAAACAAAAAGATGGCCCCTGCCCAAAACACTTTACAGTCCAGGGGCTAGAATGTGTTAGTAGCAGGAGGTGCAGATTTGCACCACCCCAAAGAGAGCTGGAGTAGAACTTTTGACTCAATAATTGCATCTGCGCTACAGAATTGAACAATTAGTAAATGAATATGCAAGCCATCCCTAGTGCCTGTACCAATGGTGCAATGTTTAACTAACCACTCTGTTTCAGATGCAGCTTTTCCCTGCACATATATACTAGTGCTGTTCCATACCATTGTAGCTGCATTGTTACCTGGATACCTAACAATAGCCAGCACTCATCCCTGAAGCAGTGGCTCATGAGAGATTTCAAAAGACCTTCTGGGTGTCAAGGAGGAAAATTAAGGGGAAAGAGGCCAGATATTTCCCAAGAAACTCCCATAAGCTTCCAAGAATGAGTGCCATGTCCAAGTCCTTTTCCCAGCGTAGCTGCATCCCAATTACTTTCCAAAAGCTCCAGCAGAAACCCTTCTGGCTGAGTAAGAAGCAAAAGGTGAGTGTTGTTCTTGGCCTCCATTTGGCAAAAAGGACTTGGAAAGGGCTCCATGTCTCGGAACCTTGTGGGACTTTTCCCAGGAAATAATTTGACTTCTACAATTCCCTGGGCTCCCACAAGGCCTTTTAAAATCTCCCGGAAGCCACTGCTTCAGGGAGCTGTGCTGGGAACTGTGTAAAAGAACCAGAGGATGATGCAATTGACATGGCATATTCCTGTGTAAATGTGGGTGCAAGGCAAAACTTAAAAGTGCATGAATAGTGTGTACACAAAACACCATTAGTCCCTACCCTTATGATGTCCCATCTGTTTAATTACCAATGGTCAGTTCCCGGGTGCAGACATAGTCTTAATTTATCATGTTCACACGACTCTAGACCAGGGGTTCCCAACGCGGTGCCCGTGGGTGCCATGGCGTCCACTGGGGCATTTAAGTGCGCCCGCGCCGGTGGACGAGCATCTGCCAAAATGTCACAGACAAGCTGCATCATGCAGAGGCATCACCACTGAAATGATGCCGATTTTCGGCAGCGATGCTTCTAGATGATGCTGCTTGTCGGTGGCATTTTGGCGGCGAAGCCTATTGACGCTGCAGCTTGTTGGCAGAATTTCAGCGGATGCTCGTCCGCCACCACGGTCCTCCATGGCTCGTCATCTGGTGCCCACCAGACGAAAAAGGTTGAAGACCACTGTTCTAGACTAAGCTTGTAAGGGCAGGGACTCTTAGTCATTTGGCTTAAATGTACAGCATTGTGTACATTCATGACATGCACATGATAGCAAATACATGTCATGAAAAATGAGTTATTTTCTTTGGTTTTCCCCTCCCCAGATCATTATAGTGACAGTTACACTTGACTCACTGTCTGTGATGATAATCTAATTAAAAGTATCACATTTAACCAAATTCAGCCTTGGCATAAAGGGGTGCAGTTCCCATAAAAGTCGTTTATACCAGAGCTGAATTTGGCCCAGTGACTTTTCCCATATTAAGTGCATGCAGATGTAAGAACTCTTGCCCACAGACTGAAGTATGTGTCTAGAGTTTCTAGTGTGAATGAGATTTATCTCTTAAAACATATATTTTAACATATGGGCGATGGAGAGACATAATAAATCCAAAGGCCAGATTCGGAGGTGGTTTAAGCCAGCGTAGCTTCACTGAAAATAACGGAGCTACGCTGCTTTATACCAGCTTACGATCTGGCCCCAAGCCTTTAACAATTGGAGTTCAATGGAATCTGACATGCTATTATACTGCGGGGTGACAAAGTTATTAGCTGTCAAAAAAATGTTACCTTCTTCACTTGTGCGCAAAATGTTTCTGGCAGGGAAGCAGTTCGTTGCATAACTGTTTCCATTGTCCTGTTTATACAGCTTTGTTGTAGACATCTTGTCTGCAGAGTTACTAAGACAATCAAGGCACAAATAAACCAGTTAACACTTTCACTGGTACTTTTACTATCACAGCTAATAATATTACTCAAAGCACTGTACAAAGGTTAGCTAGTAAATCCTCAAAACAATCCTGTAAGCGGGACATGGTAGGCATTACCTACTCTTATATACAACAGTAAACTGAGATGGAGAGATTACAGCCAAAATTTTCAAACTTGAGTTCTTAAATATAGACAGCTAAATCCATCTTTAAAATATCAGAGTGTTTGCTTGATTCAGGATAGAATATGACTCCCATTATTTTTCTGCTTTAACCCTCAGCCTCCCTTTTCTTACCCCTTTCCTTTGTTATCTTCATGTTCTGAGGCCTTGAGCAAGTCCCACAGGCCAACGTTTCAAAACCTGGGTGTCAGACATTAAGCACCTAAATCAGTGACTTGATGGAGGAGTGAGGATGGCTGGTGTGGCATTGACATGACAGGGTAAAGCGGTGAGGTGGTGGCTGGCAGAGCTTTGCTGTGAGTTACAAAAGAGATGAGACCGTGTGATGGGAGCCGGCACAACATCAGCATGGGATTCTGATGGGTAATGCAGGGCCATTGTGCTCAGAATGGTAACAGTGTCAGCCAGCTACTGAAGGGGCACAAGCACTGGGCATGGAGCTGAGGTAGCATAAAGGCATTAAAGGAGGTGCTGGCATGCAGGATTGGTGAGGAGCCAGCCCAATGGTGTGCCATCAGTATGAGATACTGAGGCAGGGTGGCTGGGGGAATGTGACATGATGGCAGTTGGCACAGCATGGGCACAGGATGCTGACTGGGGGGGGCACAGTACAATGCAGTCAGCATGTTATTGGTATGGGGTAACAAAGGGGACAGTGCGATGGAATCGGCATGTCATTGGCATGGGATACTGGTTTGGGGGACATGGCACAATGGAATTAGCATGTGGCTAGGATGAGATACGAATGCAGAGGACATAGCATAATGGTGTGGAGTTGGTGTGTCATTGGTATGGGACAATGGTGGGAGCATAATGCAATGGTGTTAGCATGACATTGGCATGGGAGGATGCAACACAGAGGCATTGGCATGTTATTGACATAGAATACTGATGGAGAACACAGCACGAGGAGTTGGCACTGGTTACCAATGGAGGACACAAGGAAATGGTGAGGTTGGCACCTGGTGGGTGTGGAGGTGCCGACAGAGGACACAGTGCGAAGCAGTCCGCCCGTGGTTGGTGTGGGGGTGCCAATGGGGACAAAGCACGAAGGAGTTGGCGTGGGGCACCAGTGGGGAGATGTGGCGTGATGGGGTTGGTGTGGGCTACCAAAGGGGGATGCAGCATAATGGAGTCGGCGCGTGATTGGTGTGGGGTACTGATGGAGAACATAGAGCAGCAGGGTCGGCATGTGGTTGGCATGGGTACCAGTGGGGAACATGGCACAGTGGAGTCGGCACGTGGTTGGTTTGGGATACCGATGGGATATGCAGAGCAAGGAGGTCAACACATGGTTGGCCTGGGTACCAGTGGTGGACACGGCATGGTGGAGTCGGCATGTGGTGTGGTGGAGTTCGTGCATATTTGGCGTGTTGTACCAGTAGGGGATGCAACACAGGGGAGTGGGCATGTGTTTGGCATGGGGTACTAGTGGGGGACGTGGCACGATGGAGTCGGTGCATGTTTGGTGTTGGGGACATGGTGCGGGGGAATCGGTGCATGGTTGGCATCGGTGGAGGACACAGTGCAGTGGAATTGGTGTGTTGTTGATGTGGGGTACCAGTGGAGAATGCAGCACAATGGAGTCAGTGCATGGTTGGCGTGGGGTACAAGTAGGGGATGCGGAATGGTGGGGTCGGCACGTGGTTGGCGTGGGATCCAACAGGATATGCAGAGTGAGGGGGTTGGCATGGGGTACCAATAGGGGACTCAGCACAGTGGACTCAGCATGTGGTTGGTGTGGGGAACCAGTGGAGGACACGGCATGGTAGAGTTGGCACGGGGTATAAGTGGGGGACACGGCACGATGTACCAGTGGAGGACATGGTATGGTGGATGCGGCGCATGCTTGGGATGGGATACCAGTAGGAGAGGAGGCACGGTGGAGTTGGGGTGTGGTTGGGGTGGGGAACCAGTGGAGGAGACAGCATGGTGGAGTGTGTACATGTTTGGTTTGGGGTATGAGTTGGGGATTTGGCATGGGGGAATCAGTGCATGACTGGTGTGGGGTACCAGAAGGGGATGCAACGCGGTGTACAAGTGGTGGATATGGCATGTGATTGGGATGGGATACCAGTGGGAAGGAGGCGCAGTGGAGTTGGCACATGGTTGGCACAGGGTACCAGTGGGGGATGTGGAGCGGAGAAATTGGTGCACTGTTGGCAAGGGATACCAGCAGAGGATGAGGCACGGTGAAGTCACCACGTATTTGGCACGGTGTATGAGTGGGGGACGCAGCGCGGGGGAATTGGCACGTGGGATACCAGCGGGGGACCCGATGCGGGGGAGTCAGTGCATGGTTGGCGTGGGGTTCGAGTGGGTGACACGGCATGGTGAAGTCTGCGCGTGGTTGGGATGGGGTACCAGAGGGGGACGCAGAATAGTGGAGTTGGCTTGTGGTTGGTGTGGGGTACCAGTGGGGGAAGCGGCGCGGTGGAGTCAGTGCATGTTTGGTGTGGGGTATAAGTGGGGAATGCGGCACGAGAGTATTGGCACATGGTTGGCATGGGATACTAGTAGAGGACGCAGTGCAGTGAAATTGGCGTGGGATACCAGTGGGGGATGCACATGTTTGGCATGGGGTATGAGTAGGGGACATAACGCAGGGGAGTTGGCACGTGGTTGGCATGGGGTACCATGGAGGACACGGCATGGTGGATGCAGTTAGTGGTTGGGATGGGATACCAGTAGGAGAGGAGGTGCAGTGGAGTTTGCACATGGTTGATGTGGGGTACAAATGGGGGATGCAACACAGGGGAGTCGGCGCATGGTTGGTGTGGGATACATGTGGGTGACCCAGCATGGTGGATGCCGTGCATGGTTGGCATGGGGTACCAGTGGCTGACCCAGCGCAAGTGAGTCGGTGCATGGTTTGGCTGGAGTACCAGTGCAGGATGCACTGTGGTGTAGTCAGCGCTTGGTTGGCGTAGGGAATGCAGAGCGGGGGAGTCAGCATGTGGTTGGCGTCAGGTACCAGTGGGGGAACATGGTATGATGGAGTCGGCACCTGGTTGGTGTGAGGTACCAGTGGGGGACGCAGTGCAGGGGGAGTCGGCACCTGGTTGGCGTGAGGTACCATTGGGGGAATGTGGTACAATGGAGTCGGTGCCTGGTTGATGTGAGATACCAGTGGGAGACGTGGTACAATGGAGTCGGCAGCTGGTTGGCGTGAGGTACAGTGGGGAACGTGGTACGATGGAGTCGGCGCCTAGTTGGCATGAGGTACCAGAGGGGGACGTGGTACGATGGAGTCCGCACCTGGTTAGTGTGAGGTATCAGTGAGGGACATGGTACGATGGAGTCGGCGCCTAGTTGGCGTGAGGTACCAGTGGGGGACGTGGTACATTGGAGTCGGCACCTGGTTAGTGGGAGGTACCAGTGGGGGACTGTTATATCCTTGAGGGCAGCTGGTTTAGGAAGAAATCACTTGAGGCCAGAGAGCAGACAGCTAATAAAAGTATCATTTATTTACAGACACAGAGCTCACCTAACCAGCCGAAGCTGGCTGGGCTATCCACTAATAATCTCACTCAGTTGCCATAGGAACAAAAACCATGACAACCAAATACACAACATATTCCTCCCCTGCTTATAAGAACATCCCCTAAATAAAACACACACCAGTCTAGAGAAGGGGGGTAGACTGCCTCCATTCCCAGCTAAACCCTGGGGATTATTTTGCCCCATAAGCGTGGGTTCGCCCTAGCTAAAGATCCAGCCGATGAGGAGGCCTTCTGTCTCTAGGTGGATTACGGTGAACTGCTGGTGTTGTTGCACCCGAAAGTACCATGGGCTCAGGGTCCGCAGCATGAATGGGTGAGTGGGTGGTATCAGTTCGTGCTGGGCAAAGGAGTCGGCAGTAATGGAGGAGAACAGTCAGGAACAGGTGATTCGTGATTCGGTGTCTCACCAGAAGAGGTGAAGTCAGACCACTCAACTGCAGATGTGTCCTGAGGACTGGCATGACCTGGCAACAGCTGATCTACATGTCGCCACCAGGTAAGATTCTCTGCAGTCCGGATCATGTCGGAAACAGGTCCTGTTTGAGTGATGATCGTGGCAGGGACCCATTTAGCTCCGGAAGTATAATTCCAAGACAAAACTGGCTGTCCCGAGCTAAAGTTTCAGTCTTTTGCTCTGGGTGCCCGTCTGATGACTTGATATTGCTGCTGATGTTGCACAATTTGTCGGGGTTCAGAAGGTTTCAGCAGATCAAAGGAAGTGCGTTCCTATCATTAGAAAGCCCGGGGATGCCTTGGTCGTAAAATGAGGTGTTTCTGTAGGAAAGTAAGACGGTATCCAGACGCTTTTGAATGGAGTGTTGTCCCCTTGCTGATTTCGAAGCTTGTTTCATTGTCTGCACAAATCTTTCAGCTAATCCATTGGTGGATGGATGATATGGTACTGAAGTGATGTGGTATATACCATTTGCCTTCATAAAATTTTGAAACTCCTGAGAGACGAACTGCAGTCCATTGTCGCTCACAAGTTGTTCTGGCAGACCGAAACGACTAAAGAGTCCCCATAGTTTTTGGATAATACTCTCTGCAGTAGTGGACTGCATTATAGAGACTTCTGGCCATTTAGAATGGGCATCTACTGCCACCAAGAACGTGAGTCCTTCAAGGGAGCCAGCAAAGTCAACGTGAATAGGTTGCCACGGGTTTTCAGGCCAGTCCCATGGATGTAGGGGTGCCCACTGGGGTGCATTCCTCACACCCTGACATGACATACAAGCTTTTGCCTTCTCTTCAATAACACTGTCCAATCCAGGCCACCAAAAATAGCTTCGTGCAATTTCCTTCATGCGCACTATTCCACAGTGACCGGAATGTAACTGTTCTAACATCTGTGATCTCAGTGGTGGTAGAATAATGACTCGTCTCCCTCACAACAAACATCCAGATTGGACCGATAACTCTGTCCTCCTGGACATGTAGGTAACAAGGTCGGGTGAGACCGGAGAGGTTTGTCGAGATTTTCCATGCATCACCAGGTCCATACCTTGGGACAATACTGGGTCAACGCAAGTTGCCTTCTTTATCTGCGTAGCAGTGATGGGTGTATTCTCTACCTGTTCAAAGTAGAAGATTTCCTTTTGGGTGCTATCTTGATGTTTGACCGGCAAAGGCAACCTTGAGAGGCCATCTGCACTGCCGTGCAGAGTGGATTTCCGATATTTGATTTCATATGTGTGTGCTGAAAGTAACAATGCCCAACACTGCATACGACTAGCAGCTAATGGGGGAATGCCTGTGTAGGGTCCAAAAATTGACGTCAGAGGTCGATGATCTGTGAGAAGAGTAAACTTCCGCCCAAACAGGTACTGATGAAACTTCCAAATTCCAAAAACAATTCCTAATGCCTCACGTTCAATTTGGGCGTAGTTAGTTTCTGCTTTGCTTAGAGTGTGTGAAGCAAAAGCAATAGGTCTCTCTTCTCCCGAAGGCATAAAGTGTGACGTGACTGCTCCCACTCCATAAGGGGAGGCATCGCAGGCCAATTGTAGGGGTAAGGATGGATCAAAGTGCTTTAGAACTTCAGAATTTAGCAATGCATCCTTAGCTTTGTTAAATGCAACATCACAGGCTTCAGTCCACTTCCAGGCCTTGTTCTGCCCAAGGAGCTTGTGAAGTGGTTTTAGCAGTGTGGCTAACTGTGAGATGAACTTTCCATAATAGTTCAGTAGTCCTAGAAACGAGCGCAGTTGGCTTACATTTTGAGGTGGGAAGCCTCCACAATAGCCTTAACTTTTGCAGGGGCCTTATGAAGACCTGCAGCATCAATGATGTGTCCCAAATATTCAACAGAGGGCTGGAAGAATTCACACTCGTCTTTGCGAACTCATAGGCCATACTTTTTGAGTCTTTGTAGGGTAACCTCTAAATTCTTTAAGTGATCCTCTTCATTCCTTCCAGTGACCAGGATATCATCCAGATAGCACTGAACTCCTGACAAGCCACACAAGATCTGGTCCATAGCCCTCTGGAACAGGGCGGGAGCAGACGTTATTCCGAAGGGTAGGCGACAGTATCGATAAAGCCCATTATGAGTCACAATAGTCAACAGCTCTTGGGACTTTTCATCGACATGCATCTGTAAATATGTTTGACTCAGATCAATCTTACTGAACTTTTGTCCCCCAGCCAGGCCTGCGAAGAGGTCATCGATGCGGGGAAGCAAGTATTGCTCTGCACACAACACTGGGTTGACAGTGACTTTAAAATCACTGCAAATCCAGAGAGAGCCATCTTTCTTCACTATTGGAACGATAGGAGTGGCTCATGGGCTATGGGTAACTGATATTAGGACTCCATTGGTGACTAGACGCTTCAGGTCTGCTTCAACTTTTGGCCTGATGGCATATGGAACAGTTCAGGCTTTCAGATATTTTGGTGGACTGTCAGGTTTAATGTTCAATGTCACAGTGATTCCCTTCATGCTTCCCAGATCCTCTCCAAAAACAGCAGCATGTTTCCTTAGTATAGGGGTTAGACTGGTTTCTTCTTTAGTCATCCGGTGCACTTCTGCCCAGTTCAGCTGAATCTTCCCAAGCCAAGACCTACCCATTAAGGCTGGGTAATTACCTGTCACCACAAACAGTGGCAATTTAGCAGCCTGTCCGTTGAGCTCCACCTTAACATCAATAGTGCCCAACATGGGCACACTTTCTCCCATATATGTCTTCAGAACCATTTTTGTTGCCTTAAGTGGAAGATGCTGTAGCTTTTCTTTATACACAGTCTCGGAGACCAGTGAGATGGCTGCACTGGTGTCCAGTTCCATGCGTATAGGTTTGCCATCCAACAGCGGGGTTACCCAGTATTCATGTGAGCCTACTGCCAAATGCAGTGGCATTTCCTCTTGCGATGACGTGTCACCTTGATCATCCTGGGTCTCCTCTAGGGTATGCAGGGTTCCTCTTTTTGTCGGCCAGACCACAGGCCTCTTTTTCTTTTGTTTACAGGCACACTCAATGTATCCCTTTTTGCCACAGCGTCAACACACCAGATCCTTACACCAGCATTCTGATGCCTCGTGACCCGGCTTACCACAGCAGTAACATTCCTGACTCTGCGCAGTTTTGTGGGTAGGTTCTTGTGACACTTTTTGCACCTTAGGGGATGCACTGATGTATTGCGCCTCCCTTGTAGCCAGGTCCATGGAGACAGCAATAGCAACAGCCTTCTGTAATGTAAGTTGAGCCTCTATCAGTAGGTGCTTCCGTATAGCTTCACTGTAGAGGCCACACACTAACCTGTCACGCAGAGCATCATTTAACATCTCCTTACATTCACAGAGTTCTGCTAGCTTTTTTAAAATTGCTACAAATTGTACAATTGTTTCATCTTCTTTTTGGTCTCTTTTGTGGAACCGATATCTTTCAGCAATTACCAGTGGTTTTGGGGAAAAATGGGACCCCAGGATTTCCACAATGTCACTGTAAGATTTAGTCTCAGGCTTGCCAGAGTGTAGTAAGCTGCATAGCAGGAAGTAGGTTTTAGCCCCAACTACACTTAAGAATATTGGCACTTTCTTTGCTTCTGTAATGTCATTTGCAATAACAAAAAGCTCAAAACGCTCAGTATACACAGGCCACTGCACTATATTCTCATCAAAAGGTTCCAGTGGCCCGGTCAGAGGAGCCATGGTTTTTAGTTTCACTTTCACAGTCAGTGCAAACAAGCAGCTTTTTGTTTGTTTGTTCTTTACCTTGACTTCTTCCTTCTGTTACTGGAGCAGCACCGGAATCCCATCCATCGTCGCCACTTGTTGTATCCTTGGGGGCAGCCGGTTTAGGAAGAAATCACTTGAGGCCAGACAGGTAACAAAACTACCATTTATTTACAGACACAGAGCTCGCCTAACCGGCCGAAGCTGGCTGGGCTATCCCCTAATAATCTAACTCAGTTGCCATAGGAACAAACACCATGACAACCAAATACACAACAGGGACATGGTAGGGTGGAGTCAGCACCTGGTTAGTGGGAGGTCCCAGTGGGGTTTGCGGCCTGACTTAGCTGGGAGTCCCCAGTGGGGCGAAGCCTTTGAGCCAAGTTAAAATCATAGAGTTCTTGGTCCTCACGTTCCTAGCGAGGCCTTTAGCCTAACCGCCGGTAAGACGCTGCGCGGGGCCCTCTCACCCCACTTCTCCCCTGGGGGTGCCGCTAGTACCTGTGCTTCCCTCGCCATCGTCCTGGGGGGCGTCAGCCCCTGGCGGGTCTCCGCGCGCCGGCTACCAGGCCCACAAGCCAGCCGCCATGTTGTCTTTTCCCCCTTCAGTCGCCATAGCAACAGAGACGCTCCCGAGGGCTCTAACAGCTCAGGCAACGCAAAAAAAAACTACGCATCCCAGGATGCCCCGGTTCGCGCGCTTCCGGCCACGTGCCCCAAGCGGCGGAAGCTGTAATATACTTTGGCGGCAGACGTGCTAGAAATCCCGTCAGCCCGCGCGCGGCTCCTCTGCGCAGCCAATCGCTGGCGCACAGGTCGCCCCGAGCCGCGGGAGGGGGCGGGGTGGAGGGAGCAGAGAAGATGGCGGCGAAGGGCGGCAGGAACGGGCTGCTGGAGAAGGTAGCGGGCTGGGGGAGGGGAAGGCGGGCTCGGGCGCCCCGCGGCTGGGACCATGGGCCTTTGGCTCTGGCGCTGCAGCCCGGGCCAGGCCCCTCCCCCCGGGGCGCCTCTGCGGGCATGGGCGGGGGACACCCGGAACTGATCCCTGGCCCCCGCCCAGAACCGCCTGTGCCACCCCCCTCACTGGGGGCAGGCTGCTCCCTGCCCCCCACAGCCCCCTCCTCTGCCCCCCCCGGCATCCTCCTCACTGGGGGCAGGCTGCTCCCTGCCCCCCACAGCCCCCTCCTCTGCCCGCCCCCGGCATCCGCCTCACTGGGTGCAGGCTGCTCCCTGCCCCCCACAGCCCCCTCCTCTGCCCCCCTTCCCCGGCATCCCCCTCACTGAGTGCAGGCTGCTCCCTGCCCGCCACAGCCCCCTCCTCTGCCCCCCCCGGAGCATCCCCCTCACTGGGGGCAGGCTGCTCCCGGCCCCCCACCGCCCCCTCCTCTGCCCCCCCCGGCATCCTCCTCACTGGGTGCAGGCTGATCCCTGCCCCCCACAGCCGCCTCCTCTACCCCCGCCCCCCCGGCATCCTCCTCACTGGGTGCAGGTTGCTCCCTGCCCCCCACAGCCCCTCCTCTGCTCCACCCCCGGCATTCTCCTCACTAGGAGCAGGCTACTCTCTGCCCCCCACAGCTGCCTCCTCTGCCCCCCACAGCTGCCTCCTCTGCCCCTCCCGGCATCCTCCTCACTGGGTGCAGGCTGCTCCCTGCCCTGCCGAACCGCCTCCTCTGCCCCCCACCCCCCCACGGACATCCCCCTCACTGGGTGCAGGTTGATCCCTGCCTGCCAGAGCTGCCTCGTCTGCCCCACTCCCCCTCGTACCTCGCTCATGCAGGCTGTTCCCTGTCCCCCCCGACCTGCCTCCTCTGCCCCCCCTCAGGTATCCCCCTCACTGGTTGCAGGCTGCTCCCTGCCCCCCCTCCAGCCAACTCCTGTGTTCCCCAGGGATCCCCCTCACTGGGCACAGGTTGATCTTGGCACGCTTTCTCCCCTTTGAACCCCAAGGTGGGAGCCCTGGGCCCTTAGAGCATTACCTCCCATGAGCCCTGATACAGGGGCACAGGCATTCATCTGGGGCTGGTCCTGTGACCCTCAGCACAGGAGTCCTGGCACCCACACCCTCCCAGAAGAACATCGTTCACACCCTGTATCTGAGTGTCAAGAGACCTCTACATAGCTATTGAATATTGAAGTAGGGCTTTTTCCACCCATATGTGATCCCCTTTCCCCACTGTGAATATAGGAGGGGGGCTCTTTGGTCCCATAAGGCTTCCTCACCTATGTACATTGAAGTGGTGCTTTTAGCACATATGTGCCACATGTGAGCATCGAAACAGGGCTCTTGGCTCAGGCAAGCCCTCTGCTGCCAATATCACATTTTGCAATTAACATGCTCCTCTCCAGGCACTCTTTAGTATCAACCCTGGTTCATGGAGCATTTTGCTATCGGAATCCACTCAGCACAGAGGTGTGGTTCTGTAAATGCAGATTTGAAATAATGGACAGCTATAGCTAGTCCCTCTGCTTTGTTCCTTTTCATTGTTGTGTCTTTGCCTGGCATGTGCAGCATATGGTAGGAAGTAAAATGCAGAAGTAACAAAACATAGGAAACTAAGGCCGGTCTACACTAGGATCATATTGCTGGTACAGCTATACAAGATCAGCAAAGCGCTCCTAGTATGACTTCAGCTTATGTCAGCATTGCTTATTCCAAATGCACACCACCACCACCTTACTCTGAGCAAAATAAGCTCTGCTGGCAAAAGTGCGAGTTTTGCTGGTATAAGCTGTGTCCACACTAGGGTCTTTTACTGGCACAGTTTTGTCAATTACAGATTGTACCTCATTGTACTCCTGACAGATATAGCTATACTGGGAAAAGTTTGTAGTGTCAATCTGGCCTAATGCATATGATTATTAATATGAAGTGAGTTTGGTGATCTCAGCCCAGTTTTGAAGGGCAAGGTGTTTGCCTCTTTATTTCTCGCTTTCTCTGCACCAGCTTTGACTTGACCTGGAATGAGACAGTCAAGTTTGAGATCAAGATATCCTGTAGGCTGTAGGTTTTTAGAGCTGCAATCATCTCTTGTGTTAACTGTTGCCATGAACAATGTGGGTTTTTTAAATTAAATACTTCCAGGTTTCTTGCTGCAAGCAAATGTGTTTAATTTTCGGATTTCAAATGGCAGCGGTTTGTGGTTTTTAGTATGATGCTTTCTGGAAGTATCCTCATTATTTTCAATGTGCTTGGTAAGCACTTAATTGTGGTTATTTAAAGTGCAACCAAAGCCAATGTGTGCTGGGGAATATAAATATCTTTATCTTCTGAAATGGTGACTGTCCAGTTGGTGCAGAAACTGAGTCATTCACTAACAGTGCATTGAATCTGTTGGAAACCCTAAC
Source organism: Gopherus evgoodei (assembly GCF_007399415.2). Classification (NCBI taxonomy): domain Eukaryota; kingdom Metazoa; phylum Chordata; order Testudines; family Testudinidae; genus Gopherus; species Gopherus evgoodei. The sequence goes on from NC_044322.1 coordinate 6,125,169, forward strand.
TATAATCTGCTGTATCCTCCTCAGGATTTCTGTTTGCATGCATGCACACACTCTTACTTGAGACCTGTTCTTTCTCAGCCATGTTGATTCTGGGATGCTTTAGATAGCTTTAATGAAACCTGATGATCTCAGGGAGCAGAGCAGTTGGGGTACGTGTTGGTGAGGCTATATCTGGAGAACTACTGGTGTCTGAATATCTTTGATTACAAAGGGTTTGTATTCAGATTTACAGAAGAGCTAAGACTGAGGTCAGGAGGTATGCCATGGCAAAGGACAAATATTTTGCACACTTCTAGTGTGTCATAAATATACTGTCAGGTAGAACTTTTCTGGGTACTATGCATACTGACTACTCCATACTGTCATGCTACATTAATAGGGCTTGCAGTTCATCTTGGAAGATAAGCTAGATCAGGTCCAGCCGTTTTGATTTTGATAGCCACAACCTGACAGACTGTCTCTCTAGTTGAGTTGAAATAGTTTTATTACAATCATAGTCTACATACAATGCTGACTTGTTCCTCTTGGCTACTTAACCTCATGTGGAGGAGAGGGTGCCAGCCATCCTTAAACATGCAGGTGTTCGTTCCACCCTCAAGGTCTGAAAGCCTCTCTTTTGATGTTGTAGTGTAAGTGGAAGTCAATTAGTGGTGGTGACATGCTGTCATCCCTTAGGGATTTGACATATACCATCTTTTGAGGGCTGATCTGAGGTCCCCGGTTGTTCCATGTAGTAGAGGCCCATTGGTGAAATTACTTCCAAATATAAGAGAGAGTATCTGCTGTTTCCTCATTTATGCCCCTTGCTTGTTGAGGAAACTTGCTTCCGGGCAGTGAGGTGGTTTAAGAACTTGGGTGTCACTTTCACTCAGTCCTTGTCACAGAAGGCTGTGGGTTGCATATAGTATACAAACGGCTTTTATTGGAGCAACTTGTGCAGGAAGATCCTTGCTTATCCCGGGATGACCTTGCAAGATATCTGATTATTTATGTCTGCAGCACCCCAACATGTGCTGTGTGCCTCCTAGAAATATGTGACAAGACAAGTTCACTCTCTTAAAAATGCCCCAATCTAATAAAATAAGAATGACCGGGTGAAAGGGGCAAGGAAGGACTAAGATAAAGATCATGCACTGACTTAATTCTGACATGTGAACATGTTGAATTCCTTCCATAATGGGGTATATTTTGTGTGTGTTGACTTGCTGAGATGCGGGAGTGAGCTTTGAGGAAGGATTAACGTGGTAGTTTACTCAAATGAGTCTTGGTGTTACTATAAGCACTTTGGTACTGGGAGGGGTGGAAGCATAAAAGTACAGTAGAACCTCAGTTACAAAACACTAGAGTTATGAAATGACCAGTCATCCACACATCTCATTTGGAACCAGAAGATGCAGTCAGGCAGCAGCAGAAACCAAAAAAGAAAGCAAATTCAGTACAGTACTATGTTAAACCTACACTACTAAAAAATAAAGGGAAAGCAGCATTTCTCGTCTTCATAGTAAAGTTTCATAGCTGTATTAAGTCAATGTTCAGTTGTAAACTTTTGAAAGAATAATCATAAAGTTTTACTCAGAGTTACGAACCACCTCCATTCCCAAGGTGTTAGTAACTCTGAGATTCTCCTGTACCTAGCCTCTAGAAGAGATTACCACCTGTCAGCAGGACCTCTCCATTGCTGCTGCGTCCTGAACAAACTACTGTGCATTTTCTAGGGTTGGCATGGGGGTAGCTACACTGATGCAAAAAAGCAAAAAAAAAAAAAAAAAAAAGAGAGAGAGAGTAAAAGTGGGGTAAATCCTAACCCACTGGGTTAAGGCAAAATTCATTAATTTGAGGCACTCGGTTACTAAAGCACTGAGCAATAGTGTTGCTTCAGAAATGTGAAGCAATTCTGTAGCTAAAATATTTATTCCGTTAATTTAATAAAGGGCGCACAGATATAATTGAGAATTTCTCTGATTTTTCACAGTTCATCTCAAAGCAGGCAGATCAGTTCCAAAAAGAGACTTTTATATGGCTTGTTGAAGTTACCTATTGTATCAAATTTGTTCAGTTTCACAAATAAAAAGCTAGTTTTTCTATCAGCCCTGAAAATTCAGCCTCTCTTCTTGTATTTCATCACGAGTAACAAAGATTCTGCAGGTCAAATGACACTTCTGCCTATTTGTAACACTGTTGGTTCCATTGGGTTCTATGGGTGTAATAGAGGATAGAACAGGGTCCTGCAATTGACCGTTCACAGTTCTAGTCTGTACATCAGCAACAGAATAGGATCAAGCTAGTCTATGGTGACTCTGCAGGTCTAACAGTAGTAACTTATTTTTGACACTTGAGTGTGACACACAGCAGATCTGTAGCATAAGAAGCTGCCTTTTTTATGTAATTTCTTTTTGGAACAGTAATACATTTTAAGGCTCTAGTAATGAAAATACAACTGCGTGTAGGCAAGTAACTTCCCACAAATCTTTTGGATTCCTCCACCACCACCACCACCCCACCACCCCACTCCCCAATTGAGAAATGGAGCCTTGATCTTCTGGAGAAGGTTGCATAGGAAATGCTTGTGTGCAGGCATGACATTTTGAATTATTTTCTTCTTGATCCTTTTGGTTTCTCTTTCTGCCAACAGAGAAGGAGGGATGGAGGGACTCAGAGGTGATATGGGGATGTGAAGCTTACTCGAGGTTTGGCTACCAATCTAGTTATTAGAAAGAAAATCAGAAATCCTTCCCCCTCAACCTTTTTCACTTTCCCCTCTCTCTCCCCCCCCCCCCAACAGATGTGTTCAACTAAATCCCCGTGGGTGATCTAATATGGAAGGTGATCTAAATGATCTAAAAATCATTGACTCGTATGCCATTATAATCTGTAGGAAAAGGTTTTCTCAGCTATGATTCATTCTATACTAACCTTAGCATTGCTATAAAAATCGGGGTCCAGTGGCCTTCCATGAATATCTTCTATTTTAAACTTACCCCAAAACAAGGGCTGTGTTCACTACTGGCCCTTTGAGTTAAATACAAAGGGCCCATTACTACTCTGCCTTGTAAAATTAGCTCCTGCACTCGCACATTTGCTGAAGTTTCTTAGGCATTCAGCGATTCATGCCTGTGTTTCTCAGAGCAGAATTGTATGATGATTTTTCAGTGCCTGTAGAAGTAAATCAGGGCAAACATCTTTTTAAAAATAGTTTATTTTAACCTGAGAGAGAAATGTGCACCTCTGGCACTAAATCGGTAAACCATCTTGTGAACTTCACCTTAGTGATATTCTGAACTTGTATTATTTCCCCATCAGGGTCTAACGTATGTGGTCTGAGTCCCATCGAAATATCAGGCCATTTAAAATACACACAGCTCAAAGCAGTACTGCCAAATGAATGTAAGACAGATATTGCTACGAGTTTTATGAACTTTAGGGAGGGAGTTAACTCTTTCATTACACACATGCAGTCATACTTGGTCCATCATAAGCAATGGGGTCGCATCTCTGGGCGATAACTTGTGGAAAATTTGAATGTAATAATAATACGCAATTCATACATAGCACTTTTTATCAGTAGATCTCAAAGCGCTTTACAAAGGAGGTCAAAGTCATTGTCCCCGTTTTACATAGGGGGAAACAGAGAAGCTAAGTAACTTGCCCAAGGCCATTCAGCTCACAAGTGGCAGAGCTGGGAATAGCATCCAGGTCTCCAGAGTTCAGTCCAGTGCTCTTTTCCACTAGCTCACACTGCCAAGTGGCTAGATGGCCAGCATATAGCTGGGTTAAAGGAGTGGGGATTATTTTTGTCCTTGTTTTCTTAAAAAATCTGTCTGAAGCACGGTTCTCAAACTTTATTCCACTACAACCCCCTTCTGACAACAAAAATTACTATATGACTCCAGGAGTGGGGGGACTGAAGTCTGAGCTCAGCCAAGCCCACTGCCCTTGGTAAGGGGGGGGAGGGCAAAGCCAAAGGGCTTCAGCCCCAGGTGGGGGACCTGTAACCTGAGCCCCAGCTGCCCAGGGCTGAAGCGCTCAGGCTTTGGCTTTGGCCCCAGGCGGTCAGGCTTGGGCTTCAGCTTCAGTCCCAAGTGGTGGGACTCCAGCCCTGGGCCTCAGCAAGTCTAACACCAGCCCTGGTGACCCCATTAAAATGGGGTTGGTACCCACTTTAAGGTCCCATCCCACAGTTTGAGAACTGCTGGTCTAGGGTCTGAGTGAGAAGCTTGTCATTTCTTCTTTTTTTGTACGTGCCATTAAATTGTCCTCATGAGATTCCTGATTCCCCCCCTCCCCTCCAAATATCACCTGTGTTGGCAGTCACTGTGTGTGTGTGTGAGAGAGAGAGTTTTCATAGCAAATGCAAGTACTTTGGAAGATTTGATGGAAAAGAATTAACATCATTAAAATTCCTATCACTGGCAGTAGCATCTATTGATAAAGGCAAGCATAGAACTGAAATTGAAATCACTCCCCATTTTAAATTGTCATTTTACGGAATCATTTCTACAGCGCTGTTTGAGACTCATCAGATTAAACCTTTTTAAAACTTGGAATATCATGGTCACAACAATAAAATCTACTAAATCTGAAGTCTGCTTTGAAAAAAGCCTGGGTGGAAGGTCTAACGTCATGTTGAATTGTGGTGCAATCCACTTACAGTATTGCAGCGCAATTGTGTAATAGGTACTAGATTTTGTTAATCTTTGGACAGTTGTTCATATACAGATACTTGCCATGGAGCACTTCCTTTGAGTTTGGTTTTGAGCTATCATTTGCTATTATCTTCCTATTCAGTATAGAAACAAATAAAATATTTACACATGCCAAGTGCTTGGAAGTGACTTAATTTCTCAATTTGCATTGCAGTGGAGGATTGATGACAAACCAGTAAAAATTGACAAGTGGGATGGATCAGCTGTGAAAAATTCTTTGGATGATTCTGCCAAAAAGGTAAATTCTGGCTGCCTGACTGACTGCTAGCCTCCTGATGGACTTTTTGGGGCCTTTTGAAATCGCTGCGGGTGGGATCCACAAAGGTACTTAAGTGCCTAAGTTCCATTTTTAGGCACTATTGTGAGGCACAAAACTCCCACTTGGCTGCTGCCTAACCCAGTAGATGCCTAAACTCACTTGGCATCTAAGTTTTTTCCTTCTGGGCATGCTCACTGCTGCATCACTCTAGGCACCTGGGTGCCTGTTTCCTTCCTGGACATATGCACTGTTTCTTCATGGTAGGTATTTGGAGGCTTATCCACACTTCAGCCCCAAAGCCCTTCACAAACCAGGAAAGACAGGTGTTTGGTCCCCTAAGTCATGTGCGAGGGCCCAATCCTGTTGGCAACCTCTGAGCACACCTTCCAGATCGAACTCACCTGAGGTGCCCACACAAAACAGCCAGGGGTGGCTAAGACCTCCCTTATAACCTTTAGCTTAGTGGATAGGGTACTCACCCATGGTGTGGAGGACCCCCAGTTCAAGTCATCCCACCACCCTTAGCAAGAGAAGGGATTTGAACAGGGAGCAGCCACCTCTCAGGTGAGTGCTCTAGCTAGCAGGCTATGGGATATTCTGTTGTGATTTCCTCAATGTCTCCTCCTGAAGTTGTTCCACTTGAATTAAGCAATGGAATACTTCAATATTAATTGGGCCAGTGACCAAATTAGAATGCCTGTGTAGCCTAGTAGTTATGGCACTCACCAGAGAGGTGGCAGATCCCTGTTTAAATCCCATCTTCCCCTCAGGAGGAGGAAGGACATGATCCAGGAGTCTCCCATATCCTGGGGGAGTACCCTAGCCACTAGGCTAATGGGTTGTACGGGAGGTCCTCTTCCTCGCCCTCCCCTCCTTGGCCATTTTGTTTCAAGTCCTGCACACAATTTACACCTGTCTTCTCCAGGTTTCTGAATCACAAGCAGAACTGGGCGCCTCCCTGCAGCCCAGACTTAGGAGCCTGTATCTGTGAGCAGGGCAGGGCTTAGCACCCCCCTCCTCCCCCTCTGGTTGGCATAGAATCATAGACTATCAGGGTTGGAAGGGGCCTCAGGAAGTCATCTAGTCCAACCCCCTGCTCAAAGCAGGACCAATCCCCAACTAGGCTGATTTAGGTGGTTCTGTACCTAGCAGGCTGGCTTTGGTGAATCGTCTTTCTTAGGTGCCTATCTCTCCCTGTTCATCATATAGGGAGCCTAGGTGCCTAACCCAGCTAGAGGGGTTGCACTGTTGCTCCCGGGATTTTTTTCTAGGTGCCCTCAGTGTTGCAACACTTGAGTCCCTTCACGGATTCCACCTTGGAGCCTCGCTCTGTACAGAATTCTCATGAAAGTCAATGACAGATCTGCACACAGATGTTTCCAGGATCAGACTCCTACTGAAGCCTGGTCTACACGAGGGGGAGAGGGGGAGGTCGATGTAAGATACGTCAACTTCGGCTATGCTAGTCTCGTAGCTGAAGTTGCATATCTTATTTCGACTTGCCTCCCGTCCTCACGGCACATGATCAACAGCCACGGCTCCCCTGTCGACTCCACTTCCGCCTCTCGCCCTGGTGGAGTTCTGTCGACGGGGAGCACGTTCGGGGATCAATTTATCGTGTCTAGATGAGACACGATAAATCAATCCCCGATAGATCGATCACTACCCCACAGGGTAGTGTGGACATACCCTGAGTGTCTCCTCCTAGAGCTGTGGATGACTCAGAAATCTCTTGCTTGCTTAGATGCTTCCAACTCAATTACTATGTCATTTTGCATTAATAAAATTGACTAATTAGGCTTAAAATGGCTTTTACTCATGTCAGTGAAAAGTTTAAAGAACATATGTACATTTAAAGACTATTTAAATTAGATATAAAAATATCTAAAGTTGCAGCATTCTCACCACATTTATTGTTGTTTCTGTGATGCTCCTGGATTTGAATTGGTTTTCCCCTTTCTGATACTTCAATTAAAATCATCTGAATTATTCAGTTAAAATTTGTGCATCTATAGGAATTAATTTAAGTTGTCTGTGGAAGCCATCTGTAAAAGTAGCCAAGTGTACAGTAAACTGGGCTCTTTGCTTTCCCATCAGGTTCTCCTGGAAAAGTACAAGTATGTGGAGAATTTCTGTTTGATTGATGGCCGCCTCATCATCTGCACAGTCTCCTGTCTCTTTGCCATCGTGGCTTTGATTTGGGATTATCTTCATCCCTTTCCTGAATCTAAACCTGTTCTCGCTTTCTGTGTGGTATCATATCCTTTCCTGTGTGCTGCAGGTTTAAGACGTGTGTTTGTCTTCCCCCAACAAGTGTAAAAAAAAAATAAATAAAAAAAAAATCCATAATTGTCTTTCCCTCTTTTAGCAGGCATAGAAGTAAAATTGATAGGTCCTATCTGAATTTCACAGACAGTGGGACTTACTGGGTTTCTACTTTAGTATTTTATTTTAACATCCAAGTCCACTTCCTCAATATTTTAGCATGAGAAACATGTATTTCTGTAAACAGACTCCTATAGCACCTGCTCTTTCCTCTGATACTACAGATTGGGTGCTGGGAGTGAAATGGCAAGCAGGAGCAATTGTCAGGGGCTGCCATCAAGGAATAACAGGCAGCATAAAAGTTGGGAAAAGGCCACAGTATAAATGTCAGTTACATTTAGAGAACAGTTAGTAAATCTGAAGTATTGAGTAACTTTTCTCATTCTGATTTTTTTTTTCCCTCAGCAACATATTCTGTCATTCTGTGACTTTGTTGCTGCTGTTTGGCTATAGGAGTTAGTTAGTGCAGACAATTCAGGATACCATGTCCAGAGTGATGGGTAAAGGGTGTAGCATTTCTCTGTATATACAGCAATGCCTCTGAATTGTGCAGATAGTCTCATGGGGGTAGTGTGGGCTTGTTCATACTAATAAAAAGTCAACCAAAAACGAGCTCTAAATGATCTTGTCAAAAGCAATTAAATACCCTAGACGCTGTGTAGCGATCAATCATTTATTTGTATGCATTCCATTGTTCACGTGTCCTACTTGTTACTGTTGCATGGCTCTCGTATTCCCTTAATTTCTTTAACTTTCCCGAACTTATTTTGTGATGATGGGAATCCTGACCATCTATACCTCATACAAGGAGAAGAGCATTTTCCTGGTAGCACATCGAAAGGATCCTGCAGGGATGGACCCTGATGACATCTGGCAACTTTCCTCCAGTCTAAAAAGGTATCGTTGCTTCTAGAACCACAGTTACCAAAGGACCATAATGACAGAACATCCACGCCTTGCTGAGGCCTGTGATTTCCCTACTTACTGTAGTTACTGAGGGGCAGGAATGTCATTTCTGCTTCCTATTGGGTCTGTCACCTTTCTCTGTGCAGATTTACTCAGAGCAGCACAGGAGCCACATGGCTGGTGTGGTATAAGTCTTATGCAAAGAGTTATATATTACATCTGTGCCATGCACTGCATTGCCTCCCAATTGGCTTATAGGCAGTATTCAAAGTGTTGGTTCTATCAAAAGCCCTGAATGGTCTGAGACCTGCTTCCGTAGAGCCTGTCTTTCTCCCTGTGCTCTGTTGCTGTTAGTACCCACATGGAATCACCCCAGATATTTTCTGCTCTCTGTATCACTGTTTTCTCAGCCTGTTGATAGAGCCCTGTAGCCGGTATGGTATTGCCACCCTTACTTCTGCACTGCTGCTGATGGCAGTGATACCTTCAGAGCTGGAGGCCTGGCCAGCAGTTGCCAGTCTTCAGCTGCCCGGTTCTGACGGCCAAATTTGAGTCAGTGGCACTGCAACTGGAGGAGCTAGATCACAACTCCACACAAACAAATTTGGTGCAGTCAGGGGGGTGGGCCAAACCTGAGCAGCGCTGCAACCCTGGATGCAACGCCCAAAGCGGAGAGCCAAGCCCAGCCAGCCTCTCAGCACTGGATTTGCCACTGTGGGATGACTGCCGGGCAGGACCCAACCGGGGGCGGGGGCAGGACACGACGGAAACCATTCCAGGACCTCCACCCCTAGACTATTTACTGGGTAGCGACAGGCCATAAACATTTATGAACGGGTCTTGAGCCCAAAAAGGTTGAGAACCACCGCTCTGTATTGCACCCCTTTAGGTTCTGTATTTGTAAGTCGTTACGTCCCCTTTTGTAAGCCATTAGCCAAGTTATGTCTTGTTGCTCTTTAAGTCAACTCCTTCTTTCTTTAGTCACTTAGGCCTGATTCTTCATCCTTTAGAAAAGCAGACCCATTAACTCTATTTGCATGAATGCAGACTGCAGTATTGGACATTTAGTTGTTTTTACTTTAGCTCCTGTCATGATTTTTAGTTTTGAGATGGCCAAAATTTGTATGCAGTATACAGTTTTCTGTCTCCTGTAACTAACATATGGAACTCATGAGACCCCAGAGTTTATTATGATTCAAAAAGGAAACTTTTTAAATGAAGAAAGAGTTAGCTTAGATAGGCTAAAGGAATAAGCAATATAAACCCTCATGCTTCAGGCATAAACCAATCACTGACTGATGGGTTAGGAAGAAATTTAGGAATCCTGTATCTTTAAAACATCTGGTACTGGCTGCTGTCAGATATGACACCAAAAGAGATGGGACACATGGCTATTCATACATATATATATGCACGCATATAGGGAGAGATGGTTGGCTCCCTGTTTGTGTTTTAATTGTGCTTTCTATTCCTGGCCTGTAAAATATATTTTAATTAAAGTATAAAACTGTCAGACTTTTGGACACACAAGCATTTTATTAACTGAAACAATGAAAGCAGAGCAGGAAGGAAGTGGGTGAGGGAGGGAGTGGGAGCAATGTTAGTTCACTTTTAAGGGCAGAGGAAATGCTTACATGGAATTGGTTCATGTCATTTAAAATACGGAGGCATTATGTGGCCCACTCAGCCTCATCTTTGACTTAAAAACACAGTTTTCCTTAAAAGATCATATAGATACATATTTAAAAAAAAAACAACACCTAGAAACACGTGGAAATCTTCCATGGCTGTTGAACTAATCTCACAGCACGGACGCTGCCATTTTCAGGAAGTCAGGTCCACTGTGACATGGAGAGATTGATCTTTACTGACGTGAAGAAATCACTTAATTTTGTCTGTTTGCAGACTCAGGAATGAATGGGCCTTTCTGCCTAGGTTTTTATTATCACTGTGTCATTTCAGCAACTTAACCGAAAAAGAAATAAGGTTAATGCTAGTTGCTTGGGGAGACTAGAATCTCTCCTACAACTCCAGGACTTATTTGTCGGAAGGAAATGTAAAACAAGTTAATTTCAAGCAAAACTGCCTCTTAAATGCATATTGATACTTACCAAAAAGCAGGCTTACAATTCAAGAGCTTGTCCATTAACATCTGTGTCAGTTTCACCCTGTTAGAATTAAAATAGCAGTACAGTCAGAGCAATCAACAGCCATGGAGAAGTTTGAATTTTATTGGTTATTTTAACTCTTAATGTTAATTTCAGAAAGCTCTAACCTCAAAAAGAGCATTACAAAAAATCCTTTAATATTGAGTTATAATTTACTGATACTGCATGTTGCAGCATCTTTGTGCATAGAAGGTAGAGCATTGCATGCTGGGACCTGGGCTGTACGCCTGTGGTGAAGATGAGGGTTGCTGCAGCATGTGACACTTGTTCAAATTCAGGGTGTTCTTTTGACTGCTAGGCTCTCAGCCCAATGTAGCCACTCAGCTGTGCCAAATCTGAGCAGCCCCCCTCTAAACTGTGACTCGGGTTCTCTTTCTGTGTCCCTTCAAGGTTTGATGACAAATACACCCTGAAATTGACTTTCATCAGCGGGAAAACAAAACAGCCGAGAGAAGCAGAGTTCACCAAATCTATTGCTAAATTCTTTGATGACAATGGAACATTGGTCATGGAGGCCTACGAACCGGAAATCTCCAAGCTTCATGACAGTTTGGCCACGGAAAGAAAAACAAAATAACTATTCCAATGGCTATCTTCCTACGTGGATTATGCTAAATTAATACCAATAAATAAAGTGAAATAGCAAAGAATGTTACTTGCCTCTGTTTTTGTCCTGAAATCCTATTTAATTCTGGATAAAGCAGGATTTTAAAACTTCGATCCGAGATCTTGAAGCTAATGCCTAGCTACAGACTGTCTTGATCTGTGTGGTTGCAGTGTTTAACCTGCCTTTCAGGTTGCTCTGTCACTTTTGAGATGATGTTGGATGACATTTGACCTGTCAAAGACCTTTAGGAGGGAGGTTTTTGCTCAGTGCTGTATTAACTTCCTCCTTTTTTACCTGGCAGTGCTTTATAGTATGTAGCTCTGTGCCATGCAATGTTTGGGGGATTTTAGCATTCACATTTCGCTGACTTCATTTTATCCTTTTCATAGTGAATCTTTGTTAGGAATTCAGGACAAAACCTTTATGTAAAACAACTCTGTCCATTCACAAACAAGTGTTTTCTTTATTTTTATATTTATCTGATTGGGGAGTGGGTGGGTGGGATCGATTTTTATATCAAATCCTTTTATCTATTGGAAGGGAAAAATATCAAGACTGCAAATATGCTGCTTCTGTATGTTAGAGCATGAGATTTATCGACAAGGTGGAAAAATAAAAGCAATGGCATTTTTAGAGCTGTAAATGTCCTTCATGTTTGTCCAACTGGCATATTTCGTATTGAGATTCTGTTCAGTTGTGTCCCTGGTATAAACTGTCATTTTTCTAAAAGATTTTTTTTTCAATAAAAGGAAAGAACAGATGTGAAAACAGTGTTGCGGTCTTCATGGGGGAGAGATTAAAGGAGCACGGTCATCTTAAAATCACATTCGTGTCTAGAAAAAGATGGTGCCCACTACCACTTTCCCTACATCCTTGAGATCACTAACACCGAAGAGTTAGACCCAGATCCACAAAGGAATTTATGTGCTTATAGCCCTTCCCTTGCCATTTTGTGTGGAGTTAAGTGCACCGCTATTGTTCTTGCTAGAAACTGCTTAGGCACCTGCGTCCAGAAGAGGGGTTTCCAGCGGTGAATCACAAGGACAGACAGGTGCCTCCATCCAGCTTGGACATAGGTGCCTAACTCTTGAGACAGGTCGGGCTTAGGACACACCCCTCTCATCAGTGTCTGCTATTGGCTAGTCTGGAAGACTACCCCCCCCCCAGTGTGCTGGCTTTTGTGGGTCTCATTCTCAGGGCCCATGCATAGCCTAGGCCTCCAACCAGGGTTTGTGGATTCCCCAGCCCCTTTGTGGATCTGGGCCTTTGACTCCCTTCCATTTGTGCATTTGACAGGACTTTCTCGGGAGTCCATTTCACTGTTTCTTGGAGAAACTGCCCAACTGAAAAGACCTTTATAACCATCAGCAGGGGAGTAAAAGTATCTGTCTGACAATGATTTGAAAAAAAAACTCCGTTTCAAAACAATTAAGTTGTTGCCCTTTAAAGAACAGCAATGGGCTAAGACAGCACATCTTGTCTTTGAAAACGAGTTGTCCTTGCTGTGATGTCATTTGGTTGGAAGGGACTTTGCTTTCTTCATGTTAAAAAGTGAGATTACATGACCTATTTGTATTGTGCCTATTTGCATTGCCTCTAGAGTTCCAGTCAAGGATCAGGAGCGCACAGTGGTAGACACTGTACAAAGCAGAACAAAAAGATGGGCCCGACTCTGAAGAGTTTACAAATTTTGTCACCCTCTTTGTTGAATAATAGGTAAAAGGTGAAGCAATGGAACGTGCAGGAAGTAGCAGAGAACAACTTATTAGAGAGGTTAGCAGTGCAGGGGGCTGCTATGGGGACCAGTGTCATGTAGGGAGAATTTTCATAAGCACTGGGCCTTAGCCAAAGTAATGGTAGCCTCCTTCAATGAGAGCTGTGATTGGCCAAGGCTGAGTGCTCTTGAAACCTCCCACCCTGGCCTTGTTTGTTTTGAGAGGAGGAAGTAGATGAGAAGCGGCTGTGTTTGCTCAGTGTGCTCTCTGAATTGAAAGAATTGGAGGGGAGTGAGGAACTCCTGAGAACAGCCATTCCTGCACCCACTGTGCCCTCTTGCCAGGTGCCACTCAGCTAGAGGAAGAGCATGCATGTGACAACATTCATCTAAATGCCTTGTACATCGGAGGGCTCTGTGCCTCCGGGACCTCTCAGGAAACTACATCCATCTGTTTCGGACGCAATAATGAAGCTGGGAAACCAACTCATATAGTTTAGTCTCCAGCTGCAGGTCTGTTTACTGCAGCTAGTTCCTTCCAGAAGGAGTTTTACAGGGGTAGGGATCACCAGAGAGGGATATAAAGTCAAACTTCAGACCTTGTTATGGGGCTCCGTATCTAAGCATGGCCTCTGGAAACCGAGCACGTAGTGACACGTGCTGTTCCCCTACCCTTCCTGCTATTGGGTTCCAGTGACCTTGCTCCATTCATGCTTAGCACGGTTGCAATTCACCCACCACTGACTCCATTTATAATCATTGTGATAGCCCCTGCCAAGCCAGCACTAGCCTGACAGTTCCACACTGTTCTCTGCAGGTCATCAGCCAGCTAGGCTTGGCAATCACCTAAGCAAGTAGCATGCTAATGAGGTGTATGTCTACACTGCAGAGAAAAACCTGTGGCTCTGAGTCTCAGAGCCCAGGTCAACTGACTCGGGGTCATGGAGCTTTGGCTGCAGATCTAAAAATAGCAGTGTAGACATTCCCACTCGGGCTGGAGCCCAGGCTCTGAAACTCAACAAGGTGGGAGCAGTAATGTCTACACTGCTATTTTTAAATGCCCGAGCCAACCTGACCCGTGCCCTGAGACTTGTGCTGCAGGTTTTTCTTTGCAGTGTGAACACTCTGAGAGTCAGCATGAGATGCATTAGGAAGCTTACACAGTTTTGCCATTTAGGATGTTTTCTGACTAACCCTTCAGAAACTGCCATTATCCAGGCTGCTGTCCCAACTCCCAATGAGACCAAAACTGTTGTTCTTCGAGATGGGTTTTCCCCCGAGTAGCCAGTCATCTAGGTAAGTGTATATCTGCACCTGCCTCCTTTGGAGGAAGGCTTCTACCACCAATCTGCACTTGGTGAACACACATGGGGCTGTCAACGGGCTGCAGGGAAGGACCGTGAACTGATAATGTTTTTGGTCAATAATGAACCTTAAGAAGCATCTGTGAGCAAGGAGAATCGCTATGTGAAAGTACATGTCTTTCATGTCGAGGGCAGCAAACCCATCTCCTGGATCCAGGGAAGGGATCATTGTATTGAGGGACACCATGTAGAACTTCAACTTTACCACGAACTCATTGAGTCCTGGCAGATCTAGAATGGGTCTGAGACCCCCCTTGGTTTTGAGGATTAGGAAGTATCGGGAATAGAATCCTTTGCCCCTTAGCTCCTTCTACGAACCTCCTCCACTGCTCCTATGGCGAGGAGCGCCTGCACCCCCTGGATAAGGAGTTGCTCGTGAGAAGGATCCCTGAAGAGGGATGGAGAAACGGGGTGGGAAGGAGGGTAGGAGCAGAATTGGAGAGAATATCCCATTTCCACCATGTGAAGAACCCAGCGGTCCGATGTTATTTGGGACCACGGATGGTATGGGATAGACAACTAGTTCAAAAAACACAGGGAAGGATCTGGTGTTGAGACAGGTGCTCCAACCTCAGGCACACCTTCAAAATGTCTGTTTTGAGCCTGACGAAGGCTTAATAGGGTCCCAGCCCTGTCTAGACGGGGAATAGGAAGGATTATGCCCGCCATTCCTACCCCTGTGCCTGTAGAATGCCTGCCTCTGCCAGGTGCTGTTGTGGTGGTTGGGGCTTAAAGGGCTTTTGTTGGGTTGCCAGGGTGTGTGCATAGCCAAAGATTTCATTGTGCCCCTCGAGTCTTTGAGGCCTTGCAGTCTGGAGTCAGTCTGCTCAGCAAACAGACCCACCCTGTCAAAGGGGCAGGTCTTGCACAGTTTGCTGAACCTCGAGCCAGAGCCCCGAGGCCTACAGCCATGAACTACATCTCATAGCTATCCCTGAGGACAAGGTGTGCGCTGCTGAGTCCGCAGCGTCCAGTGAGGCCTGTAAAGAGGTCCATGCCACTGTCTTGTCGTTAGGGGCAAATTCCTAAAGCTGTGTTTGTCAGGTTATTAGTATTATGATTTATTTTTGTATGGAACCCATTTTGTTATCTAAAATGGAGGATTTGGTCATATGATCAGAAGGGCAGTTGGAGTGTTTTCCCGCCCTTTCCAACGGTCAGCAGTGGCCCAAGTAGTAAACAAGTCCCAGTTTTAATTGGATTTTCCCGGGATTCTATGGGGTTTCCCTACGGAGTTTCGCGCTATAGAAGAGCGGCAGTTAACTCAGTTCGGGCTGCCCATCCAAGTGGCAGGTGCGCACATGTTTTGCTTCCACAGGTGATTGAAACTCCGGACAAGTGCCATCTCCAGCTACTAACTACCATCTGCAGCAGTTAACATCCAGCGTTGTCATTCAGCTCTGAGCACCCCGCTGTCATCTCATGACTGGTGGGATTTACCATTGCCCCCTAGGCCAGACAAAGACGTCCACTCAGGGGTGCATTCTTATACACAGATACAAACAGGTTACACGTCACTCCTGATGCATTGAGGTACAACCCCTCTATGCGTTAGGATGCTGCCTCGCTCCTAGTACATGTTGATTTGAACAAACAACTCTATCCATCTTATTATCCTTTTGACCCAGTCTTTAGGATGCGTCAGCCTGTTCCCCATTATTTCTGTGGAATGCATTCGCACCAGAATGTTCTGGTGCCATCCTGGCACACGTTCATCCTATTAGTACTTGATACCTTTTAGATATGTGTATACGTGCAATTAGCAGCCACCTTCTTGCCAGCTTCTGTGAGCAGGGCCTGCCTCTGGCTCGCAGCTTAACTTTGCATTATGTTAGCAAAATCTTGACCATTACTTTAGTTCAGGCCTCAGGCCTCATATCGGGCCTCTGATACCAAGGGTTTATGTTTTAGGGCCTCATCTTACTACGGGGGGAACTCGATACTATGGCGGGTGGCGGGGGCAGGTCTGATGGGGGTGGAGGGCACTAGGTGCAATGGGGGTGGGGCCATGTCTGATGGACGGGGAGCACTCTGCGCATTGAGGGGCTGGAGAGGCAGGTCTGATGAGGCTGGGGGGAACTTGATACAATGGCGGTTGGGAGGGTATGTCTGATGGTGAGGTGGGGGGATTGGTGCAATTGGGGAGTAGGAGGCCAGGTCTGTTGCGGGGACTCGCCATGACTAGGGGTGGTGCAGAGGCCTTTTTGAGGTGGGGTACTGTAGCACGTCTCTTTAGCAGTAATCTTGGCTGAAGCAGTGCCTGCAGGGGTGGGGTGGGTGCAGCTCACTAAGGCTTGAATCCCTGCCAGGGTTAGGGCTTCTCCTTTCACTGTTTTTAGGCTCCCTCGTCTAGTTTGCCCCGTTCCCGCTGGAAGAGCAGAAAGCCGGGCCAGGAGGGAGAGGCCAGAGCCGGTCTGCACTGGAGACAGAGCTGCGGGGATCCCCTCCGGCAGGACAGGCACCGGCTGACAGTAAATTGCTGCCCTGGGCTGGGAAAGTCTGGGCTTGGAGGAAGCCCCTGTTTGTCCCTTGGAGACAGAGGGGACCGGGTTCTGATCTCTGTGACGCTGGCGTAACTGAGCAGAATTTGGCCCTAACTCAGTGTCCTAGCCCCCACCACTGCTGATCAGGACTGGATCCTGCTCTCATTGAAATCAGGAGGAGCTAAGTCTGCACTGCCCCTGGCAGCATTGGTCCCTGAGCTGGTTGCCTAGTGCAGTGAGTCTATGGCAGAGATGGGGAAAGAAGGAGCCCAGTGTGTTTCCTGTCTGAGCAGGTGGGTGCAGCTCTGTGGCTGAGGGAAGCTCCGTAGCTCCTATTGTTTTAACCCTCTTGATCCATTTTCTCTGCCAGCTGAGGTTTCTGGTACGTCGAGACATCATGATCAAGGCTTTGATGAGTTCTGGGAAGGCGACTCTCTTCCACCATGATCTGCAGAGTGGGGTCACCTACCGGATCCCTGCACTGCTGTATATCCCCCCAGACATGTTCCTGGCATTCGCAGAGAAACACTCCTCTTCCAGGAACGAGGACGCTGAGTACCTGGTGCTGAGACGAGGTCGGAAGACAGGGACTTCAGTCGAGGTAATTCCCTGTGCATTGTTTCCCTGCAGAGCCCCTTGCTTGCTGCCTGCTCTCTGCCCAAGGTGTCCTAGCATTAGCACTTCCCAGGGTTCTGCCTCTCCCTGGATACCTGCACTCCAGGCTATTCACCCCCCAGTAGCTAATGATACTGGTGCAGGGCTGGCTCCTGCGTGGGGTAGAGCGCTCCGATCAGGGGCCGGGGGCCTTTACCTGCCTTTTGAAGTACAGAGGGAGCTCAGCATCTTGCAGGATTACACTCCTAAGGACTATGACGGGGGAAGACACCTGGGAACCCTACTGCCGACCTGGGCTGGGAGGCTCACTCCAAATGCAGTGTGAACGTCCAAGAGAGCAGCCCAGGAGATGGAGGCCAGGCTGGGCTGGGGAACTGGCTGGGATTGCGACTCCCTTTCCCATGGAGCTAGTGACTGTGTGATTGGCGTGTGTCTTGTCTCTAATTGCAGCCAGCTTGTGTCTGGCTGGAGCCACGTAGGGAGGAAAAGCAGAGCCAAGCCAGAAAAGGAGAAGCCAGCGCAGCCCTCAGCGGAGTTGCTGCAGCCCAGTCCATGCTCCCTTATGGGAAGGCAGAACCAAGAGCCTAAAATGAGGCTCTTCGATCCCTGTTTTGGCAGCTGCTTGGTTTTCAGAAGTGCTGAGGGGGCCCAACAGCGCCCCCTGGTGGTGGGGCAAAGTGTGAGCTCCGTGGCCCATCCAGTCCTGAGTCAGCAGTGCTGGATGGTCATCGTGATGTACTGAGGAGTGGGCCCCACTCGCTTACCCCTCTGACCTACCTGTTCTCGCCCCCTGTCTCCTGCTGCAGTGGGGGCCCAGGGAGCCCTTGACGAGCGCAGTGTTACCAGGTCACCGCACGATGAGCCCCTGCCCGGTGTACGAGCGGAGGAGTCAGACTGTCTTCCTGTTCTTCATCTGCGTGGGCAGCACGTCTCAGAGCAATGGCAGATCTGGACCGGGCAGAACGCCGCCCGGCTGTGCTATGTCCGCAGTGGGAACGCCGGCCGGACCTGGAGCTCGTTAACAGACTTGACGGAGCAGGTGATTGGGGAAGACTTGAAGGACTGGGCCACGTTTTCAGTGGGACCAGGGCACGGTGTACAGCTCCGCTCTGGGCGGCTGGTGATCCCGGCTTATACCTACCACATTACAGCTCGCTGCTGCCGCCTGCCGCTGTCCTGGGGGACCCAACCCCGGTCCTTGGTCTTTTATAGTGATGACGGCGGGCAGCGCTGGCACAAGGGTGAGCTGATTTGATTAAGGGCATGAAGACAGTGGAGTGCCAGGTGGCCGAGGTAGCATGCCAGGGCTGCGACCCCGTGCTGTACTGCAACGCCCGCACCCCCTGCTGGTGCCGGGCAGCAGCGTTCAGCACAGACCAGGGGCTCACATTCGAATGCCACTCCTCGTGCTGCCAGGGCAGTGTGGTGAGCTTCACGCTGACAACGGGGCTTCTGGAGGCGGATGGCATGGAAGAGCGAGACGCCCCAGCCCCTGAGACAACCTGCCTGTTGAATGGTGGGAACGCCCCCTCCGCCATCCACAGAAGCACCGTGTTGTGGCTACTTTACTCCCACCCAACAGGTAAATGCAAGCGGGTCGACCTGGGCATCCACCTCAACCAGTCCCCATTGAATGAAGCCAAGTGGGAGCACCCCTGGCTCCTGTACAAAGGGCCGTGGGGTTACTCAGACCTGGGAATGTGCCAGGAGGTGCCAGCACTGCTCTTGTTTGGCTGCCTGTTTGAGTGTGGGGTGAATCATGCGTGTGAGGAGATCGCCTTCCAGCTCTTCTGCTTTGAGGATCTCCAGAAGGATAGAGGCTCCTTGGAGCAGCAGCCCAAAGTAAAGCTGAAATCTGTCTAGCGGTGTCCTTTGGGGGAGTACATGAGGCACACACACACCCCACGCAAAGATCCTCATCCCCATGAGGTCTGGGCTTCCGAAAGCAGCCTCTTCTTTTGGGTGTCTCTTCTTTGGGCTCTGGGACTTCCTGCGGCCTGGTTTGCAGAAGACTTCCTAGGACAGGGGTAGGCAAACTGCAGCCCATGGGCTGGATTCTGGCCGCGAGCCATTTTAAGCCAGGCCCAAACTCCCTTTGGGCAGCGAGGTCTGAGGATTGCCCCAGTCCGGTGGTCCAGCTGTGGTGCCAGGTTGGGGGCCACACCACGAGGCTCGGCCCCGCTCCAGCTGGGGCACTGGGTTAGGGGCCGCACCATGTGGGGGCCGCAGCATGGCCCCACTCCAGGATACATGCTCGGGGACCACACCACGCAGCTCCCAGAAGCAGCCGCATGGTCCCACTCCAAGGGTCGGGGGCCCCTCCACACGATGAAGCTGGAGAATGGACATGCCACTGCTTCCGGGAGCCGCTTGAGGTAAGCGCCGCTCTGAGCCTGCACCCCTGAGCCCCTCCCCATGTCCAACCCGCTGCCCCAGCCCTGATCCCCCTCCCACTTTCCAAACCATTTGATCCCAGCCCGGAGCACCCTCCTGGACAGCAAACCTCTCATCCCCAGCCCCACCCCAGAGCCCATATCCCCAGCCAGAACCTGCACCCCTTCCCACACCCCAACCCCAATTTTGTGAGCATTCATGGCCCGCCATACAATTTCTATTGCCTGATGTGTCCCTCAGGCCAAAAAGTTTGTCCACCCCATCCTAGGGCCTGGTTTGCAGAGGAGCGAAGCAGCCATCACTCCATCTGAGACTGAGAACTTGGCCACAGCCCAGGCAGCTGTGCCAGCCTCTCCATTGCCATCCTACTGAGGTACCACCACCCTGAGCCAGATGAACCACTGCCAGGGCCAAAAAGCCTGCTGGTGTAAATCAGCTCCACAGGTTACACCGAGAATCTGGCCCAGAGCGAAGACTGCTCAGTCCATACTCCACAGACCTGTCAATCCTTGGTCCCTCTGCTGAGACTGCCAGAGGAGGTGGCACATTCAGCTAGTGCTAATGTGGGCATTTGCCCCGGTTTTTGCAGTGCTGTTGTTGTAGCCGTGTTGGTCCCGGGATAGGAGAGAGACAAGGGAGGGGAGAGAGACACAGCGAGCTCTTCAAGATGTAAATATACATCCTGAATATACACCAGCCAGGATCTGGTCAGTGAACAAGAGCAGCTTAGGATTTACCTCCGGTGCCAGGTCAAGCAATTCAGCAGCACAGCGGCCGCGGGAGGAGACAGCCAGGAGGGAGCTGGAGACAGGCAGAGAGCGAGTCCCCCTGCTCCCAATACCCTGTGGTGCCCGAGCCCCGCGGAACTGTGAGCGCAGAGCAGAGTCTGCGGTGAGGGGTGGCGGGGGCAGGTCTGATGGGGGCGGCAAGACTCGCTGCAATGGGGCATGGGGGGTAGAGTGTACAGCTGCCTAAGGCCAGCACTGAGGATTGAGTGTCCCTAGTGCTGCCGTTGCAAGGTTCAAGCATGCTCAGTCTTGGAACTGCCACCCCTCCCGCAGCTAGTAGGTGCACCTGTCTAAGGCTGGCCTCTGGCAACTGGCCCCATGGCTCTGGCCAGAGAAGCTGCAGGTGGCTCTGGGACTACTGAGGGCCATTAACTAGGAGTGGATAAAGAAACTGGAGTTAACCTCAAGGAACAGAGGTCACCTGTATGAAAGGAATGTCAAGGGGAGCAGAGAAAGTGGAAGCAGGTCAGGTTTTCAGGGGGAAAATAGGACCAGCTGTCTGGGGAGCATGTCCAAGGTAGAAGGGAAAGAAGCCTGGGGAGAGGTGGTGGTGACCACATAGTGGAATAGCACGTTGATGGGAGCAGAGGGAAAAAGAAGGCTGGGGACTGCAGGTTCCCACAGGCTAAGTGTTCACTGAGCCAGGGTTGGAGAAATGATCTTTGCAAGTGCCGTGCTCAGATGGCAGGATGGGAGCTGGGGGAGGAATTTGTCAGAACTGATCAGGTATATGCTGGCTGTGGAACTTTATTGAGCTGAGGCCAGGATCACATACAGTGGCTGGTGACATAGAGTGGTACTGGAGACATGGCTATCGAATGTCTGAATGAGGAAGGAGATAAATCTGTGGGGAGTTTCCATGATCATTATGAAAGTTCTGCTCACTGTGGACACTGGTAAGCCCAATGGGTACAGCTCAATGAGAAAAACTGAGGGCTGAGGAAGCTGGGTATGGCAATACATATAGTTAAGCAGAGGTGTGTGATCAAAATGAAAAATGTCTTTGAGATTCAGTACTGGGTATATTATGGCATCAATGGTGCCACCACACCAGGCCCACACTCAGAAGGGGCCCATAATGACTACATGGGGGCCCACAAATGTGTTTGGCGCCAGGCCCACAAAAGGTTAATCTGGCCCTGCCACTAAGCCCAGGCAGTCTTGCCCCGAGCAGTATGTCGAAGAGAGCCACATCTGTAGAGGCCTGAACCTCAGCCTGGCATGCTGGACCACGTACGTGCAGGTGGCCATGTGACCGAGGAGACTGAGGCAATTCCTCGCTGTAGGAGTCAGGTACTCTCTCATGCATCGAATGATAAATAACATGGCTTGGAATTGGGACTCTGGCAGACATGCTCTTGCCTGGACCGAGTCCAACACTGCCCCAATAAATTCTATTCTGTGGGTCGGTGACAGAGGTGGACTTGTTCATGTTGAGGAGGAGACCAAGTCTCTCAAATGTGGATGTAACCAGACTGACCTGCAACTCCGCCTGCTTCTTGGTGTGCTTCCCGAGTAGCCAGTCATCTAGGTATGGGTATATCTGCACCTGCCTCCTTTGGAGGAAGGCTGCTACCACCGACATGCACTTGGTGAACACACGTGGGGCTGTCAACGGGCTGCAGGGAAGGACCATGAACTGATAATATTTTTGATCAATAATGAACCTTAAGAAGCATCTGTGAGCAGGGAGAATCGCTATGTGAAAGTACATGTCTTTCATGTCGAGGGCAGCAAACCCATCTCCTGGATCCAGGGAAGGGATCATTGTATTGAGGGACACCATGTAGAACTTCAACTTTACCATGAACTTGTTGAGTCCTGGCAGATCTAGAATGGGTCTGAGATCCCCCTTGGTTTTGAGGATTAGGAAGTATCGGGAATAGAATCCCTTGCCCCTTAGCTCCTTCTACGAACCTCCTCCACTGCTCCTATGGCGAGGAGCGCCTGCACCCCCTGGATAAGGAGTTGCTCGTTAGAAGGGTTCCTGAAGAGGTATGGGAAAGGGGTGGCGGGTGGGAAGGAGGGTAGGAGCAGAATTGGAGAGAATATCCCATTTCCACCATGCAAAGAACCCAGCGGTCCGATGTTATTTGTGACCATGCACGGTAGAAGCGGAATAGACGGTTAAAAAAACATGGGGAAGCATAGGTGCCAACTTTCTCCAGCACCGGTAGGTGCCCGCACCCCTCTGCCCCTGCCCCGACTCCACCCATTCCCTGCCCCTGACCCCGCCCCCATTCCAACCCCATCCCCAAAGTCCCTGCTCTAACTCCACCCCCTCCCTGCCCCTATTGGATCCCTTTCCCAAATCTCCACCCCAGCCCCGCCTCTTCCTCCAGCGTGCTGCATTGCCCCTCATCCCCCCTTCCTCCCTGCCCCATGAATCAGCTGTTTTGCGATGCAAGTGCTGGGAGGGAGGGGAAGCAGGACACGGCAGCATGCTTGCAGCAGAGACAGAGGTGAGCTGAAGCAGGGGGGCGGGGTGGGGCCACGGGGAGCTGCTGGTGGGTGCTGAGCACCCACCAATTTTTTTCCATGGGTGCTCCAGCCGTGGAGCACCCACGGAGTCAGCGCCGATGCAGGGAAGGATCTGGTGATGAGACAGGTGCTTCATCCTCGGGTGCACCTTCAAAATGTCTGTTTTGAGCCCGACGAAGGCTTAGTCGGGCCTTGGCCCCGTCCAGATGGGACGGAAAGGCTTAGGCCTGCCATTCCTACCCCTGTGCCTGTAGAATTCCTACCTCAGCCAAGGATATGGGCACTGTTGTGGCACTTGGGGCTTAAAGAGCTTTTGTTGGGTTGCTGGAGTGTGTGCATAGCCAAAGATTTCACTGTTGCCCTGGAGTCTTTGAGGCCTTGCAGTCTGGAGTCAGTCTACTCGGCAAACAGACCCACCCCATCAAAGGTCTTGCATGTGTAAGTGGGGAATGGTCCCACTATTGTGGGGAATTTTCCTGGCTTCTGCACTACCCCGGTGAAGTGGGCTAGCGAAAGGATCTGAGTCCTCATTCACACTTCCTTTACCCAGAGGCCACCCTACCCTTGAGTACTCCCCTTCCGCTCTCCTGTCTGGCAGAGTCCTCATAACCCCATCGAGGCTGGGCCCAGGATTCCTGGGGGGGCTTGACCCCCCAACCCTGCTGTGGTCACCTGGGACAGGGGCTAGGGTGTCCCCACTCTGGGGTGCTCTCTCTGCACTGGGCACTTCCCTGACATACTGATCATTACATACAATTTAAATCAGTGGTTCTCAAAGCCGGTCTGCCACTTGTTCAGGGAAAGCCCCTGGTAGACCGGGGCAGTTTGTTTACCTGCCATGTGTCCGCAGGTTCGGGCAATCATGTCTCCCACTGGCCGCGGTTCGCCGCTCCAGGCCAATGGGGGCTGCGGGAAGTGGTGCAGACCGAGTTATGTGCAGCAAACAGCGGCCAGTGGGAGCCGTAATTGGCTGAACCTGTGGATGTGGCAGGTAAACAAACCAGCCAAGCCCGCCAGGGGCTTTCCCTGAACAAGCAGCGGACAGGCTTTGAGAACCACTGATTTAAAGCAAATGCAAGTTATTTAATCAACAATTAATTTAAAAAAGAATAAGGAAAAATGGGAAAGGTTAAATGAAATACATCACCCCTCTCTGTGGCAGGGAACATCACAAACAGTGTCTCTGGAATGTTAGGGCAGTTCACAGTCTGTTCCTGGTAGGTCCCCAGCCTCCTTCTCAGGCCCTGGCTGTGCTGCAGGGATGCTGCGGGTTGGACACTCACTCTGGTGGTGGCCAAACGCCTCCGGGCTTTGGGTGGTGGGACCCTTCTTCCCAGCGTCAGCCCCCCATTGGGTTAAGATCCCCCTCCCAGTCTGGCCTGCAAGGATCCTTGGCTGGGGGTGTCTTTCTGCGCTGAGCCCTTTGCCCAGGATCCCTCCCTTGTCTGGCCCCAGTTGCTCACTGCACCGGCTCCAGGCTGCTCCAGCCCAAGCCCCAGCTCCACTGTTCTAGCTCCAGCTCCACTCGGCCTCTGCACTGATGCTGCTGCTCTGCCTCTAGCCCCCTGGGCTGCGTCTCTAGCCCCTCTGGCTCTGTGGCTGCAGCTCTGCTCCCAGCACAGGGTCTGCTCTCCCTCGGCTGTGTCTGGCTCGATGGCTGCGGCTCTGCTCTCAGCATAGGATCTGTCTCTCCCTGGGCTGTCTCTGGCTCTGCTCCCAACGCTGACCTGCCTCCTGGGCTGCTTTTCTGGCCCCTCTGGCTGGCACAGTTCTGCTCCCCTGCTCAGCTTGGGTCCCTGCTCTCTCCTTAGCTGGGCCCCACTCTGTCTGACCCAGGCAATTCCAGCTCACACATAGGACAGGACCGAACCTGGCCTCTTGACTCCCTGATTAGCCTGCCTGCCCTGTCAATCAGGCTCAGAGGCTGAGGCTGACCTGGAGCATTGTCCTCTCCCTATTCTTTTAGTGTTGGGAGCTAGCCAACCAAAACACCCCCACTGAATGTTAGTAAGGGGACCCCTTACACATGGCTTGCTGAACCTTGGGCGAGAGCCCCGAGGTCTGCAGCCATGAACTGCATCTCATAGCTATCCCTGAGGACAAAGTGTGCACTGCTGAGTCTGCAGCATCCAGTGAGGCCTGTGAAGAGGTCCGTGCCACTGCCTTGCTCTTAGAGGCAAATTCCTAAAGCTGTGTTTGTCAGGTTATTAGTATTATGATTTATTATGTTTGTATGGAACCCATTTTGTTATCTAAAATGGAGGACTTGGTCATGTGATCAGGAGGGCAGTTGGAGTGTTTTCCCGCCCTTTCCAATGGTCAGCAGTGGCCCAAGTAATAAACAAGTTCCAGTTTTAACTGATTTCCCGGGGATTCTATGGGGTTTCCCTACGGGGTTTCAAGCTATAGAAGAGCGGCGGTGACTTCAGTTCAGGGCTGCCCATCCAAGTGGCAGGTGCGTGCGGGTTTTGCTTTCACAGGTGATCGAAACTCCGGACAAGTGCCATCTCCTGCAGCAGTTAACATCCAGCGTTGTCATTCGCCTGTGAACACCCCACTGTCATCTCATGAGCCTGCCGCCGTGTCATCTGGAGCCAGTGAGAAGGACAAGTCATCGAGGGATCTCCTCAGAGCTCCTCTCCTGAGGCTCTGTATGAATCAATGGATCGAGGTCCTGAGCGACCATCAGAAGGGTGACATTGTATGTTTACTTGCCATTTGTACTTCATGGGGGTCTAGTTTGGATCTTGGCTTCAGGCCACAGATGTTCCGAGTTACTGGGCCTATAGAAAGAATAAGTTTCTGTTATTGTTTTATGCATTTTTCCCATTCCCATTTATGTACCTCAGTTTCCCCAAAATAAACACAATGTGTTTGGTTTATATACACCTGATTCCACTTGCCTCACTCCAGCAGAGGGAGGGGAAGGGAAGTTACATAAGGAGGACAAGCTTGGCTACCAACCAGGTGATAGACACTGGAGCTTGCAGTAAAGGACTGTGGATCTATATTTTTGTTGGGGGGTTCCCTGCAGCCTTTCCATATTTTATTCCTTGACCTGACATTGCCCTCGACAACTGCCCCAAACTTCTCCTGCTCCCTAAACTTCAGCATTGAGTTCCAGGAGTTAAAGATACCTGCTCAGGATTGCCAGTTGGTTGGCAGTCCTGAGTTACAAGCTCCCCATGGAGTAAACTTTGCATTTGAATAAATCCAGGCACTTGGCATCTGTAATTTTAGGTGCTGGGGCTTGCTGACCCTGCCTCTCCTCTCCCTCTCCTTTACTGCTGTGCCGACACTACCAAGGAGCAATGCTGTGGGTGCATGAACAGGTAGTCAGACTCCTTGGAGGGCACGAAGTACTTCCTCTCCACACCCTTAGTGGTGGGAGGGATGGAGGCTGGGGTCTGCCAAATGGTCTTTGCATTGGCTTCTATCATTTTGATGAGGGATAGTGTGACCCTGGATGCCAGGATGTCCACCATAGAGTCAGGGCCGGCTCTAACTTTTTTGCCACCCCAAGCGGAAAAAAAAGAGCGCTGCCCTGCCATAAACACTCCCCCCAAGAGCCGCATCGCCCAAGTCCCGGCCCCCCCGAGCACCACGCGGTGCCGCCCAAGTCCCCTCCCCCCTCGAGCACCGCGCCGCTGAAGCCCCCCGCCCCTCCGAGTGCCACGCCACGCTGCCCAGGTCCCTGCCCCCCGACCGCTGCCTGGTCGAAACAAAAACAAACAAACCGAAAAAACCCTCCAGCACCGCCCAGCTGAATAAAAATAAACAAACAAACCCCAAGCGCCACCCTGCCCCAAGGTGCCGCCCCAAGCACATGCTTGATCAGCTGGTGCCTGGAGCCGGCCCTGCACAGAGTCCTTCGGCTCTATCACCTCCTCAACCTGCAGGTTCATATTCCGGGCCACCCTGCGCAGGAGTTCCCGGTGGGCACGGCTATCTATAGGGGGCGGTCCTGAGCTGGAGGTGCCTGCCATTGCCTCGTCCGGGGAGGATGACGAGGACACTAGTGGAGAAACTGGATCCGCCAGACCCTCTTTGTCCTCGGGGACCTCCTACCCCACCTCAAGTGCCGTACCAGCCACTCCAGGGTTGGGCTCAGAAACTGTGGGGGGTTCCAGAGGAGGTGGTGTCACCACTGACTCCTCTGCGCCCCCAGTGGGTGGGGCGACTGGCTCCTGCCTCTGGCACCCTAGGCTCGGACGCCACTGAGCATGATGGCTTGGACTGGGCACTCTCGGCCTGGTGGTCAGATCAAAGGTCCATCCAGCCCAGTATCCTGTCTACCAGGTGCCCCAGAGGGAGTGAACCTAACAGGTAATGATCAAGTGATCTCTCTCCTGTCATCCACTTCCACCCTCTGACAAACAGAGGCTGGGGCACCATTCCTTACCCATCCTGGCTAATAGCCATTGATGAATTTATCTAGTTCTCTTTTTAACTAAACAACTGTAAAACACAAACAGTCCGAATCAGAAGCGAGGGCAACATGGAGCACTTTAAAAGCAAGACACCACAGTTCCAACCACCGTCACTGGCAATAAAAAGGAACTGGAGAGGCACCAGGTTGGCCGGGTCATATATTAAGTGCCATGGAGGTACCACTCCAGGGGACTCCACAGCGACCTCACCGGTGCTGCTAAAGGAAAAACTTTCTGACGGCTGTGCACACGGTGCGCACACACCTAATTGGAATTAATATCAGCAATCAATCATTCAAAGAAGAAGAATCGCTTCCCTCGATCTGCTGGCAATGCTCCTACTAATGCAGCCCAATATGCCTTTAGTCTTCTTGGGAACAAGGACACACTGCTGACTCATATCCAGCTTCTCTTCCACTGTAATCCCCAGGTCCTTTTCTGCAGAACTGCTGCCTAGTCATTCAGTCCCTAGTCCGTAGCAGTGCATGGGGTTCTTCTGTCCTAAGTGCAGGACTCTGCACTTGTCTTTGTTGGACCTCATCAGATTTCTTTTGGCTCAAGCCTCCAATTTCTCTCGGTCACTCTGTATCCTATCCCTACCCTCCAGCGTATCTACCTCTTCCCCCCAGTTTAGTGTCATCCGCAAACTTCTCGAGGGTTCAATCCATCCCATCATCCAGATCATTAATGAAGATGTTGAACAAAACCGGCCCCAGCACCGAACCCTGGGGCACTCTGCTTGATACCGGCTGCCAGCTAGACACTGAGCCATTGATCTCTATCCACTGAGCCCAACAATCTAGCCAGTTTTTTATTTCTTTAACTTGCTGGCAAGATTACTGTGGGAGACTGTATCAAAACCTTTGCTAAAGTCAGGATATATCACATCCACCACTTTCCCCATATCCACAAAGCCAGTTGTCTCATCATAGAAGGCAATCAGGTTGGTCAGGCATGACTTCCCCTTGGTGAATGACTCCATGTTGACTGTTCCTGATCAACAACCTCTCCTCCAAGTGCTTCAAAATGGAGAAGCTCCACTAGGTGGCGAAGCAAGACTGCCAGATGCCGGGGAATCAGGGAGGGACAGACTGAGGGTGGAAATGAGAGGCGCTACAGGATAACGGGGGGAGGGAAGGAGGCAGAAGCAGTGGCCCCATACAGGCAGGTTCCCACACTGGGAGCCTGCCTGTCTCGGGAGAGCAGCACTGGGGATTTCTCTGTGCAGCTGAGAAGCCAAGCGCCTGCAGCGAAAATTCAGCACACGGTATTGGAAACAGCCTGGCCTAATGGTTAGAGCACAAGCCCCAGGACTGAGTTCTAGTCTGGGCTCTGCACCTGACCCACTGCCAGCCTGGGGCAGGTCACGGCCCTGCTCTGTGCTTCAGTTTTCCCATTGAACTCCCGTGGAAGGGCCAGAAGATTTGCCCCTGCTGTGAAGCACTGTGAGAGCTGGAAATATCAACTAGGGAGGGTAACCGGCCGATGCAGGAGACCACAGTCCATTATCACGATGGACCCTGCTGGCCTGGGACCCTGGCTGGGGCTCGCTGGGTCAGAAGGACTGCGCCCAAGGACTGGCTCAGGGTTCCCGGCGTCACCCCCAGGCACTTTCCTTGGCGCCGGTGGGCGCTCACACCCTCCCGCCCCCAGCCCCACTCTGCCTCCGCCCCCTCCCTGCCCCTGTTGGACCCCTCCCCAAATCCCTGTCCTGGCCCTGCTTCTTCCCCGTGTGCGCCGCGTTCCTCCTCCTCCCCCCGCCCTCCCAGTGCTTGCCCCGTGAAACAGCTGTTTCACGGCACAAGTGCTGAGAGGGAGCGGGGAGAAGCAGGACAAGGTGGCACGCTTGGGGAGGAGACGGAGGCAGAGGTGAGCTGGGTCTGGAGGTGGGTCAGGGAGTTGCTGGTGGGTGCAGAGCACCCACCAATTTTTCCCTGTAGGTGCTTCAGCCCCGGAGCACTCACAGAGTCGGCGCCTATGACCCCAGGGACTGTGGAGTTCACAGGGCTTTACACCAGCCAGGATCTGGGCAGTTAACGAGAGCAGCCTGATTCCCCTGGCAGCTTAGGGTTTACCTCCGGTGCCAGGGCAAGCGATTTAGCTGCACACTGGCCACAGGAGACAGCTGGAGACAGGAAGGGAGCGAGTCCTGCTGCTCCCTGCGCCTTGCAATGCCCGAGCCCCACGGAGCCATGACTGCGGAGCAGAGTCTGCAGTGAGCGGTGTCTGGGGCAGGTTTGATGGGGGTGAGGGGACTCCTGGCCCCACCCCTCAATGAGCCAAGTCTCCCCACCCCCATCAGACCAGCCCTCCATTGCGTTGAGTCCCCCGCATCAGGCCTGCCCCTGCCATCCCCCATTGCACCGAGCCACTGCGCATGCCAGAGGATTGGGCCAAAAGAAATCTGATGAGGTTCAACAAGGACAAGTACAGAGTCCTGCACTTAGGACAGAAGAATCCCATGTCACTTGGAGACAGCGGGGCCGGGTTCTGATCTCTGTGACGCTGGTGTAAACCCAGAGCCAGAAATTACCCTGGCGTAACTGAGCAGAATTTGGCTAACTCAGTGTCCTAGCCCCCACCCCTGCTGATCAGGACGGGATCCTGCTCTCATTGAAATCAGGAGGAGCTAAGTCTGCACTGCCCCTGGCAGCATTGGTCCCTGAGCTGGTTGCCTGGTGCAGTGAGTCTATGGCAGAGGTGGGGAAAGAAGCCAGATCTCCTGACTTGTGGCTCAACCACAGGGCCATCCTGCCTTCGTCCACATTTCACTGTGGCCAGTGTTTGGTCTTGATTTAACAAAGGTAAAATGTCCCTCTTCTAATCTAGGTTGAACCCTTGGGGTTTCTCTTTCTGTTCCTTTCACTTCCTGGCTCTGCACTCCCTCCCCCCGTGGAGTTGTTTGAAAGAGAGGCCGAAGTTTCTCACTGACACTAATTAAAAATGTCGTGATCGCATTTCTTCCTGCGTTATCTACAAAAGCTCAATGTGGGGCTTAAACTGCCCCATCTCCCTTTGAAGTGTGCAGGAAACTCTGGGCAGCGTCAGAGCACAGAGGAGACAAAGTCCATTTTGGGGACTTGGGAGCAAAAGAAATAGCAGCAAAAGGAAACTGAAATAAGGATGTGCCTAGCTGGAGGTGGCTGTAACCATGTATGGCTGAGCTCTGCAGCACGCAGTTCATGCACTCCTGCCTTTACAGCTCAGGCTTACTGCTTCTTCTGTCTGAGGAGCCCAGTGTGTTTCCTGTCTGAGCAGGTGGGTGCAGCTCTGTGGCTGAGGGAAGCTCCGTAGCTCCTATTGTTTTAACCCCCTTGATCCCTTTTCTCTGCCAGCTGAGGTTTCTGGTACGTCGAGACATCATGATCAAGGCATCGATGAGCTCTGGGAAGGCGACTCTCTTCCACCAGGATCTGCAGAGTGGGGTCACCTATCGGGTCCCCGCACTGCTGTATATCCCCCCAGACACGCTCCTGGCATTCGCGGAGAAGCGCTCCTCTGCCAGGGACGAGGACACTGAGTACCTGGTGCTGAGACGAGGTTGGAAGACAGGGACTTCGGTCGAGGTAATTCCCTGTGCATTGTTTCTCTGAAGCCCCCCCTTGCTTGCTGCCCACTCTCCGCCTGAGGTGTCTCAGCATTAGCGCTTCTTGGGGTTGTGCCTCTCCCTGGATACCTGCACTCCAGGCTATTCACCCTTCAGTAGCTAATGATACTGGTGCAGGGCTGGCTCCTGTGCCGGGCAGAGTGCTTCGATGAGGGGCCGGGGGCCTTTTGAAGTCCAGAGGGAGCTGAGGCTGCTCAGCACCTTGCAGGATCGCACCCCTAAGGACTATGACGGGGGAGAACACCCGGCAACCCTACTGCCGACCTGGGCTGGGAGGCTCACTCCAAATGCAGTGTAGACGCCCAGGAGACGGAAGCCGGGCCGCGCCGGGGAACTGGCTGGGATTGCCACAGTCTCCCACAGAGCTAGCGACTGTGTGATTGGCATGTGTCTTGTCTCTAATTGCAGCCAGCTTGTGTCTGGCTGGAGCTACGTAGGGAGGAAAAGCAGAGCCAAGCCACTAAAGCAGAAGCCAGCGCAGCCCTCAGGGGAGCCGCTGCAGCCCAGCCCATGCTCCCTTACGGGAAGGCAGAACCAAGAGCCTAAAATGAGGCTCTTCAATCCCTGTTTTGGCAGCTGCTTAGTTTTCAGAAGTGATAAGGGCCCAACAGCGCCCCCTGGTCGTGGGGCAAAGTGTGAGCTTCGTGGCCCATCCAGCCCTGAGGTGGCCATATGGGATGGTCATCGTGATGTACTGCTCACTTACCCCTCTGACCTACCTGTTCTCGCCCCGTCTCCTGCTGCAGTGGGGACGCAGTGAGCCCTTGACGAGTGCAGTGTTACCGGGTCACCGCACGATGAGCCCCTGCCCGGTGTACGAGCAGAAGAGTCAGACTGTCTTCCTGTTCTTCATCTGCGTGAGGCAGCACGTCTCAGAGCAATGGCAGATCTGGACCGGGCAGAACGCCGCCCGGCTGTGCTACGTCTGGAGTGGAGACGCCGGCCGGACCTGGAGCTCGTTAACAGACTTGACGATGCAGGTGATTGGCGAAGACTTGAAAGACTGGGCCACATTTTCAGTGGGGCCAGGGCACGGGGTGCAGCTCAGCTCCGGGCGACTGGTGATCCCGGCTTATACCTACCACATTACAGCTCGCTGCTGCCGCCTGTCGCTGCCCTGGGGGACCCAACCCCGGTCTTTGGTCTTTTATAGTGATGACGGCGGGCAGCACTGGCTCAAGGGTAAGCTGATTGAGGGCATGAAGACAGGAGAGTGCCAGGTGGCTGAGGTGGCGTGCCAGGCCTGCGACCCCGTGCTGTACTGCAACGCCCGCACCCCCTGCCGGTGCCGGGCAGCAGCGTTCAGCACAGACCAGGGGCTCACATTTGAGAGCCCCTCCTCATGCAAGAAGCTGTGTGAGCCGCCTCACGGCTGCCAGGGCAGTGTGGTGAGCTTCACACCAACAACAGGGCTTCTGGAGGTGGATGACACAGAAGAGCCAGATGCCCCGGCCCACCAGACGACCTGCCTGTTGAACGGTGAGAACACCCCCGCCACCATCCGCAGAAGCACCGTGTCGTGGCTACTTTACTCCCACCCAATGGATAAATGCAAGCGGGTCAATCTGGGCATCTACCTCAACCGCTCCCCATTGAACGAGGCCAAGTGGGAGCACCCCTGGCTCCTGTACAAAGGGCCGTGTGGTTACTCAGACCTGGCCCTGTTACAGGAGGTGTCAGCACCGCTCTTGTTTGGCTGCCTGTTTGAGTGCGGGGTGAATCATGCGTGTGAGGAGATCGCCTTCCAGCTCTTCTGCTTTGAGGATCTCCAAAGCTCCTTGGAGAAGCCTGAATCAAAGCAAAAATCTGACTAGCAGTGTCCTCTGGAGGAGTAAGTGAGGCGCACCCCCCCACCCAAAGATCCCCACCCCCTTGAGGCCTGGGCTTCCGAAAACAGTCTCTTCTTTTGGGTGTCTCTGGTTCAGGGTCCGGGACTTCCTAGAGCATGGGTGGGCAAACTACAGCCCGAGGAATGAGTGTAATAATTCTGTGGAGTCGTGACAACTGTTTTGTCAGGGTGGAGGTGCCATGGCCCTGTGCTAAAATTCTTATGTCCTTCCAATCGAAATGCTTAATGTCCACCACTGCCCCCAGGTGGTTAGAATCACATCAACTCATAGGCACAGGAACTAGGAATCTGGGGGGTGCTGCAGCAACCCCAGGTTTTACGTGTGCCCAGGATCCCAGCTGCCAGCCCCGTGCCTTGTGGCTCTGCTCCCAGCCCCACATACGGGGTCCTCTCCTGGCCCTGAGCCTGGGACTCTGCCCCCACCCCCACCTGTGGCCCCAGCCTCGGCCTCCTTACCTTTGTCCATGTCCCCCCTCCCAGAGCCATGGCCCTGCTCCCAGCCTCACCTCTAGGGGGCGGAGGGGGAGCAGACATGGGTAAGGGGGGTGCAGTATCCCCACTAAAAAAATGATACTGGAATCCATCTTAAACCTGATGCCTTTTCATTTAGAAGGGGGGTGGGAATCTAGAGAAAGACAAAGGATTCTCACCTTGTACCAAAGATATAAAAGGGGTGGAACAGAACAAAGGGAGCTTCCAGTCATGAGAACATCTGGCTTTCCATCTAAAATGTCTGCTGGAACTGACAAGGACTGTACCAGGGGAAGGGACTGGGTCCAGACTAGAAAGGAGTCTAGTCTGTGAAAGAAGCTTATTGGAACATTTCTGAGGGTGAGATTTACTTGTAATCAGTTTCTTAATGTGTTAGGTTTAGACTTGCGTGTTTTGTTTTATTTTGCTTGGTAACTTACTTTGTTCTGTCTGTTATTACTTGGAACCACTTAAATCCTATTTCTTATACTTAATAAAATCACTTTTGTTTATTAGTAAACACAGAGTAAGTGATTAATACCTGGGGGAGCAAACAGCTGTGCATCTCTCTCTATCAGTGTTATAGAGGGTGGACAATTTGTGAGTTTACCCTGCATAAGCTTTATACAGAGTAAAACAGATTTATTTGTGGTCTGGATCCCATTGGGAACTGGGTGTCTGGGTGCTGGAGATAGGTGACCTGCTGAGCAGTTTTTGGTTAAAGCCTGGCTTTGGTGGTGTGGACCATACATGCAGCAGGCTAGCGTGTCTGGCTCAACAAGGCAGGGTTCTGGAGTCCCAAGATGGCAGGAAAAACAGGCTCAAAGGTAATTCCAGTATGTCAGGTGACAGTCCCAAGGGGGTCTCTGTGACCAAACCCATCACAGCAGGACTCTGCACTTGTCCTTGTTGAACCTCATCCAATTTATTTTGCCCCAATCCTCCAATTTGTCTAGGTCTCTCTGGATCCTATCTCTATCCTCGGGCGTATCTACGTCTCCCCCAGCTTAATGTCATCCCTGAACTTGCTGAGGGTGCAATCCATCCCATCATCCAGATCATTAATGAAGATGCTGAAGAAAACTGACCCAGGGGCATTCCACTTGATACCAGCTGCCAACTAGACATAGAGCTGGTGATCACTACCCGTTGAGTCCAACGATACAACCAACTTTCTATCTACCTTATAGTCCATTCATCCAGTTCATGCTTCTTTAACTTGCTGGCAAGAATACTGTGGGAGACGGTATCAAAAGCTTTGCTAAAGTCAAGATATATCACATCCACCGCTTTCCCAATATCCACAGAGCCAGTTATCTCATCATAGAAGGCAGTCAGATTGGTCAGGCATGAATTGCCCTTGGTGAATCCATGTTGACTGTTCCCTATCACCTTCCTCTTCTCCAAGTGCTTCAAAATGGAGAAGCTCCACTAGGTGGCGAAGCAAGACTGCCAGATGCAGGGAATCAGGAAGGGACTGACAGGGGTGGAAATGAGAGGTGCTACAGGATAACAAGGCTAACCTACCGGTCTGGGGGAGAGCAGCGCTGGGGCTTTCTCTGTGCAGCTGAGAGGCCAAGCGCCTGCAGCGAAAATTCAGCACAGGGTATTGGAAACAGCCTGGCCTAATGGTTAGAGCATAAGCCCCCGAACTGAGTTCTAGTCCGGGCTCTACCCCTGACTCATTGCCAGACCTAGGCCAGGTCACGGCCCTGCTCCGAGCTCCAGTTTTCCCATCGATCTCCCGGGGAAGGGCCAGGAGATTTGCCCCTGCTGTGAAGCACTGTGAGAGCTGGAAATATCGACTAGGGAGGGTAACCGGCCGATGCAGGAGGCCACAGTCCATGATCACAATGGTCCCTGCTGGCCTGGGACCCTGGCTGGGGCTCGCTGCGCAGAAGGACTGAGCCCGAGGGCTGGTCCGGGGTCACCCCAGGGACTGCGGGGTTCACGGGCCTTTACCCCAGCCAGGATCTGGGCAGTTAGCGAGAGCAGCCCCGTTCCGCCGTCGACTTAGGATTTACCTCCGGTGCCGGGGGAAGCGATTCAGCTGCACACCGGCCGGGGAGAGGCAGGGAGCGGGTCCTGCTGCTCGCGGTGCCCGAGCCCCGCGGAGTCGAGTCGGCGCCGGGGGCAAGTCTGATAGGGACGGGGGGACTCGGTGCAGTGGGAGGTGGGGGGCAGGTCTGATGGCGGTGGGGGGGATTCGGTTCAGTGGGGGTTGGCGGGGGGGCAGGTCTGATGGCGGTGGGGGGGATTCGGTTCAGTGGGGGTTGGCGGGGGGGCAGGTCGGATGGGGACGGGGAGATTCCATGCAGTGGGGGTTGGCAGGGGGGGCAGGTCTGATGGCGGTGGGGGGGATTCGGTGCAGGGGGGGTTGGTGGGGGGGAAGGCGGATGGGGACGGGGGGATTCCGTGCAGTGGGGGTTGGTGGGGGGGCAGGTCGGATGGGGACGGGGGGATTCCGTGCAGTGGGGGTTGGTGGGGGGGCAGGTCGGATGGGGACGGGGGGATTCCATGCAGTGGGGGTTGGCAGGGGGGGCAGGTCTGATGGCGGTGGGGGGGATTCGGTTCAGTGGGGGTTGGCGGGGGGGCAGGTCTGATGGCGGTGGGGGGGATTCGGTTCAGTGGGGGTTGGCGGGGGGGCAGGTCGGATGGGGACGGGGAGATTCCATGCAGTGGGGGTTGGCAGGGGGGGCAGGTCTGATGGCGGTGGGGGGGATTCGGTGCAGTGGGGGTTGGTGGGGGGGAAGGCGGATGGGGACGGGGGGATTCCGTGCAGTGGGGGTTGGTGGGGGGGCAGGTCGGATGGGGACGGGGGGATTCCGTGCAGTGGGGGTTGGTGGGGGGGCAGGTCGGATGGGGACGGGGGGATTCCATGCAGTGGGGGTTGGCAGGGGGGGCAGGTCTGATGGCGGTGGGGGGGATTCGGTTCAGTGGGGGTTGGCGGGGGGGCAGGTCTGATGGCGGTGGGGGGGATTCGGTTCAGTGGGGGTTGGCGGGGGGGCAGGTCGGATGGGGACGGGGAGATTCCATGCAGTGGGGGTTGGCAGGGGGGGCAGGTCTGATGGCGGTGGGGGGGATTCGGTGCAGTGGGGGTTGGTGGGGGGGAAGGCGGATGGGGACGGGGGGATTCCGTGCAGTGGGGGTTGGTGGGGGGGGCAGGTCGGATGGGGACGGGGGGATTCCATGCAGTGGGGGTTGGCAGGGGGGGCAGGTCTGATGGCGGTGGGGGGGATTCGGTGCAGTGGGGGTTGGTGGGGGGGGCAGGCGGATGGGGACGGGGGGATTCCGTGCAGTGGGGTTGGCAGGGGGGCAGGTCTGATGGCGGTGGGGGGGATTCGGTTCAGTGGGGGTTGGCGGGGGGGCAGGTCGGATGGGGACGGGGGGGATTCGGTGCAGTGGGGGTTGGTGGGGGGCAGGTCGGATGGGGACGGGGGGATTCCGTGCAGTGGGGTTGGCAGGGGGGCAGGTCTGATGGCGGTGGGGGGGATTCGGTGCGGTGAGGGTTGGCGGGGGGGCAGATCTGTTGAGGGACTCGCCATGCCAGGGGGCGGCGCGGAGGCCGCTTTGGGGGTGGGGCGCTGTAGCGCGTTTGCGTGGAGGAGGGGCGGACCGGTGTGGTGAGGTCGGCTCGGCTCGGCTCGGCTCACTAGGGCTTGAATCCCTGCCAGGCTTAGAGCTTCTCCTTTCACTTCTCTTGCTGTTTCTAGGCTCCCTGGCCTAGTTTGCCCCGTTCCCGCTGGAAGAGCAGAAAGCCGGGCCAGGAGGGAGAGGCCAGAGCCGGTCTGCGCTGGAGACAGAGCTGCGGGATCCCCTCCGGCAGGGCAGGCACCGGCTGACGGTAAATTGCTGCCCTGGGCTGGGAAAGTCTGGGCTTGGAGGAAGCCCCTGTTTGTCCCTTGGAGACAGAGGGGACCGGGTTCTGATCTCTGTGACGCTGGTGTAAACCCAGAGCCAGAAATTACTCTGGCGTAACTGAGCAGAATTTGGCCCTAACTCAGTGTCCTAGCCCCCACCCCTGCTGATCAGGACTGGATCCTGCTCTCATTGAAATCAGGAGGAGCTAAGTCTGCACTGCCCCTGGCAGCATTGGTCCCTGAGCTGGTTGCCTGGTGCAGTGAGTCTATGGCAGAGATGGGGAAAGAAGGAGCCCAGTGTGTTTCCTGTCTGAGCAGGTGGGTGCAGCTCTGTGGCTGAGGGAAGCGCCGTAGCTCCTATTGTTTTAATCCTCTTGATCCATTTTCTCTGCCAGCTGAGGTTTCTGGTACGTCGAGACATCATGATCAAGGCTTCGATGAGTTCTGGGAAGGCGACTCTCTTCCACCAGGATCTGCAGAGTGGGGTCACCTACCGGATCCCCGCACTGCTGTATATCCCCCCAGACACGCTCCTGGCATTCGCGGAGAAGCGCTCCTCTGCCAGGGACGAGGACGCTGAGTACCTGGTGCTGAGACGAGGTCGGAAGACAGAGACTTCAGTTGAGGTAATTCCCTGTGCATTGTTTCCCTGCAGAGCCCCTTGCTTGCTGCCCGTTCTCTGCCCAAGGTGTCCTAGCATTAGCACTTCCCAGGGTTCTGCCTCTCCCTGGATACCTGCACTCCAGGCTATTCACCCCCCAGTAGCTAATGATACTGGTGCAGGGCTGGCTCCTGCGTGGGGTAGAGCGCTCCGATGAGGGGCCGGGGGCCTTTACCTGCCTTTTGAAGTACAGAGGGAGTTGAGGCTGCTCAGCATCTTGCAGGATCGCACCCCTAAGGAATATGACAGGGGAGGGCTCCATCCACAAGCCCCCATCAACTCTCCTCCCCTGCCCATAGCAATCTGTTAACTCCCTTTAGGGAATCCCCTGCCTCATCTTTGCCCCTGTGTCTAGCTCACAAGCTTTCTGGGGAAGAGACTTTTCACATCTGGATATGTCTTGCACAGGGCTCTGCGCATCATCAGCTCTTAATGATAGACCGGGGGGGCTCCTGGGTCCATTTTATTCCTGGAAGTCCCAGTGGCTACAAGAGCCTTTTTTCTCTCCTCCTCCATTTGGCTAGATGATTATTAATGATTTATTAAGCACCAACCACATGTGCCCACCCATTGGTGCTGGACCACCACCCCCACACCAACAATCGGTCTGTCTCTGCTAAGGACCCCACTATGTCTTGGGCTGGGGCAGGGCATTCTAGGTGGAGGATCCTCACCTAGGCGCTTCGTTCCCATCCCAGCTGATCTCTCGAATGCTGAAAGCTGTTCCCTCCCAGGGCAGGGTGCGAGCCT
This sequence comes from Gopherus evgoodei, assembly GCF_007399415.2. Lineage (NCBI taxonomy): Eukaryota > Metazoa > Chordata > Testudines > Testudinidae > Gopherus > Gopherus evgoodei. The sequence continues at coordinate 6,163,604 of NC_044322.1, forward strand.
TCTTTATTCCCGCCAGCTTTTGCCTGAGTAGAGCAGTGAATTCAGAGTCTGATTCAAACCTCCATGAAAACAGGCCCTGATCTCATTGCCGAGGCGCTTCTCCTGAGTGAGAAATGTTGCTGTTCTGAAGATAGGTGTGTAGACAGCACTTGGAAGTTGCAGCTCAGACTGAAGTCAACCCCAGCCCTCACCCCCTAAACTTCAGAGTCCGAGCTCCAGCCCCAGCCACAACTTCAGAGCGCTATCTACACCGCTCGCGTGAGCCCGGCTACCCCGCTAGGGTTGCCAACTTTCTAATCCAACGTTTCTCTAATGCGGTCACAACAGCCTCCTGGGTGGCGATGGGGGGCGGCGGGGGGAGAATGGCAAACCATTGTACCCTCCCACTCCCTCCTTGTTGCTCCTGGATGTGCCACACTGTACTGCCTCTGCAGAGAGGTGAGCACAACCCTGCAGGAGCAAGGTGAGTTCTTGACCCACATTGTGGGGAGGGGGGTTGGGCAGCAGGCTCCAGCAGTGGGACCCCAGGAACCTGGCTCCAACCATGGGGCAGCAGGTACTGACTCCCTCGCTCTGGCCACGTGGCCCTGGCTTCCAGCTGCGGGGTGTCAGCCTCCGGCCTCTGGTTCCAGCTGCGTGCCAGCAGGCGCTGGCCTCCAGCCCCAGTCTCAGAGCAGTGGGCTCCAACTGCAGGGCTTTGGGCGCCAACCCCTGGCTCTGGCCACTGGGCAGCAGATGCTGATCCCCGATTCCCACTGAAGGGCTTCAGTCAGCCTCTGGCCCCCAGTTCCACCGTGCGGTGTTGGGTATCGGCCCTGGGCTCCAGCCACGCAGCCCCAGCCCCTGGTGCAGATCCCCTGCCCCAGCTGCACGGCAACAGGTGCCAACCCACAGCTCTGTTCCCGGGCTCCTGCCACGTGGTGGCGGGAGCTGGCCCCAGATGCCAACCCCTGGCCACGCAACAGCAAACGCTGGCTCCAGCCATGCAGCGGCAGGCGCTGACTCCTGGCTCCAGCCACACACCCCTGGGCTCTGGCACCCAGCTCTGAACTCTGGCTGTGCGGCGGCAGACCCTGGCCCTGGGCGTTGACCCACAGGTCTGGCTGCACAGCAGTGGACTCTGATCCCTGGCTTCAGCCGCACGGTTCCTATCCCCAGCTCCAAGTTCTGGCTGCGGGCGCTGAGCCCCGGCCCTGGCCACATGACAGCAGACACCAGGCCTTGGTCTGGACCACGTGACCGTGGGGATCATCACTCATCCCCATTGCCTTTGGCCTCTACTGCCTCCTATGGCCCCGTATCCCCCCATTGCCTTTGGCCCCCACTGCCTCCCCCGTCTCCACATCCATCCCACTATCACCTCTGGCCTCTGCTGCTTCCCCTTTGCCCCCGCATCCAGGGCTTAATGGGTCCTGGGGCTTGCTGAGAAAAGTGATGTTAACAAACACGCAAGTATCACTTTTCACAGCAGACTTACTAGCTATCCCTGAAAAGTGATACTTGAATGTTTGTTAATATCACTTATCACTTTTCATAGCCTCCCAGGCAGCTAAAGTGTGCTGTGATATTAACAAATATACAAATAGCACTTTTCACAGCAAGCCCCAGGACCCATTAAGTCCTGGATAGCGGGGAGGGGAGCATTATTTTCTGTACTGAGTCTGCCAAAAAACCCTACAAATATAAATTACAATGCCTTGGAGGTGAATCTGTGCATTTTTTATTGTTTTCCTAGAGTTAATTAAGTATTTTAGGAAAAAATGTCAGTGCAGCCACCAGTGAGAGGTGGTGGCTGGACTCTGAGGCCACCAAAAAATGTGTTGTGAGAACCCCTGTTCTAATTAGGATCACCAGATGACAAGGACAAAATATCGGGACATATGGGGGGCAGGGCCAAAGGAAAAAAAACAAGCCGGAGTGCTGCTGAAGCAGAAAAAAAAGGTGGGGGAGGCTTTCCAGTGTACTCCTCCAGCCCCTAGCCAAAATATCAGGACAAATGGCGTCCCGACCGTACAACCATTGGGACCTGGGGCAATCAACTGAATATGGGACAGTCCCGATTTTATCGGGACGTCTGGTCACCCTAGTTCTAATTACACAAAACCGAACACCGCTTCACCAAGGCCCCACCCCTTCTCCGAGGCCCTGCCCCCACTCGCTCCATCCCCCGTCCTTCCATCACTCACTGTCCTTGACCCTCACTCACTTTCACCGGGCTGGGGCAGAGGGTTGGGGTGGGGGCTGTGGGGTGGGGCTGGGGATGAGGGGTTTGGGGTGGAGGAGGGGGCTCAGGGCAGGGTGTTGGGGGGTGCGGGCTCCAGGAGAGTGTTTGGGTGTGGAAGGGGACTCCGGGCTGGGGCAGGGGGTTGGGATGCCGGGTCCCAGTGGCGCTTCCAGGAGGCACACGGAGCTAGGGCAAGCAGGGAGCCTACCTTAGTTCTGGGCCCCTGCTGCGCCACTATCTGGATTTTTAATGGCCCAGTTGGCACTGCTGAATGGAGCCACTAGGGTCACTTTTCGACCAGGCATTCCAGTCGAAAACCGGACTTCTGGGAACCCTACTGCCAACCTGGCTGGGAGGCTCACTCCAAATGCAGTGTAGACATCCAGGAGAGCAGCTCAGGAGATGAAGGCTGGGCTGGGCCGGGGAACTGGCTGGGATTGCCACAGTCCCTTTCCCACGGAGCTAGTGACTGCGTGATTGGTACGTGTCTTGTCTCCAATTGCAGACAGCTTGTGTCTGGCTGGAGCCATGTAGGGAGAAAAAGCAGAGCCAAGCCACTAAAGCAGAAGCCAGCGCAGCCCTCAGGGGAGCCGCTGCAGCCCAGCCCGTGCTCCGTTAGGGGAAGGCAGAACCAAGAGCCTAAAATGAGGCTCTTCGATCCGTTTTGGCAGCTGCTTGGTTTTCAGAAGTGCTGAGGGCCCAACAGCGCCCCCTGGTGGTGGGGCAAAGTGTGAGCTCCGTGGCCCATCCAGTCCTGAGTCAGCAGTGCTGGATGGTCATCATGATGTACTGAGGAGTGGGCCCCACTCACTTACCCCTCTGACCTACCTGTTCTCGCCCCCTGTCTCCTGCTGCAGTGGGGGCCCAGGGAGCCCTTGACGAGCGCAGTGTTACCGGGTCACCGCACGATGAGCCCCTGCCCGGTGTACGAGCGGAAGAGTCAGACTGTCTTCCTGTTCTTCATCTGCGTGAGGCAGCACGTCTCAGAGCAGTGGCAGATCCGCACCGGGAAGAACGCCGCCCGGCTGTGCTACGTCTGGAGTGGAGACGCCGGCCGGACCTGGAGCTCGTTAACAGACTTGACTGAGCAGGTGATTGGGGAAGACTTGAAAGACTGGGCCACGTTTGCAGTGGGACCAGGGCACGGTGTACAGCTCCGCTCTGGGCGACTGGTGATCCCGGCTTATACCTACCACATTACAGCTCGCTGCTGCCACCTGCCGCTGCCCTGGGGGACCCAACCCCGGTCCTTGGTCTTTTATAGTGATGACGGCGGGCAGCACTGGCACAAGGGTGAGCTGATTGAGGGCATGAAGACAGTGGAGTGCCAGGTGGCTGAGGTGGCGTGCCAGGCCTGCGACCCCGTGCTGTACTGCAACGCCCGCACCCCCTGCCGGTGCCGGGCAGCAGCATTCAGCACAGACCAGGGGCTCACATTTGAGAGTCCCTCCTCATGCAAGAAGCTGTGTGAGCCGCCTCACGGCTGCCAGGGCAGTGTGGTGAGCTTCACACCAACAACAGGGCTTCTGGAGGCAGATGGCGCGGAAGGGCCAGACGCTTCAGCCTCCAAGATGACCTGCCTGTTGAACGGTGAGAACGCCCCCTCCACCATCCAAAGAACCACCGTGTCGTGGCTGCTTTATTCCCACCCAACAAGTAAACGCAAGCGGGTCAATCTGGGCATCTACCTCAACCGCTCCCCATTGAACGAGGCCAAGTGGGAGCACCCCTGGCTCCTGTACCAAGGGCCGTGTGGTTACTCGGACCTGGCTGTGTGCCAGGAGGCATCAGCGCCACTCTTGTTTGGCTGCCTGTTTGAGTGCGGGGTGAATCACGCGTGCGAGGAGATCGCCTTCCAGTTCTTCTGCTTTGAAGGATCTCCAAAGCTAAAATCTGGATAGCAGTGTCCTCCAGCGAAGTAAGCTCCCCCCTCCCGCACTCGGAGATTCTCACCCCACGAGGCCTGGGCTTCCAAAATCAGCCTCTTCTTTCGGGTGTCTCTGGTTCAGGGTCCAGGACTTCTAGGGGTCACTCCATCTGAGATTGAGAACTTGGCCACAGCCCAGGCAGCTGTGCCAGCCTCTCCATGGCCGTCCTACTGAGGCACCACCACCCTGAGCCAGGTGCACCACTGCCAGGGGCCAAAACGCCTGCTGGTTAAATCAGCTCCACAGGTTACACCAACTGAGGATGTGGCCCAGAGTGAGGACTGCTCAGTCCATACTCCACAGACCTGTCAATCCTTGGTCCCTCTGCTGAGACTGCCAGGGGAGGTGGCACATTCAGCTAGTGCTAATGTGGGCATTTGCCCTGGTTTTTGCAGTGCTGCTGTTGTAGCCGTGTTGGTCCCGGGATAGGAGAGAGACAAGGGAGGGGAGAGAGACACACCGAGCTCTTCGCCAGGTCTGGGCAGGCTCCTCCCAGCGTCACAGCTCAATGCCAGGTGGACAGATTGTGAAACGTGAGGGATTAACACATGTTGCAAGAAGCCATTCAAAACGAAGTGGGCAGCTGACACCTTTGCAGCCATAGGACTGAGGAGAGTTGGTGGGTTACAGAGCGTTTTCATGAGACACAAAACCGGGGTCTCTGTTGACTTAAGCTGGACCCCCAAAATCACAGACTCTAAGGGACGCTGGTTTTATGTCTCCTGACACCGATCTGTAACCCACGAACTCTCCTTTGGAGAAGGAGAGCTCTGTGGAGCTCAAAAGCTTGTCACTTTCACCAACAGAAGCTGGTCCAATAAAAGATGTGCCCTGTCATAAACAGATAGTTAAGGGTTAATGTCTCTTTTACCTGTAAAGGGTTAACAAACAGGGAAACAAACAACTGAGCAGGGGACCAATCAGGAGACAAGATACTTTCCAATCTCGGTGGAGGGAAGCTTTTGTTTGTTTGTTTTTGGGTTTTGCTTTGTTCTCTCTGGGCTCTGAGAGTGACCACACGTACCTACAGGCTCTCTAACCTTCTATTCCAATTTTGTAAGTACAAAAGGTAAAAAGGCGGTATAGTCTTTTTATTTGTTTTCCTTTATATGCAACCGTGTAGTTTGCTGGAAGTATTTTAAATTGTATTTTGCTGGGGGGAGGCTTCTTTCTAGTTTCTATAAGCTGACAGACCCTGTAACTTTTTACCATCTAAATTGCAGAGATAAACTTTTACTTTTTTTTTCTTTCTTTTTATTAAAAGCTTTGCTTTAAGACCTATCTGACTTTTTTCTCCTAGTTAAGGCTCAAAGGAACTGAATCTGTGTACACCAGGGAATTGGTGGGGAGAAGGGAAAGAGAGCAGGAGGAAGAAAGGAGAAGGGGGAATCCCTTTGTTTAGATTAATGGAGCTTGAATCTCTATATCTCTCCAGGAGCCCAGGGAGGGAACACCTGGAAGAAAGGAGGGGGAAGGGGAATGGTTTATTCCCCTTTGTTGCTGACACTCAAGGAATTTGGGTCTTGGGGTCCCCAGGGAAGGTTTTTTGGAGGCACCAGAGTGCCCCAAAACACTATATATTTTTGGGTGGTGGCAGTTTAACAAATCTAAGCTGGTTATTAAGCTTAGGAGAATCCATGCTAGTACCCATATTTTGGACGCTAAGGTTCAGAATTGGGAATTATACTATGACATGCCCTCACCGACCTTGTCTCTCTCTCATACAGGCCCATCCATTAAGAATTATGCAGACACAAAGAGAACTTACTCTGGGTGCGGGCAGGGTGGGTTGGGGATCTGCTGTGAAAGTTATGCTGCTGAGGGTGCTGTCCTAAGGTCCCTGTGAGCTGCGTGGCCGTGGTGCAGTCTATTGAGTGCCACACAGGCGCTGAGGGAACCTGCCACAGCTGGGGAAGGGCCACTCCTCCCCCAGCCCCAACACAGCCCTGGATCTGCTGCGGCCGGGGGAAGAGCACCCAGCCCAAACCCAGCCCCAGCCTGGACTGCCACAGCCTTGCCGCAGCCAAGGGAGGGGTGCTGCTCCCCCAGCCTGAACTCAGTCCAGACTTGCAGCTGCGGGGAGAAGCGCTTCTCCCCCTCCAGCTCAGGTGCTGCTGTGAGAAGAGAGGGCTGGGGGGAGTCCTCTCTCCCCGCCGTAGCCCTGGGGCAGCCTGCAGCCCAAACACCTCATCCTTGGCCCCACCCCCGAAGCCCCCCCCCCAGCTGGAGCCTTCATCCCCCTCTCTCCTGCACCCTGACCCTCTGCCCCAGCCCTGAGCCCCCTTCTACACTCCGAACCCCTCAGCCCCACGTCCACCACATGAATTTTGTTATGTGCACCAATATGGAGGTGATTTGCCTCCATGTTGGTGCACATAAGAAAATTCATTCTGCACATGGGTGGGAAATGTTAGAGGGAACACTGGTGCTGTCATATTAAAGGTGATACTAAGGACATGACCACGCATGGTCACTGAAGATCCCGTGTTTGCAGGAGTAGTAGCTTAGCATCTTGGCCATTTCTCAGTTCAGGGAACCATCCAAGCAGCTTCCTTAAAGCATTCTTTGCAGTGTCAGCTGGAGAAGTTGTTCAAATATTTCCTCTCCTTGGGCGAGTCCCGGTGTAGCTGGTGTGTGGGCGAGTGAGCTGTCTTCATTCGCTCTGTAAGCTGCTCCAGGAGTATACACATCCCTCCCTTCATAAATCAGCACCACAGCGTCGCTTCTGCCCGGGGAGCAAGCAGGCACCAGCTTGGAGGCAGACGCCGATGCTACTCCACATCATGTCTGTGCATGTCACCCGCAAGCCATGCAGCATCTCTGCTATATTAGTGATGTACTAGAGGCCCCAGGTTAACCTGTGGCTCTCCCTCTTGAAAATAGTTCTAGAAAGCCCTGTGGTGTAGTGTCTGAGGTGCTGGATTGAGACTTGGGATATCTGGGTTCTGCTCCTGGCTCTGCTACTGAACTTCTGGGTGACCTTGGGCAAATCACTTTGCTTCTCTGTGCCTCAGTTTCCCCTTCCATTCTTTGTCATGTCTGTTTAAACTGTCAGCTCCTTGGAGCACAGCCTGGCTCTTACCATGTGTCTGTACAACAAATGGGGCTCTGATCTCAGGGCCTCTTGGTGCTACTGGAAAATCAGTAAGTAATAGTATTATACAATATATAATATTATAAAAGTAATATATTTATAGGCAGTCACCTTATTTCTCCTCCCCCCCCCTTTTGTCGGCACTTAGCCAAGCAGTACATATTTAGCCCTTACAGAGGCAGAACCTGCAAACACTTATCCACTTGCTTAACTCTACTTGCATGAGTAAGTGCCATTGACTTCAATGGGGCTCCTCACACAAGTAAAGCTACCTGCATTTCTAGGATCTAGCCCCAAATCTTTCTTGGCGAGCTAGCAGGCCTGATTCTGATCTCTCTTGCTCTAGTGTAAATGACAGAGTTGCTTAGAAGTTGATGGAAATCCCAGGTGTGAGCGAGATGAAAACCAGGCCAATTATTTTGAAATCAGTCCCTCCAGGATCTTTGCCGCTCTGTGAAAATCCCTTTAGATGCACTTTACGATGAATTGACTTTTGTTTCTTACTTTTATATTGGTTCTCTGTTTGTAGCCACTTGACACCAGTTCTGTAATGGCACTGATTGCTCACTGCATTGGCCGGGTCCAGGGCCGGTGCAACCATTTAGGCGGACTAGGCGGTTGCCTAGGGTGCTGAGATTTGAGGGCACCAAAAAGCGCCCCCCAATTTTTTTTTAAATGGTTGAGCAGCTGCTGCTGCTGGGATAGAGAGGGAGTCTGAGCTGCCGGAGGCAGCCAGCAGCCTAGGGTGTCCCCCGGGTCAGGGCGCCTCCGCCGCAGCCCGCAGTCCAGGGTGTTCCCCGGGTCAGGGCACCTCCGCGGCAGCCGGCAGCCCAGGGTGTCCCCTGGGTCAGGGCGCCTCCACGGCAGCCGGCAGCCCAGGGTGTCCCCCGGGTCAGGGCGCCTCCGCGGCAGCCTGCAGCCCAGGGTGTCCCCCGGGTCAGGGCGCCTCCGCGACAGCCGGCAGCCCAGGGTGCCCCTGGGTCAGGGCGCCTCCGCGACAGCCGGCAGCCCAGGGTGCCCCTGGGTCAGGGCGCTGCCCCTGCAGCCCAGGGTGTCCCCTGGGTCAGTGCGCCACCCCGGCAGCCCAGGGGCGGGGGTTCCCTGGCCCAGGGATACCCTGGGCTGCCGGCTGCCGCGGAGGCGCACTGACCCTGGGTCAGGGCCCCGCTGCGGCAGCCAGCAGTCCAGGGTGTCCGGAGGGGGCAGCAGGCAGCTCCCGTGGAGCTGCCACAGTCGTGCCTGTAGACGGTCGGTTGCTCGCGCGGCTCCGGTGGACCTCCCACAGACACGACTGCGGCAGCTCCACCGGAGCCGCAGGACCAGCGCACGGGACGGCGAAATTGCTGTCCGCCTAGGGCGCTCAAAACTCTAGTGCCGGTCCTGGCCGGTCCCTTGCCATGAAACAGCTTCAACAGGAGAGTGACTACAGAATTTAAAGGGCTAGATTCACTTATTCCCCACTGGCCGATTTGCATGTCTCCGGCAGCCCAAAACAGCTGGAGAATGTCAGTGAATCTGGCCCCAGAGTCTGCTTGACCCAGATGCCTGGTTAAATCAGTAATGGGCAGGTGCTGGCTCAATGGCTGAGTGTAATAATTTCTGTGGAGTCGAGACAACTGTTTGGTCAGAATGGATGCGCTGTGGCCCTGGGCCAAAATTCTTATGCCCTTCCAATGGAAATGCTTAATGTCCACTATTGCCCCTGTCTGGTTAGAATCACATCAACTCATAGGCGCAGGAACTAGAGGTCTAGGGGGTGCAGCAGCACCTCCAGGTTTTACGCGGGGCTCTGCTTCTGGCCCTGCGCCCAGGG